>NW_011494778.1:980585-986919 GCF_000754665.1 Bison bison bison | reverse complement strand
TATATATATATATATATAAATTTTAAAGTCTGCTAAAATTCTGAGTAAAATAAGCCCTTACAATACTCTAAAGACATGCTTTGTTAACATTATTTCCAAACAGCCTCTAACTTATGATTACATACATAGATAGACAGTGAAGTCGCTCAGTCGTGTCTGACTCTTGGTGATCCCGTGGACAGTAGCCAACCAGGCTCCTCCATCCATGTGATTTTCCAGGCAAGAATACTGGAGTGGGTTGCCATTTCCTTCTCCAGGGGATCTTTCCAACCCAGGGATCGAACCCGGGTCTCCCGCTTTGTAGGCAGATGCTTTACCATCTGAGCCACTAGGGAAGTCATCTTATGATTACATAACAGAGTTATAACATGCAGTTTAAAGGAGAAAATGACATAAACACATGTGATAGTAAGTATGATAATAAGTGTTGGTATTTATTGACAGTATTTTCTTTATACACAATCTATATATACAAAATTACAAAAATAAATATGCATAGTACATAACTAGTAAAATGTGCTCAAGTGACTAAAATTTATTTTATTGACTTTTTTATGTGCTATGATGACACAAAAATGATAAAGTCAGCACCTTTCCTACTTGTTCTCAAGGAATGTAAAAATATTTGGGAATATTTTTTATTAACATGCAAATAGCAAAGATTTATATCAAAGCATAATGAATAGTCTAGAGCAGAAAAATATAAAGTGTTCTATCCAAAGAAATAAACAATTATAATTCTTGCAGATGCCATTATTTTTACTGTATTTCTACTAGTAATTTTATTGTCACTCATTTTTATTATAATCATAATTTTATTTTTACTTCTACTATTTGGTGGGTTTTGCAATAAGAATAAATTACTTGTCTCTACTTTCTAGCTAATTAAGATAAAATTGAGTAAGGTTTTTCAATAGAAGAAAAGATTGTTATTACTGGAGGAAAAAAGCATAGTGGAAGGAAGGCACAGAATGGGTGGGAAAAATTTGAAGATAAGTCTAACTGAAGCAAAGGAAAAAGTAGAGGTTAACTCAACAAGTTGTCATTATTGTTAAGAAAGATCTTGGAAAGAGTTTTAGATGGCAATAAGAATGAAAAGAAGCTTAACTTAATAAATACAGAATTTCAGGATTAAAGAAATATTTTATTAAAAGGGCTTTGTATTTTAAAAAGTTAAAATGCATATGTGGCACAAATCCATGTGCATTTTCTGTAGATTTTTTTCCTGTAATTCAAAATTGATTGCCCAGCTTTTACACATATATTTTTCATACCCTTTTAATTTTATAAGAAATCACCTTTTGTTTGAAAAATAACAGTCACACCATAATTTGCCTTATCTGATTAGTAAAAGCTTGCATCAAACATGTACAACTGAGATAATTTTAAAACTTAAAATTTCAAAACATACTGCAGAAAAATATTATATTCATATAAATACTCTTTCTTTGCATTTTGACTAAAAATGCACTTTCAAAATGTTTATTATTATGCTATCAGGCCAATCATCATAAAAAACACTTCATGATTTTTTTTTACCTGATATCTTACTTTCTTCAAAGATAATTTCATTCAAATTCTTTGAAAGTAATTTTTTTTTAACCTGGAATGATAAATTATGAAGATTAACTTAACTCATTCAGTCTGATTTAAATAAAAAAGTTTGGTGTAAACAGACTAATAGCAAAAAGATACAACGACAAAGAAATCAAATATCAAAGCTTTTGTATAGCAGATACATTTTGAACGACTATGTCTCTGGAAATGGTGGCAACCTGAAAAGAAGTGTTTGTAATTAATCTCAGTCTCGTACACTTGCTTCTCATATGTCCATCTCTCTTAATATCTGCTCCACACTGCACTTCCCTAAGGGTCTGTTTAACTAGGATCTTCTTGTTCCTAGTCATGGGTCTTCATGAACCTTACTCTATTTCATGAACTTCCACCTCGAGTGTCACTTCCTGCTTTTAATGATACTTACTGTCTCAATATCTCAACATCCCACTTGAATTTTTATTATGCTAATCTAAGCATTGTAGTTCATTTCACAGGAATTGTTTTTCTTAATGAGTTTATTCATAATTTAAAATTTTGCTGGTGCAAAAATATCACTTTATGGCTAGCAGCGAAGCCCTCCAGCAAGTTGCAAGTACCAAAGGCTTTTGATGAGCAAGGTGTTGTCATCCACCAGCTTGCTGAACAGACAGTAAAATGACGCAGATGTGAAAGACTTCAGCTAGCTCCCTCTCTAAAGGCTTTCCATTTGGAGAAATTAGAAATGAGCCAACAAGAAAATATGTTCAAAAAATATCTTAATTCAAAGACTATTACAGAAGACACAATCTTAATGTCACAAAGGTTGCAGTGCTATTTTCTGTAGTGATTTGTTTTCCATTCTGTGGCAATTGCAACTCTTAGAGGTTTTCTTCTTGTATGATGCCTGCATCATATATATAGTATAATATAATATAATACAATATAATATATATATTATTACATATATGTCAGATCATATCAGTCGTTCAGTAGTGTCCAACTCTTTGTGACCCCATGAATCGCAACACGTCAGGCCTCCCTGTCCATCACCAACTGCCGGAGTTCACTGAGACTCACGTCCATTGAATCAGTGATGCCATCCAGCCATCTCATCCTCTGTCATTCCCTTCTTCTCTTGCCCCCAAACCCTCCCAGCATCAGAGTCTTTTCGAATGAGTCAACTCTTCGCAAGAGGTGGCCAAAGTACTGGAGTTTCAGCTTTAGCATCATTCCTTCCAAAGAAATCCCAGGGCTGATCTCCTTCAGAATGGACTGGTTGGATCTCCTTGCAGTCCAAGGGACTCTCAAGAGTCTTCTCCAACAGCACAGTTCAAAAGCATCAATTCTTCGGCGCTCAGCCTTCTTCACAGTCCAACTCTCACATCCATACATGATCACAGGAAAAACCACAGCCTTGACTAGACGAACCTTTGTTGGCAAAGTAATGTCTCTGCTTTTGAATATGCTATCTAGGTTGGTCATAACTTTCCTTCCAAGGAATAAGTGTCCTTTAATTTCATGGCTGAAGTCACCATCTGCAATGATTTTGGAGCCCAGAAAAACAAAGTCTGACACTGTTTCCACTGTTTCCCCATCTATTTCCCATGAAGTGATGGGGACCGGATGCCATGATCTTCAATTTCTGAATGTTGAGCTTTAAGCCAACTTTTTAACTCTCCACTTTCACCAAGAGGCTTTTTAATTCCTCTTCACTTTCTGCCATAAGGGTCGTGTCATCTGCATATCTGAGGTTATTGATATTTCTCCCGGCAATCTTGATTCCGGCTTGTGTTTCTTCCAGTCCAGTGTTTCTCATGATGTACTCTGCATATAAGTTAAATAAACAGGGTGACAATATACAGCCTTGATGTCCTCCTTTTCCTATTTGTAACCAGTCTGTTGTTCCATGTCTAGGTCTAACTGTTGTTTCCTGATCTGCATACAAATTTCTCAAGAGGCAGATCAGGTGGTCTGGTATTCCCATCTCTTTCAGAATTTTCCACAGTTTATTGTGATCCATACAGTCAAAGGCTTTGGCATAGTCAATAAAGCAGAAATAGATGTTTTTCTGGAACTCTTTTGCTTTTTCCATGATCCAGTAGATGTTGGAAATTTGATTTCTGGTTCCTCTGCCTTTTCTAAAACCAGCTTGAACATCAGGAAGTTCATGGTTCACATATTGCTGAAGCTTAGTTTGGAGAATTTTGAGCATTACTTTACTAGCATGTGAGAGGAGTGCAGTTGTGCAGTAGTTTGAGCATTCTATGGCATTGCCTTTCTTTGGGATTGGAATGAAAACTGACCTTTTCCAGTCCTGTGGCCACTGCTGAGTTTTCCAAATTTGCTGGCATATTGAGTGCAGCACTTTCACAGAATCATCTTTCAGGATTTGGAATAGCTCAACTGGAATGCTATCACCTCCACTAGCTTTGTTCGTAGTGATGCTTTCTAAGGCCCACTTGACTTCACATTCCAGGATGTCTGGCTCTAGGTCATTAATCACACCATCATGATTATCTGGGTCGTGAAGATCTTTTTTGTACAGTTCTTCTGTGTATTCTTGCCATCTCTTCTTAATATCTTCTGCTTCTGTTAGGTCCATTCCATTTCTGTCCTTTATCGAGCCCATCTTTGCATGAAATGTTCCTTTGGTATCTCTGATTTTCTTGAAGAAAATTTCTCTAGTCTTTCCCATTCTGTTGTTTTCCTCTATTTCTTTGCATTGATTGCTGAAGAAGGCTTTCTTATTTCTTCTTGCTCTTCTTTGGAACTTTGCATTCAGATGTTTATATATTTCCTTTTCTCCTTTGCTTTTCACTTCTCTTCTTTTCACAGCCATTTGTAAGTCCTCCCCAGACAGGCATTTTGCTTTTTTGCGTTTCTTTTCCATGGGGATGGTCTTGTTCCCTGTCTCCTGTACAACATCACAAAACTCATTCCATAGTTCATCAGGCATTCTATCTATCAGATCTAGGCCCTTAAATCTATTTCTCACGTTCACTGTATATTTGTTTCCTTTACACTTGATTTTTAGATTATCATTATCTAGTTTATTTACTTTCACATTATTTTCATTAAGTCATTATTGCAAGTGTTAAATGTAAATGCCCCTCACTATTCTAATCTTTGGAGAAGTCAATGTCACCCCACTCCAGTACTCTTGCCTGGAAAATCCCATGGACGGAGGAGCCTGGAAGGCTGCAGTCCACGGGGTCGCTGAGGTTTGGACACGACTGAGCAACTTCACTTTCACTTTTCACTTTCATGCATTGGAGAAGGAAATGGCAACTCACTCCAGTGTTCTTGCCTGGAGAATCCCAGGACAGTGGAGCCTGGTGGGCTGCCGTCTATGGGATCACACAGAGTCAGACACAACTGAAGTGACTTAGCAGCAGCAGCAGCATTCTAATCTTAAAATTATTTAGAAAAGTTATAAATTTCTTGGTTTGTCTGTGTGCATAGAAAATTATTTGCAGCTGTGTGTTGGTTGTTTTACATCATGGTGCTAATATTTGTCTTATTTTAAAAATATTTTATAATCCCTCCTGTGTCTAAAAATAAGTTATAAAAAGACAAAATATATACAGAAAATTGTTGGTGAATTTGAGTTCCTCAAACTTAAAAATAAATCTAATGCAGTTTACATTCTAAATTAAATTAAAACACAAGCTAGATACTATGAAAAGATGTGCATATAAAACTCACAAAGATAGCATATTAATAAAGATTAAAATTGTTTAAATATATGCAAAATAAAACAACTAGGAAGAGATATCAACGAAATGTATCAACAGACAATTACAAACAGGATATAGAAAAGGCAAAAGGAGTATGAAATGCTGTTTGACAAAGAGGAATTCAAATGACTATCACAATGAGATGACATACACATCAAATAGATTGGCAAAATGTAAAGTATCCATTACCAAATGTTGATTGGTAATGGAGGATTATATGTTTTTACACTTATTTTGGAAGACTGATTGAAAACATCTAGTCACTTTTGTCATACACCCACTTTTACTTCTGATCTTAAAGAAATATTTTAAAATCATAAACCATTGGATTTTATTGTGCATACGTTGAAATGCATTGTAAACTTTTAAATTTCTCATTTAAAAATATATAAATATTTATATATATAAAAACATCCTCTAAAGTGTGATTTTGCATGAAAAACATGGCTTTACAATTTTTCCTTCACTGTTGTCCTTAAAGTTGCCCTCAGTTCCCTCTCAAACAATGAATAATTTAAAATAACACCACCAACAACAAAAAAGTGTGCGATTTTTGGAACACATATTTTTATCTAACATATTTGAAGGAATTATATCATTATCTTACTTTCTCTTCTTTATAGGTCCATGAGGAAAAGGTTATGTTTCACATTTAACAACTGAGTCAATTGTGAATTAAATATATTCTCAGAGTTTAAATAAAATTAGTTCAACCACACAGTTAGTGGCCAAGATGTTCCTTGTCCCTTCCCAAAGGCCATGTTCTGAGCCACCTTGAAGATGGTCACTCCTATTATCTTATTAAGAGTTGACTTTCACCAATGCAGTGTGCTGGCGCGTGTGTATGGAATTTAGAAAGATGGTAATGGTGGCCCTGTGTACGGGACAGCTGGGGAGGCACTGATGTGTGGATCGGTCTTGTGGACTCTGTGGGAGAGGGAGAGGGTGGGGAGATTTGGGGGAGTGGCATTGAGGCATGTATGGTGTCATGTGTGGGGCGGGTCGCCGGTCCGGGTTCGATGCGCGGTGCTGGATGCTTGGGGCTGGTGCGCTGGGATGAC
>NW_011494778.1:978013-980485 GCF_000754665.1 Bison bison bison | reverse complement strand
GGATGGGGAACGCGGGTGTACCTGTGGCGGATTCATTTCAATATTTTGCAAAACTAATACGATATTGTGGAGTTTAAAAATAAAATAAAATTTAAAAAAAAAAAAAGAAAATGACAGGGCTTTAAGGAGACTTGTTAAAAGGTGTTTCTGAAAAGCTACTTGCAAGCTGCGTTCAGCACAGTGCACTTTCAGTGGGTGGAAGTGATACTCCTTCCATAATGCATGGAGTGAAGTGTTTCACCAGCCTTGTAATAAATTAGTTTCTAACAAAAAAAAAAAAAAAAAGAGTTGACTTTTCACAACAGTCAAATAAAAACTCAACTTCACTTTATATGTTAAGTCAAATGGCTAATGTGGTTTAATGTGGTCAATTACTAACATTGCTAAATTTCATTAAATGAATTTTAAATGAGATGATACTTGTAACATCTTACAACATGTAACATTATAACAGTGCCTGGAACTGTGTAAGCACTATATAAGTGTTAGATGGTACTGTCAAAGGTTTTCATAGCTATTGTGTGGTATTAAGTGTTATGAGCCATGCAAAGATGAAGATAACATCTATGACTTTTTTCTTCTTTTTTTTTTTTTTAAGACTGTTCTATACATCAGTGTCTCTTTTGCTGTCTCATATACAGGGTTATCGTTACCATCTTTCTAAATTCCATATATATGCGTTAGTATACTGTATTGGTGTTTTTCCTTCTGGCTTACTTCACTCTGTATAATAGGCCCCAGTTTCATCCACCTCATTAGAACTGATTCAAATGTATTCTTTTTAATGGCTGAGTAATACTCCATTGTGTATATGTACCACAGCTTTCTTATCCATTCATCTGCTGATGGACATCTAGGTTGCTTCCATGTCCTGGCTATTATAAACAGTGCTGCTCTTCTTTTTTTTTAAATATAAATTTATTTATTTTAATTGGAGGCTAATTAATTTACAATATTGTATTGGCTTTGCCATACATCAACATGAATCTGTCACGGGTATACACATGTTCCCCATCCAGAAGCCCCCTCCCTCCTCCCTCCCCATACCATCCCTCTGGGTCATCCCAGTGCACCAGCCCCAAGCACCCTGTACCATGCATCAAATCTGGACTGGCGATTCATTTCTTATCTGATATTATACATGTTTCAATGCCATTCTCTCAAATCATCCCACCCTCTCCCTCTACGACCCTGTAATCCCACTGCTGGCATACACACCGAGGAAACCAGAATTGAAAGAGACACGTGTACCCCAGTGTTCATCGCAGCACTGTTTATAATAGCCAGGATATGGAAGCAACCTAGATGTCCATCAGCAGATGAATGGATAAGAAAGCTGTGGTACATATACACAATGGAGTATTATGCAGCCATCAAAATGAATACATTTGAATCAGTTCTAATGAGGTGGATGAAACTGGAGCATATTACACAGAGTGAAGTAAGCCAGAAAGAAAAACACCAATACTGTATTCTATGACTTTTTAAATGGAGAATTTAATGTATTTCAAAATCAAAGGCAAATAGAAAAGAATTGTCTTTATAAAACTAGGTATTGTTTTAGAAGCTAAGTTGTGTTTGACTCTTTTGTGACCACAGGCTCCTCTGTCCATGGGATTTCCCAGTCAAGAATATAGGAATAGGTTGCCATTTCCTTCTCCAGGGCTTCTTCTTAATGCTGGAAGAGAACCCATGTCTCCTGCACTGCAAGGGGATTCTTAACCTCTGAGACACTGAGGAAGCCCCAAACTAGCTACGCATCAAGGCAAATGAAATAGACTTCATAATAATGGTACAAAATATGTCATTTTATATTAAAAAGAGGTTAATTTTTGTTTTGAGATTTGAGGCTTAAAAGTGATAATTGGTTGAAAAATTAGTCTAACTTTGTACCAAGAGAATAGTTATGAGCAAGGCAGAAGGAAAATTATTTCAGGTTGAAAAATATACTATGAGTAATAGGAGAAGCAGTGTATTCAACGGTGTGTCTTCAGGTTGGTGGGAGACTTATGTAGGAAGAGATGTGTTAGAGAAGTGGCTAAGAGGTCATCATGAGGAGTCAACCCTGAACTACTAGTTATAGAGTTCATTACAGAGGCAATGAGATAAGTATTTAAATAGTTTCCTCTATTAAAACCCATATTTAGTGAAGTTGGTTAAATGTACTTCCTCTAGACATGATATAGACTGAAAAGTTCTCAAAGAAAAGGTCAGATTTTCATACTTTTCTTTTCCTGTGTATTTAAACATATACTCTCAAGTCTCTCTGAATTTACTGTACATATTAAAAGACCAAAACAGCTGTGAGTACCAGGCTTATTTTTCCTTCACAAATTAAATAGGATTAGATATTTCACATCAGTGCCAATTTACCTTATTATTATTCTATTACCTTTATGTGCCTTTTTTTTTTTTTTTTTTTGCATCTTAATGCATAAAAGCACTTCTGAACCAGTATCTCTCAGAGGATAA
>NW_011494778.1:973797-976865 GCF_000754665.1 Bison bison bison | reverse complement strand
AAACTCACGTCCATCAAGTTGGTGATGCCATCCAGCCATCTCATCCTCTGTCGTCCCCTTCTCCTCTTGCCCCTCTACCCTCCCAGCATTAGAGTCTTTTCCAATGAGTCAACTCTTTGCATGATGTGACCAAAGTACTGAAGTTTCAGCTTTAGCATCATTCCCTCCGAAGAACACCCAGGACTGATCCCCTTCAGAATGGACTGGTTGGATCTCCTTGCAGTCCAAGGGACTCTCAAAGAGTCTTCTCCAACACCACAGTTCAAAGCATCAGTTCTTCGGTGCTCAACTTTCTTCACAGTCCAACTCTCACATCCATACAAGACCACTGGAAAAACCATAGCCTTGACTAGATGGACATTTGTCAGCAATGTCTCTGCTTTTGAATATGCTGTCTAGGTTAGTCATAACTTTCATTCCAAGGAGTAAGTGTCTTTTAATTTCATGTCTGCAATCACCATCTGCAGTGATTTTGGAGCTCAAAAAAATAAAGTCTGACACTGTTTCCACTGTTTCTCCATCTATTTGCCACAAAGTGATGGGACCAGATGCCATGATCTTCATTTTCTGAATGTTGAGCTTTAAGCCAACTTTTTCACTCACCTCTTTCACTTTCATGAAAAGGCATTTTAGTTCCTCTTCACTTTCTGCCATAAGGGTGGTATCATCTGCATATCTGAGGTTATTGATATTTCTCCAGGCAATCTTAATTCCAGCTTGTGCTTCTTCCAGCCCAGTGTTTCTCATGATGTACTCTGCATATAAGTTAAATAAGCATGGTGACAGTATACAGCCTTGACATACTCCTTTTCCTATTTGGAACCAGTCTGTTGTTCCGTGTCCAGTTCTAACTGTTGCTTCCTGACCTGCATATTGGTTTCTCAAGAGGCAGATCAGGTGGTCTGGTGTGCACATCTCTTTCAGAATTTTCCACAGTTTATTGTGACCCACACAGTCAAAGGCTTTGGTGTGGTGAATAAAGCAAAATAGATGTTTTTCTGGAACTCTCTTGCTTTTTCAGTGATCCAACGGATGTTGGCAATTTGGTCTCTGGTTCCTCTGCCTTTTCTAAAGTCAGCTTGAACATCTGGAAGTTCACAGTTCACGTATTGCTGAAGCCTGGCTTGGAGAATTTTGAGCATTTTTACTAGCATGTGAGATGAATGCAACTGTGCGGTAGCTGGAGCAATATGCAAACACAATGTTATAAAAATTCATGTTATATGACTTTATATTTAAACATGTAAAAATTAGTGTAACATTAAATATATTCTGAAGTCAGTAACAAGTAGTAGGAAAAAAATTTCCCTTCTCATTTTTATTTCAATCCTTGTCACTAGAATAGATTAATTGTATGATAATTTCTGTCCTTTATTAAATTTCGTAATAAAGAATGAAGCACTAGAGTTTTTATACCCCAAAGTACTTAACAGTTATTGAGCCTGATTTTCCCAATGTAAAATGTACTCCTTAGAACAAATGTCAGATATACTAGCTGAAACAACCAAAATGCAGTTGAATTTATCAGATGTGTTTCATTATTTTCCTATTATAGGTGATCACAGTCTATCTACTTATACATTGTTTCTGTTAGGTCCTCCATGGTCAATGTAGATCTTGTTTACTTTGATTGTTTTAAATTTGCCCATGCATTTCCACAGCAATCTGTTCAATTGCTCTATTTCTGGTTCTTTCAGTCAAAGAAACCTACCATATAGCTATATATTCAGCAGTATGTTTTAAGGTAATTCCTAAATCTTTAATTTGCAATTACTAAATGATTTCCCCTGTGCAAAACAGTTACATCAATCAGGCTGTTTTGTGGATTATTTTAACAAGTAATTAAATATATATTTCTCGTTTTCTCTGTTCACTTATAAGGAAAAGAGGAAATTATATCTGAGAAAAAGATCAGTTTAAGCCCCAAACCTGTGAGAATATTGTTTGTTGTAGTTCATTCTCTGGGTCCTGTCCTAATATTTATGATCCCATGGACTGTAGTCAGGATCCTCTGTCCATGGGATTTCCTAGGCAAGGATACTGGAGTGGGATGTTTCTCCAGGGGTTCTTCTTGACCCAGGGATCGAGCCCATGTCTCCTGCATTGGCAGGCTGATTGCTTATCACTGAGCCACCAGGGAAGCCCCATATGTGGATATAGTTATAGGTAATTTTAGAAATTATAACTCAGTATAATTTTCAATACTATCCTATTTTGTTATTCCTCTTTACAACTGCATGGCCTTTAAATTCCTAATTAAATTAAATTAACTAATTAAATTCAGAGAAACAGCTCTCACCAATGTTATACTATTTCAAAAAGATAAAATATTACATACTCATGCGCACAAATTTAACATCTCTTTCCTATATAATTCATACTGGTTTAAAGTCAAGTTTAAGTGTTCCTTCTCTGAAATTCAAGATTTGAGAACTGTTTCTTCTCTGAAATTCAAGATATGAATTATGCACGGTGAACAGTCTAAATTATTTAATGTAGTTACATACCTATTCCTATGCTATGCATAGATTAATGTTAAATATTTATTAATTGATTATAATTGCTAATGTCACGTATCCTGAGTTAAGAATCTAAAATAAAATAAACATTTAAAAAATATCTTTACAAATCAGTATACTGACATAGTCAATCAAATTCTAAATCATTTTGTGTGATTTCTCAAAATTGTAATATGAACCTAGCAAAATTTGCAATATAATGACTTTATCTTTCACCATGTTTAACTCTCTCAGTGGAAGAATAGAAATCCCAAGCCTTGAATTTCCATACGCTGTTTAAGATCTCAAATAATTTATCTTATCTAATTGATTTTTTTCTAATTAAAGCTTAATTGTGCATATACTTTTTATATTTTCAGTTAAGGAAATTGCCACCTGTTACTTTTTATTCTTTTTTTCAAGGCAACATTTAGAAAGTGTGAATAGTTTATCACATTTATTATAACTATCTGGAAGTAAAATTTAGCAACTTCTCTTCCAAGAATTAAAGGGACTTAAAAAGCAACTGAAAAAAAAAAAAAAAAACCAAAAGCATCATTATTTGACATA
>NW_011494778.1:970655-973697 GCF_000754665.1 Bison bison bison | reverse complement strand
ATTTAAAAAAAAACTGAAAAAAAAAAAAACATAAGCATCATTATTTGACATAATCCATAAATATTTCATGCCAGTAATACTTGTCAGAAAATATTTTGCAGAGATCAGGACATTGACATTAAATAAAAAGCCAGTCATGGTTAATTTCTAATAATGTTTTGTGCTAAGACTTATCAATTATTGAGATTTTTTGTGAAATTTAAGTATTAAAATGCATATTGACTTACTTTCTTGTATTACAGAAGTCAAGACTTAATTTCCTCCACTAATGAAAGTCAGTAAATAGAATTTGGTAATGCCAAATAAGGGTAAGAAATATATTTCTGGCTAATCTGAAAAACGACTTCTAATGTATTTCAAAACCAAATAATATTCTGACAATTTTCTAAAAAAAAATGCCTTTCTGTTAAGATCCGAGAAGTTAATATAAATACAATAGTGAAGGGCTTTCTCAGGTAGCACTAGTGCTGATAAACCTGCCTGCCAGTGCAGGAAACATAAGACATGAGTTTGATCCCTGGGTCTGGAAGACCCTCTGGTGGAGGGCATGGCAAACCACTCCAGTACTCTTGCCTGAAGAACTCCATGGACAGAGGAGCCTGGTGAGCTACAGTTCATTGGGTCACAAAAGAGTCAACTTAGCATTCACGCCTGCACAATAGTGAAGTCTATATCATATAAACCAATGCTGGCATTTGTGTATTAATCATCAGACACATATTTATATTGTTTTAATATGTTCCTTCGAAATCAATGTTTTATATTTGACTTATTTTCCCTAGAGCTACTCTATCTTTGTTATTTGGATTTTCTGTGATGTTGAAAACTATGCATTGTTCTGCAATATCGCATTCTTATACTCTATCAGAGGCAGTGACCATATAGAATTTGGAAAGGATACAGACAGTGTAAAGCTGCTTTGATGATCCCTGGTGATGGCAATAACTCAGATATTCACACCTCATTTCACTGCCAATGCTGTCCATTGTCTGACTTCCAATATTTTCATCAATTCAGGAGGGTCTCTGACCCCATTCTTCACTCTTCCCTCATGAATGTGTTATTGCATGTAAGTGACAGGAAATTCAGTTCTGTAAATCTTGTTGCAAGTTTCATTGACCCTTTCCCTTATTTGTTACTGTAAAATCCCCTTACTTCCACAAATGTGTGAATTTCTTATTGGGCTGTCATGTAGATTTCTCATATCTGCTAATAAGCAAGTTTGCTGCTCTATGTATGCCACCTTCTATGTGCTGCCTTCTGTGCTGTCTCTCCTCCAGCATTATGGCCATTAACAAGGGACTATTGTGTGCAAGACATTAAACACTGAGTAAATGCCCTCCAACACAAATGTTTGCTGATACATAATGTGAATGGAAAAAAAAAATAAGACAGTAAAATAGTAAATATTTCAGGCATAGTTTAGATTGACAGATCATGGAAACCATGAGGTGTTTAAACACTGAGATGTTGTAAATAAAATTAATATTTTATTTTTCAAGTGTAAAAATTGGTGATGTCCCAAATTAGGAAAACAATATACAGGAGGAGCTATGAAGGAGAACCAGTCCTAAGAGGTAACAAGACATACTATACTTTCACCACAATTAAAACAGGAGCATGAATAGATAGAAAGCTTAATGGAGTAGGAAAGAAAGTCTAGAAATAGAGCCAACTACTGGTCCCATCACTTAATGGGAAATAGATGGTGAAACAGTGTCAGACTTTCTTTTTTTGGGCTCCAAAATCACTGGAGATGGGGACTGCAGCCATGAAATTAAAAGACGCTTACTCCTTGGAAGGAAAGTTATGACCAACCTAGATAGCATATTCAAAAGCAGAAACATTACTTTGCCAACAAAGGTTTGTTTAGTCAAGGTTATGGTTTTTCCTGTGGTCATGTATGGATGTGAGAGTTGGACTGTGAAGAAGGCTGAGCACTGAAGAATTGATGCTTTTGAACTGTGGTGTTGGAGAAGACTTTTGAGAGTCCCTTGGACTGCAAGGAGATCCAACCAGTCCATTTTGAAGGAGATGAGTCCTGGGTGTTCTTTGGAAGGAATGATGCTAACGCTGAAACTCCAGTACTTTGGCCACCTCATGCGAAGAGTTCACTCATTGGGAGAATGGGACGACAGAGGATGAGATGGCTGGATGGCATCACTGACTCGATGGAAGTGAGTCTGGGTGAACTCCGGGAGTTTGTGATGGACAGGGAGGCCTGGTGTACTGCGATTCATGGGGTTGCAAAGAGTCGGACATGACTGAGCGCCTGAACTGAACCGAACCGATTTTTCTTTGATGTATTATAAGATAACAGATTCTATTCTAATGACTGGAACAAAGATAGTGTTTTGAAACCTAATAATGTTGGAAATGCTGAATATTTTTGGAAAAAATTAAACATATTTCACCATACAAGAAAAAAAAGGGTGTCACAGGGATCAGTCATGTGAACTTTTTATACTATAAGCAGGGTATATAAAAGGAAGAGGGTATATAAAAGGTATATCCCTTTTATATATAAAGGATATCCCTTTTATACATAAGGGTATATAAAAGGTTATATAAAAAGGAAAAGGATATATAAAAAGGAAAGACTTTCTTTTTTTAATACTATATTTTAACTTCTTTTTTTAAATATACATTTATTTATTTTAATTGGAGGTTAATTACTTCACAATATTGTATTGGTTTTCCCATACATCAACATGAATCCCCCACAGGTATACATGTGTTCCCCATCCTGAAACCCCCATCCCTCCTCCTTCGCTGTACCATCCCTCTGGGTCGTCTGAGTGCACCAGCCCCAAGCATTCAGTATCCTGCATTGAACCTGGACTGGCGATTCATTTCATATATGATATTATACAAGTTTCAATGCCATTCTCCCAAATCATCCCACTCTCTCCCTCTCCCACAGAATCCAAAAGACTGTTCTATACATCTGTGTCTCTTTTGCTATCTTGCATACAGGGTTATCATTACCATCTTTCTAAATTCCATATATATGCGTTAGTATACTGTATTGGTCTTTTTCTT
>NW_011494778.1:969991-970555 GCF_000754665.1 Bison bison bison | reverse complement strand
TTTGATTTGCATTTCTCTGATAATGAGTGATGTTGAGAATCTTTTCATGTGTTTGTTAGCCATCTGTATATCTTCTTTGGAGAAATGTCTCTGTAGTTCTTTGGCCCATTTTTTAATCAGGTTATTTATTTTTCTGGAATTCAGCTCCAGGAGTTGCTTGTATATTTTTGAGGAAAGACTTTCTAACTATTGTTAAACTGCAATGAAAAGATTAATTAATTTCACTAGCCAAAAAGAAATTTTAAAAATTCTGTGATTTCTATGGCAAAAAGCACCAGAAGCAACATCAAAAGACAAGGAAAAAATATAGAAAATATTTGCACCAAATATCACAGCTACATGAATACTATCACTAATATATAGAGAATATTTTTTTAAAATGATATTAAAATATTTAAAAATCTAGAGAATAAGGAAAAGACATTAAGAAACAATTCTTTAAGATATGAAATAAAATTCAACTTCCTTCATGAGAGAAATATCATAAAAAGTATGCATACAGATGGCTAACAAACACATGAAAAGATGCTCAACATCACTCATTATCAGATAAATGCAAATCAA
>NW_011494778.1:969148-969891 GCF_000754665.1 Bison bison bison | reverse complement strand
AGTATCCTGCATTGAACCTGGACTGGCGATTCATTTCATATATGATATTATACAAGTTTCAATGCCATTCTCCCAAATCATCCCACTCTCTCCCTCTCCCACAGAATCCAAAAGACTGTTCTATACATCTGTGTCTCTTTTGCTATCTTGCATACAGGGTTATCATTACCATCTTTCTAAATTCCATATATATGCGTTAGTATACTGTATTGGTCTTTTTCTTTCTGGCTTACTTCACTCTGTATAATAGGCTCCAGTTTCATCCACCTCATTAGAACTAATTCAAATGTATTCTTTTTAATGGTTGTGTAAATATCCATTGTGTATATCTACCATCACTTTCTTATCCATTCATCTGTTGATGGACATCTAGGTTGCTTCCATGTCCTGGCTATTATAAACAGTGCTGCGATGAACATTGGGGTACACGTGTCTCTTTCAATTCTGGTTTCCTCAGTGTGTATGCCCAGCAGTGGGATTGCTGGGTCATAAGGCAATTCTATTTCCAGTTTTTTAAGGAATCTCCACACTGTTCTCCCTAGAGGCTGTACTAGTTTGCATTCCCACCAACAGTGTAAGAGGGTTCCCTTTTCTCCACACCCTCTCCAGCATCTATTGCTTGTAGACTTTTGCATTGCAGCCATTCTGACTGGTGAAGACCAGTGAAATGATAACTCATTGTGGTTTTGATTTGCATTTCTCTGATAATGAGTGATGTTGAGAATCTTTTCATGTGTTTGTTA
>NW_011494778.1:946031-969048 GCF_000754665.1 Bison bison bison | reverse complement strand
ACAAATAATAAATGCTGGAGAGGGTATGGAGAAAAGGGAACCCTCTTACACTGTTGGTGGGAATGCAAACTAGTACAGCCACTATGGAGAACAGTGTGGAGATTCCTTAAAAAACTGGAAATAGAACTGCCTTATGATCCAGCAATCCCACTGCTGGGCATACACACCAAGGAAACCAGAAGGGAAAGAGACACGTGTACCCCAATGTTCATCGCAGCACTGTTTATAATAGCCAGGACATGGAAGCAACCTAGATGTCCATCAGCAGATGAATGGATAAGAAAGCAGTGGTACATAAACACAATGGAGTATTACTCAGCCATTAAAAAGAATACATTTGAATCAGTTCTAATGAGGTGGATGAAACTGGAGCCTATTATACAGAGTGAAGTAAGCCAGAAGGAAAAACATAAATACAGTATACTAATGCATATATATGGAATTTAGAAAGATGGTAACAATAACCTGGTGTACGAGATAGCAAAAGAGACACTGATGTATAGAACAGTCTTATGGACTCTGTGGGAGAGGGAGAGGGTGGGAAGATTTGGGAGAGTGACATTGAAACATGTAGAATATCATGTAAGAAACGAGTTGCCAGTCCAGGTTCGATGCGCGATACTGGATGCTTGGGGCTGGTGCACTGGGACGACCCAGAGGGATGGTGTGGGGAGGGAGGAGGGAGGAGGGTTCAGGATGGGGAACACATGTATGCCTGTCCGGATTCATTTTGATATTTGGCAAAACTAATACAATTATGTAAAGTTTAAAAATAAAATAAAATTTAAAAGAAAAAAAAAAAGTATACTGAAATTTTGTTTCTCACCCACTACATTAACAAAACAGCAAAAGCTTGAGAACTGGAAAGGATGTGATAAGACAGACATTCATGTACTTTGTATTACAAGAATGAATATTGATACAGACCTTTCAGAAAAAAGTCTGGCAATATCTAGCAAAACTAAGCTTTGTGATATCCATCACCTTTGTACTCAGAACTTACACTTAGAGTAAAGCAGCTTTATGATACAATTCTAATAATACAAAAATAATGTACATGGATAGAACATTATTTGTAATTCAAAATTTGGAAGCTATCATAAGAGGTTGAGTAAATATACAATACTATGGTACATACATATAATTAACATGTACAATTGTAATAAGCAGCTATACAAAAAGAATATTGGACTTTTCTGGTGATTCAGTGGTTAAGACTGTGCTTCCACAGCAGGGGGCACAGGTGAGATTGCAAGTGAGAGAATATTTGTTCAGCTCAGTTCAGTTGCTCAGTCGTGTAGGACTCTTTACTACTCCATGAACTGCAGCATGCCAGGTCTCCCTGTCCATCACCAACTCCCAGAGATTACCCAAACTCATGTCCATTGAGGCGGTGATACCATCCCACCATCTCATCCTCTGTCCTCTCCTTCTACTCCTTCCCTCAATCTTTCCCAATATCAGGGTCTTTTCCAATGAGTCAACTCTTCACATCAGGTGGCCAAAGTACTGGAGCTTCAGCTTCAACATCAGTCCTTCCAATGAACACCCAGGACTCATCTCCTTTAGGATGGACTGGTTGGATCTCCTTGCAGTTCAAGGGACTCTCAAGAGTGTTCTACAAAACCACAGTTCAAAAGCATCAATTCTTCCATGCTCAGCTTTTTTTCATTCTCTAACTCTCAAATCTATACATGATTATTGGAAAAACCATAGCCTTGACTAGATGGACTTTGCTGACAAAGTAATGTCTCTCTTTTTAATATGCTATCTAGGTTGGTCACATCTTTCCTTCCAAAAGCAAGTGTCTTTTAATTTTATGGCTGCAATCACCATCTGCAGTGATTTTGAATCCCCCCAAAAATAAAGTCAGCCACTGTTTCCACTGTTTCCCATCTATTTGCCATGAAATGATGGGACCAGATGTCATGATCTTAGTTTTCTGAATGTTGAGCTTAAAGCCAAATTCTTCACTCTCCTCTTTCACTTTCAAGAGGCTCTTTTGTTCTTCTTCACTTTCTGCCATAAGGGCTGTGTCATCTACATATCTGAGGTTATTGATATTTCTCTCAGCAACCTTGATTCCAGCTTGGGCTTAATCTAGCTGAGTGTTTCTCATAATGTACTCTGCATGTAAGTTAAATAAGCAGGGTGACAATATACAGCTTTGACGTACTTCTTTTCCTATATGGAGCCAGTGTATGTTTCCATGTCCAGTTCTAACTGTTGTGTCCTGATCTCCATACAGGTTTCTCAAGAGGCAAGTTAAGTGGTCTGGAATTCCCATCTCTTTCAGATTTTTTCCACAGTTTATTGTGATTCACACAGTCAAAGGCTTTGGCATAGTCAATAAAGAAGAAATAGATGTTTCTCTGGAACTCTCTTGCTTTTTTGATGATCCAGTGGATGTTGGCAATCTGATCTCTGGTTCCTCTGACTTTTTGAAAACCAGATTGAACATCAGGAAGTTCACGGTTCACATATTGCTGAAGCCTGGCTTGGGTAATTTTGAGCATTACTTTACTAGCGTGTGGGGTGAGTGTAATTGTGCAGTAGTTTGAGCATTCTCTGGCATTGGCTTTCTTTGGGATTGGAATGAAAACTGACCTTTTCCAGTCCTGTGGCCACTGCTGAGTTTTCCAAATTTGCTGGCATACTGAATGCAACACTTTCACAGCATCATCTTTCAGGATTTGAAAAAGCTCAACTGGAATTCCATCACCTCCACTAGCTTTATTCGTAATGATGGTTTCTAAGGCCCACTTGACTTCACATTTCAGGATGTCTGGGTCTAGGTGAGTGATTATATCATCGTGATTATCTTGATCATGAAGATCTTTTTTGTACAGTTCTTCTGTGTATCCTTGCCACCCCTTCTTAATATCTTCTGCTTCTGTTAGGTCCATTCCATTTCTGTCCTTTCTCGAGCCCATCTTTGCATGAAATATTCCCTTGGTATCTCTAATTTTTTTTGAAGAGATCTCTAGTCTTTCCCATTCAATTGTTTTCCTCTATTTCTTTGAATTGATTACTAAGGAAGTCTTTCTTAACTTTCCTTGTTATTCTTTGGACCTATGCATTCAAATCGGTATATCCTTTTCTCCTTTCTTTTCACCTCTCTTCTTTTCACAGATATTTGTAAGGCCTCCTCAGAGAGCCATTTTGCTTTTTTGCATTTCTTTTTTTGGGGGGATGATCTTGACCCCTGTGTCCTGTACAGTGTCATGAACCTCTTTCCATAGTTCATTGGGCACTCTATCAGATCTAGTCCCTTAAATCTATTTTTCACTTCCACTGTATAATCATAAGAGATTTTATTTAAGTCACACCTGAATGGTCTAGTGGTTTTCCCAACTTTCTTCAATTTAAGCCTGAATGTGGCAATAAGGGGTTCATGATGTGAGCCACAGTCAGCTCCCGGTCTTGTTTTTGCTGACTGTATAGAGCTTCTCCATCTTTGGTTGCAAAAATATAATCAATCTGATTTTGGTGTTGACCATCTTGTGATGCCCATGTATAGAGTCTTCTCTTGTGTTGCTGGAAGAGTGTGTTTGTTATGACCAGTGCATTCTCTTGGCAAAACACTATTAGCATTTGCCCTGCCTCATTCTGTACTCCAAGGTCAAATTTACCTGTTACTCCAGGTGTTTCTTGAATTCCTACTTTTGCATTCCAGTCCCCTATAATGAAAAGGGCATCTTTTCTGGGTGTTAATTTTCAAAGGTTTTCATAGAACCGTTCAACTTCAGCTTCTTCAACATTAATAGTCGGGGCATAGACTTTTATTACCATGATATTGAATGGTTTGCCTTGGAAACGAACAGAGATCATTCTCCTGGCAAAATCTTTCAGTCTTTTTCCTGCTTAATTTTGTGCTCCAAGGCCAAATTTGCCCATTACTCAAGGTCTCAATCAAATTTCTCCAAGCCATGCTACAACAGTATGTTAAGTGTGAACTAACAATGTTGAGGCTGGATTTAAAAAAAAGGCAGAGGAACCAGAGATCAAATTACCAACATCTGCTGGATCATAGAAAAAGCAAGAGCATTTCCCCCAAATACATATATATATTTCTGCTTTATTGATCATGTCGAAGCCTTTGACTTTGCGGATCACAATAAAGTGTGGAAAATTGTTAGAGGTGGTAATACCAGACCACCTTGCTTGCCTCCAGAGACATCTGTATGCAGCTCAAGAAGAAACAGTTACAACTGGACATGGACAAGTGACTGGCTGCAATTTGAGAAAAGAGTACATGGAGCCTGTACATTGTCACCCAGCTTATTTAAGCCATATGTGAAATGCCGGGCCGGATAAAGCACAAGCTGGAATCATGATTGCCAGGAGAAATAGCAAAAACTTCATATTTGCAGATGACACACCCCTTATGGCAGAAAGTGAAGAACTAATGAGTCTCTTGACTAAAGTGAAAGAGGAGAGTGAAAAAGTTGGCTTAAATCTCAACATCCAGAAAACAAAGATCATGGCATCTGGTCCCATCTCTTCGTTGCAAATAGATAGAGAAACAATAGAAAGAGTGAGAGACCATTTTGGGGGGCTCCAAAATCACTGCAGATGGTGACTTAAGCCATGGAATTAAAGTATGTTTGCTCATTGGAAGAAAAGCTATGACTAGCCTAGACAGCATATTAAAGAGGAGAGACATTACTTTGCCAACAAATGTCCATCTAGTCAAAGCTATGGTTTTTCCAGTAGTCATGTATGGATATAAGAGTTGAACTGTAGACAAAGCTGAAAACTAAAGAATTTATGCTTTTGAACTATCGTGTTAGAGAAGACTCTTGAGAGTCCCTTGAACGTCAAGGAAATCCAACCAGTTAATCCTAAAGGAAATCGGTCCTGAATTTACATTAGAAGGACTGATGCTGAAGCTGACACTCCAATACTTTGGCCACCTGATGTGAAGAACTGAATCATTGGAAAAGACCTTGCTGCTGGGAAAGATTTAAGGCAGGATGAGAAGAGGACAACAGAAGATAAGATGGTTGGATGGCATCACCAATTCAATGGACATGAATTTGAGAATGCTCCTAGATTTGGTGATGGATAGGGAAGCCTGGTGTGCTGCACTCCATGGGATTGCAAAGACTCAGACACAACTGAGTGACTGAACTGAACTGAACCAGGTACCTGTTGACTGCCTATTTTTGCATTCCAGTCCCCTGTAATGAAAAGGGCATATTTTGGGGGGTATTACTTCTAGAAATTCCTATAGGTCTTCATGCTACTGCTGCTGCTACTGCTGCTGCTAAGTCGCTTCAGTCGTTTCCGACTCTGTGTGACCCCATAGAAGGCAGCCCACCAGGCTCCCGCATCCCTGGGTTTCTCCAGGCAATAACACTGGAGTGGGTTGCCATTTCCTTCTCCAATGCATGAAAGTGAAAAGTCAAAGTGAAGTCACTCAGTCGTCTCCAACTCTTAGTGACCTCATGGACTGCAGCCCAACAGGCTCCTCCATCCATAGGATTTTACAGGCAAGGGTACTGGAGTGGGGTGCCAATTCAGCTTCTTCAGCATTACTGGTTGGGGCAGAGACTTGGAACAGTGTGATATTGAATGGTTTGCCTTGGAAGCAAACAGAGATCATTATGTCATTTTTGAGATTGCATCCAGGTATACATGTTGGACTCTTTTGTTAACTATAAGGGCTACTCCATTTTTTCTAAGGGATTCTTGCCCACAGTAGTAGATATCATGGCCATCTGAGTTAAATTCACCCATTCCAGTCCATTTTATTTCACTGATTTCTAAAATGCCAATGTTCACTCTTGCCATCTCCTGTTTGACCACTTCCAATCTACCTTGATTCATGTACATAACTTTCCTGCTTCCTATGAAATATTGTTCTTTACAGCACTGGACTATACTTCCATCACCAGTCACATCCACAACTAGTTGCTGTTTTTGCTTTGGCTCCATCTCTTCATTCTTTCTGGAGTTATTTCTCTGCTCTTCTCTAGTAGCATTTTGGGAACCTACTGACCTGGGGAGTTCATCTTTCAGTGTCATGTCTTCTTTGCCTTTTCATTCATCCATGGGGTTCCCGGGGCAAGAATATGGAAATGTTTTGTCATTTCCTTTTCCAGTGGATTACGTTTTGTCAGATCTGTCCACCATGACCTGTCTGCCTTGGGTGGCCCTACATGGCATGACTCACAGTTTCATTGAGTTAGACAAGGTTTTGGTCCATGTGAACATTTTGATTATTGTTCTCTGATTGTGGTTTTCATTCTGTCTGCCCTCTGAGTGATAAAGATAAGAGGCTTATGGAAGCTTCCTGATGGGGGAGACTGACTGTGGGGGAAATGGAAGTCCCACATCTTGATGGGAATCACGATGGCAGAGTAGAATGATGTTCACTCATCTTCTTCTGAGAGAACTCCAAAATCATAATCCTAAAAAAAGACAATGCCAAAAAAAAAAAAAATGCCTAACTATTGTACATTTGAGATCCTTTCACATGCTGACAAGGTAATGTTCAAAATTCTTCAAACTAGTCTTTAGCAGTATGTGAACTGGGAACTTCCAGATGTGCAAGCTGGATTCAGAAAAGGCAGAGGAACCAGAGATAAAATTGCCAGCATCTATTGGAAAATATGAAAAGCAAGGGAATTTCAGGAATACATCTACCTCTGTTTACTGACTATATTAAAGCCTTTGACTGTGTGGATCACAACAAATTGTGGGAAATTCTTAAAGAGAAGGGACTACTAGACCACTACCTGTCTCTTGAGAAATATGTCTACAGGACAAGAAGCAACAAGTTAGAACTTAAAATGGAACAAGGGATTGGTTCAAATTAGGAAAGGAGTTCACCAAGGTTGTATACTGTTACCCTATTTATTTAACTTCAATGCAGAGTACATCATGTGAAATACTGAACTGGATAAAGCACAAGTTGGAATCAAGATTGCTGGGAAAAATGTCAATAACCTCAGGTATGCAGATGACACCATCATAATGGTATAACAGGAATAGGAACTAAAGAGACTCTTGATGAAGGTGAAGGAGGAAAGTGAAAAGCTGGCTTCAAAAAACTAAGATTAAAACAACAACAACTGATCAAACGAAAATTTGATCAGACTAAGATCAAAAAGCATCATTTAAAAAACTGCAATCATGGCATCCAGTCCAATCACTTCATGGAAAATAGATGTGAAAAAAGTGGAAACCGTGACAGATTTTACTTTCTTAGGCTCAAAAATCACTGTGAATGATTACTTCAGCCATAAAATTAAAAGACGTTTACTCCCCAGAAGAGAAGCTATGACAAAAGTAGATAGGATATTCAAAAGTAAAGACACCATTTTGATGACAAGGTCCATTTTGTCAAAGCTATGGTTTTTCCAGTAGTCATGTACGGATGAGAGAGTTGATGCAAAAGAAATCAGTCAATCCTAAAGAAATCAACCCTGAATATTCATTTGAACAACTGATGCTGAAGCTGAAGCTCCAGTACATTGGCCACCTGATGTGAAGAGCCAAGTCCTTGTAACAGATCCTGGTGCTGGAAAAGATTGCAGGCAGAAGGATAAGGGCAGAGGATAAGTTAGTAGGATAGGATCACCGACTCATTGGACAACAGTTTGTGCAATTTCTGGAAGATAGTGAAGGACATGGAAGTCTGGTGTGCTGTGGTCCATGAGTTGCAAATAGTCCAATGTGACTTTGCAACTGAAGAAAAAACTCCATTTTAATGTAGATATACAAATAATGACCCATAGAAGATATTAAGGAGTGAAGAAGTCTCATCTCAAATCTCAAATCCAATTCAAATTTTCTGAATGTTTAGCAGGAGAATCGACCATAGTTAACAGAGAACTGAGGAACCAGGTAATTCTATTTGATCAATGGAGCAGAAGGAATATTCTCTGAGCAGTATTGGAATGCATAAGGAGTTATTTTCACTGAGGATTTCAGAATAAAGGTTGTATCAGAAAAAAAGAGATGAAGGATTAACAAAATATAAATGAATATATGTGGCATATTTAGAGAATACTTTAATGATTACAAGGAATGTGAGATAGGGTGACACTAAATGTAAATGCCTCAATGTTTTTCAGGGTATACCTTTATCTGATGTGATTGTTATACAATGTGATGGTGGAGGATTCAACAGGACAAGTGAAAGATAGGAACAATTGGCTACAGAACCTCTATTCTATTTCTTTCTGGACAAACACTCCTGTCATATATCCCAGTGACCACTTCTTCTACAATGTCTATCCTTCTATCTGAGATTCTTCTACCGTTTGTACCTTATGCCCACTTCAAAAAGCATAATGTAAGATGTAAATCTTGGGTAGATCCTCAGATACATTCAAAGAATACATATCTTCTTTAGTTGAAATGCGTCCTAATATGTATACAGTGTGAAAGTGAATAGAAAATATTTCCATTTGAATGTTGTATTACTGCTCAGATTCAATCCATTCAATCTGAATATCCATTTTTAAATATGGTTCTCTGTCTTACTACATTATTTCCTTCAAATGGCACCACTGTTCTTCAGATTTGATAGGTTAGGTACTTTCAAAATGATCTTCAAATTGTCTATGATTAATTGCTCTCCAAATCCTGTAACTTCAAAATTAAGTTAAAAAAAAAAAAAAAAAAACTTAGCTCTTTTGCTATATGTATCACTTTGGGCAAATTATTTTATATTATGGGACTCTATTTATTTATTTATTTTTTCATTTAGCAAGTCAAATGAGTTTCTTTCTCATGGATAAGAATAATCTAGTGAGGCTAGAATAAGAGACACCATACTGTACCGGTTCAGAGCATGGACTTTGGGGTCAAATCACCAGAGCTTGAATCCTAGCTCTACCTAGTACTGAAAAAGTGGAAAGTACTGAAAGTGAAAGTCAGTCGTGTCTGACTCTTTGAGACCCCATGGACTGTAGGCTGCCAGGCCTTCCTGTCCATCACCAACTCCCGGAATTCACTCAAACTTATGTCCATCGAGTCGGTGATGCCATTCAGCCATCTCATACTCTGTTGTCCCTTTCTCTTCCTGTCCCCAAATCCTCCCAGCATCAGGGTCTTTTGCAATGAGTCAACTCTTCACATTAGGTGGACAAAGTATTGGAGTTTCAGCTTCAGCATCAATCCTTCCAATGAACACCCAGTACTGAGCTCCTTTAGAATGGACTGGTTAGATCTTCTTGGAGTCCAAGAGACTCTAAAGTGTCTTCTCCAACACCACAGTTCAAAAGCATCAATTCTTCAGTGCTCAGCTTTCTTCACAGTCCAACTCTCACATCCATACATGACCACTGGAAAAACTATAGCCTTGACTAGACTGACCTTTGTTGCCAAGGTAATATCTCTGCTTTTGAATATGCTATCTATGTTGGTCATAACTTTCCTTCCAAGGAGTAAGCGTCTTTTAATTTCATGGCTGCAGTCACCGTCTTCAGCATACATTCAACCAGGCAGACTCTGTGTCTATGGAATATATTAAAAGACATTGAGAGCGCCCCAAAACAAAACAAAACACTAGTTCTAATAGCTGTGGGCTTTGGAGGCAAGAACATACAGGAGTAGGGCCAGATTAGAATTGAGCTGCCCCCACAGCAAGTCCAGAGACAAGCACAGTGCTGAAGGGCATCCTAGGGAGGTGAGGTGGACTGTGACTTGCAGCCAGGGAAAGGACTTTGACAGCAGTGACTCAAGAAAAACATTTATTATTCTTATGTTTTGAATTGATCTGTAGATTCTTATGGATTTTTTGTTTGTTTGTTTTCCCCCCACACATTTTAGTTGTCAATTTTTTTGGCACTATAAAATCTAATTAAGCTTTTGAGCATTTTTTTTTCCTCAGTCACACTTTTTATTGTTGTTAAAAACCTCTGCATTTACGTCGGGCTTTTGTAGTTCTATGGAGTTTTAAAATTTTCTTTTATCTTTTTAATTTTAATTCTTTTATTTTAAAAACATTATTATTTTTCTGTATTTATTCCTTTGTTAACTTTTCCTACTGTTCTTTTCCCCTTGCATTTGATCTTGTTTTAATATAAATTTATATTTTTTAATTGGAGGCTAATTACTTTATAATATTGTATTGGTTTTGCCATACATCAACATGAATCCGCCATGGGTGTACACGTGTTTCCCATCCGGAACCCCCCTCCCACTTCCTTCCCCATACCATGCCTCTGGGTCATCCCAGTCCACCAGCCCCAAGCATCCGGTATCATGCATTGAACCTGGACTGGTGATTCATTTCACATAGGATATTACACATGTTTCAATGTCATTCTCCCAAATCATCCCACCCTCACCCTCTCCCACAGAGTCCAAAAGACTGTTCTATACATCTGTGTCTCTTTTACTGTCTCTCATTTAAGGTCATTGTTACCATCTTTCTAAAGTCCATATATATGCCTTAGTATACTGTATTGGTGTTTTTCTTTCTGGCTTACTTCACTCTGTAAAATAGGCTCCAGTTTCATGCACCTTATTAGAACTGATTCAAATGTATTCCTTTTAATGGCTGTGTAATATTCCATTGTGTATATGTACCACAGCTTTCTTATCCGTTCATCTGCGATGGGCATCTAGGTTGCTTCCATGTCCTGGCTATTATAAACAGTGCTGCAATGAACATTGGGGTACAAGTGTCTCTTTCAATTCTTGTTTCCTCGGTGTGTATGCCCAGCTGTGGGACTGCTGGGTCATATGGCAGTTCTATTTCCAGGTTTTTTTTTTTTTTTCTACCTCTATTTAACTTTGCTATCTATTCTTTCTTTTCTTTCCTCTCAATGTATTTGTTAGCTTTGTTTACATTGCTTTATCCCCCACTTAGCACCTTACTTTAGTTCTGTTTTCCAATTTGTGTTTTACTTAACTGGTAGATATAATTTTCTATTTCCTTTGTTCACCAGGTCAGTCTACTATATTTTATTTTTGGTGGACTGTTCCGATTTGGTTTATGGGTGTATATGGATATGTGTATATTCCATTATTTTAATTATTACTTGCCTTATTTTGTAGCTGCCATTTTTCTGGGGTTAATATTTAGTTTCTTGTTTTGGGGTGTTTGTTTTAATCTTATTTAATGCCATAAGAAATCATTTGTGTAATTTTTGTTCCTAGAGTGGAAGTACTGACCCAAGACCCTAGACTACCAGAGAATTAATCCTAGGGAGTATAAAATATTGAGAACTCAAAAAAAGAAAACCAATTGAATACAAAACCCAGGATCACCCAACCACAAATAGAACCCTGTGTAGGACAGGTTATCTAAACACCAAAAACAAAAATACAAACCCAATCATCAGCAGACAGGATTAACACCACACTCAGATTTATCCATCACAGAATAAACAATCAAACAAACAAACAAAAAACTCAGCAAAAAGCTCATCTTATATGAGCTTACACAAACCAATGTGCCAATCTTAGGAGGATAGGAATCAAAAGGAAGAACAAATTCAACCTTGAAGCCTGGGAAAAGGAGACCTCAAACACAGTAAGTTAAATAATAATAATGAATACACAGAGAAATACTAAACAAATAAATGAATAAACTAGAAACACAGAAGTCTAAATAAATGAAAAGGAAATAGGCAAACTACCTGAAAATAAATTCAGAATAATAATAGTAAAGATTACCAAAAACCTTGAAAACAGAATGGAGAAAATGCAAGAATGAGTTAACAAAGACCTAGAAGAATTAAAGAATAAACATATAGAGACAAACAACACAATTACTGAAATTAAAAATGCCCTATAAGGAATCAATGCCAGAATATCTGAAACAGAAGGATGATTCAATAAGCCTGAAGATAAAATGGTGGAAATAACTTCTGAAGAGCTGCTGCTGCTATCGCTGTTGCTGGTAAGTTGCTTCTGTCATGTTCGACTCTTTGTGACTCCAGAGACAGCAGCCCACCAGGCTCTGCTGTCCCTGGGATTCTCCAGTAAGAATACTGGAGTGTTTTGTCATTTCCCTCTCCAAGGCATGCATGCATGCTCAGTCACTTAAGTCATGTCTGACTGTGCGACCCCATGGAAAGCAGCCCAACAGGCTCCTCTGTCCACGGGAGTCTCTAGGCAAGAATACTGGATCAGGATGCCATTTCCTTCTCCATCTGAAGAGCAGGATAAAGTAAAAAGAATGAAAAGAACTGAGGATAGTCTCAGAGATCTCTGGGACGATATCAAATGCACCAATATTTGAATTATAGTGGTCCCGGCAATGGCACCCCACTCCACTACTCTTGCCTGGAAAATCCCATGGATGGAGGAGTCTAGTAGACTGCAGTCCATAGGGTCGCTAAGAGTCAGACATGACTGAGCGACTTGACTTTGACTTTTCACTTTCATGCATTGGAGAAGGAAATGGCAACCCACTCCAGTATTCTTGCCTGGAGAATCCCAGGGATGGGGGAGCCTGGTGGGCTGCCGTCTGTGGGGTTGCACAGAGTTAGATACAACTGAAGCTACATAGCAGAAGAATAAGAGAGAAAGAAAGGGTATGAGAAAAATTTTGAAGCGATTATAGTTGAACATTTCCCCAACATGGAGAAGGAAATAGTCAATCAAGTTCAAGAGGAGCAAAGAGTCCCATACAGGATAAACCAAGGAGAAATATGCCAAGACACATGTTAATCAAACTAAGATTAAACACTAAGAAAGAATAGTAAAAGCAGCAAGGGAAAAGCAACAAGTAACATACAAGGAAAATCCAATATGCTTAACAGCTGTTCCTTCAGCAGAAACTCTGTAGGGCCAAAGGAAATGGCAGGAGATACTTAGAGTACTGAAAGGGAAAAAATCTACAACCAAGATTACCGTACCTGGAAGGATCTCATTGAAAATTGATGAGGAAATCAAAAGCTTTTCAGAGAAGCAAACCATCTTTACAACAAATGTTAAAGAGACTTATAAAATCAAGAAATACAAGAAAAGAAAAAGAACTACAAAATCACCCCCAAACAATTAAGAAAATGGCAGTAGGAACATCAGTTCAGCTCAGTTCAGTTCAGTTGCTCAGTCGTGTCCGACTCTTTGCAACCCCATGAACTGCAGAACACCAAGCCTCCCTGTCCATCACCAACTCCTGGAGTTCACCCAAACTCATGTCCATCCAGTCAGTGATGCCATACAGCCATCTCATCCTCTGTCTTAAGCTTCTCCTCCTGCCTCCAATCCCTCCCAGCATCAGAGTGTTTTCCAATGAGTCAACTCTTCATATGAGGTGACCAAAGTACTGGAGTTTCAGCTTTAGCATCAGTCCTTCCAAAGAACACCCAGGAGTGACCTCCTTTAGAATGGGCTGGTTGGATCTCCTTGCAGTCCATGGGACTCTCAAGAGTCTTTTCCAACACCACAGTTCAAAAGCATCAATTCTTCGGCATTCAGCTTTCTTCACAGTCCAAATTTCACATCCATACATGACCACAGGAAAAACCATAGCCTTGACTAGACAGAACTTTGTTGGCAAAGTAATGTCTCTGCTTTTCAATATGCTATCTAGGTTGGTCAGAACTTTCCTTCCAAGAAGTAAGTGTCTTTTAATTTCATGGCTGCAATCACCATCTGCAGTGATTTTGGAGCCCCAAAAAATAGTCTGACCCTGTTTCCCCATCTATTTCCTATGAAGTGATGGGACCAGATGCCATGATCTTAGTTTTCTGAATGTTAAGCTTTATGCCAACTTTTTCACTCTCCTCTTTCACTTTCATCAAAAGGCTTTTTAGTTCCTCTTCACTTTCTGCCATAAGGGTGGTGTCATCTGCATATCTGAGGTTATTGATATTTCTCCAGGCAATCTTGATTCCAGCTTGTGCTTCTTCAAGCCCAGCATTTCTCATGATGTACTCTGCATAGAAGTTAAATAAGCAGGGTGAAAACAGGTAGGATTGATGTACTCCTTTTCCTATTTACAACCAGTCTGTTGGATATGTATCAATAAATACTTTAAATGTAAATGGATTAAAAGCTGCAACCAAAAGGCACAGTGTGGGTTAATGGATACAGAAACAGGCTGTCTACAAGAAATCCACTTCAGACCTCAAGACACTTGTAGACTCAATGTGAGAGGATGGAAAATATTTATTCCATGCAAATGGGAAGAGAAAAAAAGGCTGGCATATTAATTCTCATATCAGACAAAATAGATCTTAAAATAAAGAATGCTACAAGAGATAAGTAAGGATACTACATAATGATCAAGGGATCAATCCAAGAGTAAGACATAACAATTGTAAAAATCTATGTACACAACATGGAAGCATGATCTTCCATGATAGCTCAGTTGGTAAAGAACCCTCCTGCAATGCAGGAGACCCCAGTTAGATTCCTGGGTTGGGAAGATACATTGGAGAATGTATTAGCTAACCACTCCAGTATTCTTGGGCTTCCCTTGTGGATCTACTGATAAGGAAACGTCATGCAATGTGGGAGACCTGGATTCGATCCCTGGATTGGGAAGAAACCTGGAGATGAGAAAGGCTACCCTATCTAGTATTCTGACCTGAAGAATTCCATGGACTGTATAATTAATGGGGTTGCAAAGTGTTGGACATGACCGAGTGACTTTCACTTTCACCTTCATGAACCCACTGTAGGATCATCTTAATACATAAGACAAACCCTAAAAGACATCAAAAAAGAAACTGATCATAACACAATAATAGTAGGAGACTTTAACACTCCATTCACACGGATAAACAGACCATCGAAACAGAAAATTAATAAGGAAACAAGTGTCTTAAATGATGCACTGGATGAGATGGAACTCATTGATATCTTCAGGACATTCCATCCAAATGCAGAAGAATACACTTTCTCTAGTGCACATGGAATATTCTCCAGGAGACACCACATCTTGGGTAACAAATCAAACCTCAGTAAATTTAACAAAATTGAAATCGTATCAAGCAGCTTCTCTGACCACAACCCTATGAGACTAGATATCAATTAGAAGAGAGAGAAAAAAAAAAAAAGCTAAAAAAAAACACAAACTCATGGACATTAAACAATATATTATTAAATAACCAAGAGATTACTGAAGAAATCAAAAGCTTTGTATACACAAATGACATTTAAAATATCACAAATCAAACCCTATGCTGCTGCTGCTAAGTCACTTCAGTTATGTCCGACTCTGTGTGACCCCATAGACGGCAGCCCACCAGGCTCTCCTATCCCTGGGGTTCTCCAGGCAAGAATACTGGAGTGGGTTGCCATTTCCTTCTCCAATGCATGAAAGCGAAAAGTCAAAGTGAAGTCGCTCAGTCGTGTCCGACTCTTAGCGACCCCATGGACTGTAGCCTACCAGGCTTTTCCACCCATGGGATTTTCCAGGCAAGAGTACTGGAGTGGGGTGCCATTGCCTTCTCTGATCAAACCCTATGGGATGAAGCAAAAACAGTTTTAAGACGGAAGTTTATAGAAATACAATCCTACCTCAAGAAACAAGAAAAACATCGAATAGACAATGTAACTTTACAACTAAAACGACTGGAGAAAGATGAACAAAACCCCTTCAAATTTACTAGAAGGAAGTAAATCATAAAGATCAGAGGAGAAATAAGTGAAAAAGAAGTGAAAGAAACAAAAGTAAAGATTAATACAACTAAAAGCTGGTTCTTTGTGAAGATAAAGAAAATTGACAAACCTTTAGCCAGATTCATCAAGAAAAAAAGAATCAAATCAACAAAATTAGAAATGAAAAAGGAGAGGTTACAATAGACAATATAGAAATAAAAAGGATGATATGAGACTATTATGAACAACTATATGGCAATAAAATGGATAACCTGGAAGAAATGAACAGATTCTTAGAAAAATTCAATCTTCCAAGACTGAACCAAGAAGAAAAATAAATTATGAACAACCCAATTACAAGCACTAAAATTGAGACTGTGATCAAATATCTCCCCAATAAAACAAAGCCCAGGACCAGATGGTTTCACAGGAGAATTCTATCAAACATTTAAAGAAGAGCTCATGCCTAACTTTCTAAAATTCTTTCAAAAAATTGCAGAGGAAGGAACACTTCCAAACTCATTCTACAAAGCCACCATAACCCTGATACAAAAACCAGTAAAGACAACATAAAAAGAGAAAACTACAGGCCAAAATTGCTGATGAACATAGATGCAACAATCCTCAACAAAATTTTAACAAGCAGAATTCAGCAACACATCAAAATCTCATACATTATCGTCAAGAAATATTAACAAATTGAAAGATAAAAAAACATACGATAACCTCAATAGATGCAGGGGGAAAAAAACTTTGACAAAATTCAGCACCCACTCATAATTAAAACTCTTCAAAAAATGGGCATAGAAAGAACCTATCTCAACATACTAAAGGCCACATATGATAAGCCTACAGCAAACATTATTCTCAATGGTGAAAAACTGAAAACATTCTTCCTCAGATCAGGAGCAAGACAAGGGTGTCCACTTTAACCACTATTATTCAACATAATTCTGGAAGTTCTAGATATAGCAATCAGAGAAGTACAAGAAATAAAATGAATTCAGATCAGAAAAGAAGAAGTAAAACTCCCACTGTTTGCAGATGACATGATACTGTACATTGAAAATCCTAAAAATAGTGTCAGAAAATTATTAGAGCTAATCAGTGAATTTAGCAAAGTTGCAGGATACAAAATCAATACACAGAAATTATTTGCGTTTATATATACTAACAATGAAAAATCAGAATGAGAAATTAATGAATCAATCCCATTCACCATTGCTACAAAAATAATTAATTATCTAGGAATAAATTTACATAATGAGATAAAAGACCTGTAAACAGAAAATTATAAGACAATAATGAAATAAAAGCAGAGACATTACTTTGCCAACAAAAGTCAGTCTAGTCAAGGCTATGATTTTTCCAGTGGTCATGTATGGATGTGAGAGTTGGACTGTGAAGAAAGCTGAGCGCCGAGGAATTGATGCTTTTGATATGTGGTGTTGGAGAAGACTCTTGAGAGTCCCTTGGACTGCAAGGAGATCCAACCAGCCCATTCTGAAGGAGATCAGCCCTGGGATTTCTTTGGAAGGACTGATGCTAAAGCTGAAACTCCAGTACTTTGGCCACCTCATGTGAAGAGTTGACTCATTGGAAAACACTCTGATGCTGGGAGGGATTGGGGGCAGGAGGAGAAGGGGACGACAAAGGATGAGATGGCTGGATGGCATCACTGACTTGATGGACGTGAGTCTGAGTGGACTCTGGGAGTTGGTGATGGACAGGGAGGCTTGGTGTGCTGTGATTCATGGGGTCGCAAAGAGTTGGACACAACTGAGTGACTGAACTGAATTGAACTGAAGGAAAGAAATCAAAGATGACATAAACAGATGTAGAGATATTCCATGTTTCTGGGTAAGAAGAATTGTTATTGTGAAAATGACTATACTACCAAACACAATCTACAGATTCAATGTGATCCCTATCAAATTACCAATGGCATTTACCACGGAACTAGAACAACAACAAAAAAAATTCCCAATTCATATGGAAACACAAAAGACCCCAAATTGCCAAAGAAGTCTTAAGAAAGAAAAATGGAGCTGGAGGAATCAATCTTCTTGACTTCAAATTATACTACAAAGCTACAGTCAACAAGACAGCATGGTACTGGCACAAAAACAGAAAAATAGACCAATGGAACAAGATAGAAAGCTCAGAAAGAAACCCATGCACCTATGGGTATCTTATTTTTTACAAAGGAGGTAAGAATATACAATGGGGCAAAGACAGCCTCTTCAGTAAATGGTGCTGGGAAAACCGGACAACTACATGTAAAATAATGAAATTAGAACACTTCCTAACACCATATTCAAAGATAAAATCAAAATGGATTAAAGACCTAAATGTAAGACCAGAAACTATAAAACACTGAAGAAAACACAGGCAGAACACTCAATGCCATAAATCAAGGCAATCTCCTCTATGACCCACCTCCTAGAATAATGGAAATAAAAACAAGATAGACAGGTGGGATCTGATTAAACTTAAAAGCTTTTGCATGCAAAGAATTATAAGCAAGGTCAAAAGACAGCTCTCAGAATGGGAGAAAATAATACCAAATAAAACAATGGACACAGGATTAATTTCCAAATTATACAAGCAGCTCATACAACTTAATACCAGAAAAACAAACAACTCAATTAAAAAGTGGGTGAAAGACCTAAACACACATTTCTGCATAGAAGACATACAGATGGCAAACAAACACATAAAAAGATGCTCAACATCACTCATTATTAGAGACCTGCCAATCAAAGCTACAATAAGTTATCACCTCACTCCATTCAGAATGGCCATTATAAAAAAATATACAAATAATAAATGTGGGAAAGTGTGTGGAAAAAAGGGAACCCTCTTGTACTATTGGTGGGAATTTAAATTGATACAGACACTATGGAAGATGTTATGGAGATTCCTTAAAAAACTTGAACTAAAATCATCATATGACCCCAAAATCTCACTCCTAGGCATATAACCTGAGGAAACCAAAATTGAAAAAGACACATGTATCCCATTGTTCATTGCAGCACTATTTACAATAACCAGGACATGGAGGCAATGTAAATGTCCATTGACAGATGAATAAATAAATAACTTTGGTCCATATACATGATGGAATATTACTCACTCATAAAAAGGAACACATTTGAGTCAGTTCTAATGAGGTGGAAAAACCTAGAACCTAATATATAGACTGAAGTGTCAGAAAGAGAAACATAAATACTGTATTCTAATGCCTATATATGGAAGCTAGAAAAAATGGTACTGAAGAATTTATTTACAGGGCAACAATGGAGAAACAGAGATAGAAAATAGACTTATGGACATGGGGAGAGGGGAGGAGATGGTGAGATGTAAGGAAAGAATAACATGGAAACTTACATTACCATATGTAAAATAGATATCCAATGGGAATTTGCTGTAGGGCTAAGGAAACTCAAACAGTTCCTCTGTATCCACCTAGAGAGGTGAGATGTGGAGGGAGGTTCAAAAGGGAGGGGATATATGTATCCCTATGGCTGATTCATTTTGAGGTTTGACAGAAAAGAACTAAATTCTGTAAAGCAATTATCCTTCAATTAAAAAAAAAATTAGCTGTATGTATTGTGATTTGTTCATCTTCCCAACTTCCAACATCTTTACTCTAACCCATGTTTTCATAAGCTTGCTCTGGAATTACACCTAACAAGAGTGTTGCCTCTAACCTTTGCACCGTTCTCACTATGTGCACTGGATTGTCTGTGATTAGCTCATCACCATATCTGTGTCCTTCTTTACCCTTGTAGTTCTCAAGCTATATTTCCCAGTCTCCTTCTGCTAAAGTTCATATAATGAGAAGCACTCATGCAAGAGCTGGTGATGACATGGAGCATTACTAACAACTTCAGATCATTCTGCTTTGAGAATAACCCATTTAAGTGCTATTGGCAACAGAGGTCATGCCAACCACTTTCTTCCCATGACTTTACTTCTAAAGTTCCTTGAAGTTCAAAATTATCTTCCTAACCTTTGCTCTTTTAGCTTTTCCAAAGTTGCTCATGCTTCTAATTCTGTATATTGAAATAATTTCCTATTCCAGGTACCTAATTATTCTTTCCCACACACTTAATGATAACTTCATTTCTATAATTTCTATATTTTTAAACTGATTTCTTATGAAATCTGAATGGTTTTCTATCAGCAATGGCTTTCTACACTTAGACTTAGACTTCCTAGACTCTAGATTTAGACTCTTTATTTTAATAGATACTTCTACTGGTCTTATACCAAATTGGTATAATTAAGGATTGGTTCAAATATTTCTAAAAATATAAACATCTCCTGAATAAAATGAAGTATTTCCAGTGTTCAGTACATTTACACCTGATTTTTTAACTTGAGTTTGGCCTTATTTTTGACTCAGCTATATAAATACTTATTGTCCTTTATTTATCTTAATTTTCTCTTTCCTATAGGGGTCCCTTTAATGTATTATATCAGCATGTTTAGTTCCCCATTCTTGTGTACCAATTTTTAAGAGAGGAAAATTTTTGCATTTTTAATTCCCAACAAGGAATTCATATCCATATCCTGGAGTAGAATTACATGTGAGAAAAACTTGATGTTTCATTTGCCCTACTTCATTAAGAGTCTTCTCTAAATATCAAAATATGTGTGCTTTATTCTTATTTATCTTTGGTTATAAGAAATAAGGAATCCTATATTCAACAAATAAATTCTTTGTTCCCAAGTACTGAGCCCAGAAAGCTACTCCAGAAGGAGAAAAGATGATGGAGAGAATTTCTATTGGTAAAAAGCCCTTTTACCATTAAAACTTTCCACTCTGGACTCCTACCCTTGCACATGTGTGTCCTAAATCTCTTCAGTTGTGTTCAACTCTGTGCTACACTATGGACTGTAGCCTGCCAGCTTCCTCTGTCCGTGGAATTCTCCAGGCAAGAATACTGAAATAGGTTGCCCTGCTCTCCTCCAAAGTATCTTCACCACTCAGGGATCAAACCTGCCTCTCCTACATCTTGTCTCCTGCATTGACATGTAGGCTCTTTACCACTAGCACCACCTGGGAAGCCCTGATATCTAATGTGGTTTCTCCACTAGGGGACATAAGTGAAGGAGGATGGTATTAGGGGACATCACCTACCTGTTCTGCTCTATAGTTCATTTAATTCCTAACTCGTGCTTGATGAACTGTTTTCCTGTAATTTAAGTCATTCTTTTTCTCTTGCCTTCTGGTCAAAACATGTTTGCATAGTCCCAGTTTTCTTTGTTTTTATCCTTTATCTAAGGGGAACTACTGCATGGAAAGGGGTTGAGTAAGGCCCAGTGATTAGAGCATGGCTGTGTGTGCTCCTATCTCAGATCTAATACTAACTGAATGATTCCTTGGTCAAGGCATTTAACCTCTTGTGACTCAGATGCACCAGTTTTTAGGATAATGATAGACTTTCTTAATACTTTCTCACAATTAAAGGAATTAGTATATCTAAAGCACACAGGAGGATGTTATATGAATAATATATTTCAAAATATTAGGTTGTTATAACAGATATGACCATCAAATTAATTTTGAAGTATAGCTTTTGAACCAATATTTCAAATCCACAATTTAGGTGTTTTCCAAATACTGATACCTCTAAAATCTGGTGTATCCAATATATCAGCACAATTTTCTATTTATTGTCAGAGTAATCCTTTTAGTCTAGTCAGTTTGAATTCCCTATTTCTGTGTGTGTGTCTGTGTGTAGTCAATAATAATAAAACATTAACATATATATGGGGATTTATAGTTTACAGATTATTTGCTCATATACTAGTTTTCAATCCTACACTATCCCTTTAAGATAGGCAGTCTTATACTTATTTTTCAAAGGGAAAACAGGTTTAAAGTCAAATCATTTGTTCAACATCACATTTCAAGTAAAGCATTCAAAAACAAATATCGACTATTTTTCTGCTTGTCTTCACTTAATGTCTTGTTTTATTATGTCTCCATTACCTGAAAACCTCCAACCAATATTATATACATATCTATTTTACTTTGTGTGAAAATTTCAACTTAAACCAAGACCCTTAAATGATTATCTGATATCACAATGTGTTGATTTGTTTATATTTTTTCATTTTTTAAATTTTAATTACTACCATACTGCTTAAAACTTTAACAAAGTGTTTTATAAATTAAAAAAATTAAAGGCATAGCAGATTAAATATTTGCATACATTTTTATACAAAAAGTTGACTTTAATATTACTATCACTTGATTTATTTATATTTTTCTTTTATATTTTATTAAATATACAAAAAAATCTATATTTAAGAATCAACGGTGAAAGATGAAAGTAATGATCCCTTGTTATAGTGTATAGCATACATTCAAATTTATTTATATCTATGTATACATAAATAAGATACATATGTATTACATTATATACACACTCACATTATTCTGCCTCACTACACAAATATGAGCCTTCTAAGCTACCAATATCAGTCATTTTTTAAAAAGCTACGTTTAATCCATTGTATATTCTTGCCTCCTTTGTCAAAGATAAGGTGTCCATATGTGCGTGGATTTATCTCTGGGCTTTCTATTTTGTTCCATTGATCTATATTTCTGTCTTTGTGCCAGTACCATACTATCTTCATGACTGTGGCTTTGTAGTAGAGCCTGAAGTTAGGTAGGTTGATTCCTCCAGTTCCATTCTTCTTTCTCAAGATCGTTTTGGCTATTCGAGGTTTTTTTGTATTTCCATACAAATTGTGAAATTATTTGTTCTAGCTCTGTGAAGAATACTGTTGGTAGCTTGATAGGGATTGCATTGAATCTATAAATTGCTTTGGGTAGTATACTCATTTTCACTATATTGATTCTTCCAATCCATGAACATGGTATATTTCTCCATCTGTTAGTGTCCTCTTTGATTTCTTTCACCAGTGTTTTATAGTTTTCTATATATAGGTCTTTAGTTTCTTTAGGTAGATATATTCCTAAGTATTTTATTCTTTCCATTGCAATGGTGAATGGAATTGTTTCCTTATTTTCTCTTTCTGTTTTCTCATTATTAGTGTATAGGAATGCAAGGGATTTTTGTGTGTTGATTTTATATCCTGCAACTTTACTATAATCATTGATTAGTTAGAGTAATTTTCTGGTGGAGTCTTTAGGGTTTTCTATGTAGAGGATCATGTCATCTGCAAACAGTGAGAATTTTACTTCTTCTTTTCCAATTTGGATTTAACAAGTGGTGCTGGGAAATTTGGTCAACCACTTGTAAAAGAAGGAAACTAGAACACTTTCTAACACCATACACAAAAATAAACTCAAAATGGATTAAAGATCTAAATGTAAGACCAGAAACTATAAAACTCCTAGAGGAGAACATAAGCAAAACACTCTCTGACATACATCACAGCAGGATCCTCTATGACCCACCTCCCAGAATATTGGAAATAAAAGCAAAAATAAACAAATGGGACCTAAATTAAA
>NW_011494778.1:945000-945931 GCF_000754665.1 Bison bison bison | reverse complement strand
TTTCCATACAAATTGTGAAATTATTTGTTCTAGCTCTGTGAAGAATACCGTTGGTAGCTTGATAGGGATTGCACTGAATCTGTAAATTGCTTTGGATAGTATACTCATTTTCACTATATTGATTCTTCCAACCCATGAACATGGTATATTTCTCCATCTATTAGTGTCCTCTTTGATTTCTTTCACTAGTGTTTTATAATTTTCTATGTATAGGTCTTTAGTTTCTTTAGGTAGATATATTCCTAAGTATTTTATTCTTTCCGTTGCAATGGTGAATGGAATTGTTTCCTTAATTTCTCTTTCTGTTTTCTCATTATTAGTGTATAGGAATGCAAGGGATTTTTGTGTGTTGATTTTATATCCTGCAACTTTACTATAATCATTGATTAGTTAGATGTCCATCAGCAGATGAATGGATAAGAAAGCAGTGGTACATATACACAATGGAGTATTACTCAGCCATTAAAAAAAATACATTTGAATCAGTTCTAATGAGGTGGATGAAACTGGAGCCTATTATACAGAGTGAAGTAAGCCAGAAGGAAAAACACCAATACAGTATACTAACGCATATATATGGAATTTAGAAAGATGGTAACAATAACCCTGTGTACGAGACAGCAAAAGAGACACTGATGTATAGAACAGTCTTATGGACTCTGTGGGAGAGGGATAGGGTGGGAAGATTTGGGAGAATGGCATTGAAACATGTAAAATATCAGGTATGAAACGAGAAGCCAGTCCAGGTTCAATGCACGATACTGGATGCTTGGGTCTAGTGCACTGGGACGACCCAGAGGGATGGTATGGGGAGGGAGGAGGGAGGAGGATTCAGGATGGGGAACACATGTATATCTGTGGCAGATTCATTTTGATATTTGGCAAAACTAATACAATTATGTAAAGTTTAAAAATAAAATAAAATTTAAAA
>NW_011494778.1:940358-944900 GCF_000754665.1 Bison bison bison | reverse complement strand
AAAATTTAAAAAAAATAAAATAAAAAAATAAAAAGCTACGTTTATCCAATATTATAAATCAATCAAAGTTAATTTAGATCTTTTAACAGTTGATAAATTGTTCCTAACTTGGTGCTATTATAGCATTCAAATATCAAATATGATATGAAATTTTAAATTAGATTTTTTTCTCTCCTAGTGATTAAAGCATGTGTAAAATACTATTTTACAGAATATATTACAGTGAGCTAAGGGTTAGTAGAAAGGTGGTCTCCTTTGACATGCTATGACTAGTTGTGTAATTTTCTGCAGGTTGTATTATGTTTCTATTAATAATTTGAAAGCATTTTACCTATAAGTGGAGATAGTAGCAGAAAAAAAATGAAACTAGAAGAGTAAACATCTTGTTTAAACTGATCTTCAAAATGCTGGATATAAGATTGGCATTCCTTTCATGCATACTATGGCACCCTTTATTGGGAAGGGGTCTTATTCTTAGAGTGACAGATTTTGTGTAAAATTTGCTAAGCATTCAATGCCTATCTTATGTGGAGTCTTAATTTTTTTATTTTAAATACTTACTAGTTTTTTCTTATAAAACATTCAGTCTTGAAATTATTTTAATAAAATTATTAACAATAGATAAGTTCTATAATTGAATATAAAAGGAACATTAATATTTGTCTTTGATGAGTTATTTCAAGGTAATAGAGACTCTCTAATTAGAGATATATTCATAATATCTTAAATACCAATGTTAATCTGATCTGAATTTAGTTATTTAAATAATTTTAAAATGTAATTACTTGTTCCTCATTTTCAGGCTACTTAATTATAGAATAAGAAAATTAAAGCATTTCCTGTTTCAAATCATGAGTCACTTCTATAACATATATTGGCAGCTAGTACAGAACTCCTAATAGTAAAGGCGCCTTTGAAAAAACAGATAAAATATGTTTTCATCATTTAACATAATTTATTTATCATTTTTAAACAGTGACTATTAAATGAATACTAGCTTTAGCTACTGAAATAATTCTGAATTACTGATTTTTAAGGAGATGAAAACATAATTAGATTCTAGAAGTGGAAATTGGAACTGTACATAGGGCTTGTAACATATAAAATATTTTGTAGAAATAAGATCTGTACACCATATGGTTGATTCAAGAGGGAGAATGCATACCATTGAACTACATTTTTCCTAATACATTGAATGATTCACAATAAATTTCATCAATAGATTAAAAATGAACATTGGATGAAAAAATCTGGTACCTATAATATTTTGATCTTTTTTGTGTTTGATATATTAAATATTCTTGATCTTCCTTTGCTCTTTTTGGCTCATTTGACCTATATATAACTTTAAATAGCTCCCTGGCTGACAGACAGGCTATCTCATCATATGGCAAATGGTAATACACTCCATTACACAGTAACTTAAAAATCATAGACCCACTGAGAAGCTGCTCCAAGAGTTTAACTACTCTCCTGGCAGATATGAGCCAATATCTAGATATATTAGCAAGGGAGACTCTGCTGACCACAGAAGGATCTGGGAGGGAGTCAGAAACTTATTTCAGTTCTATAGAAAAGCCTCTGGAAGTTCAATCACTTAATCTATTTTTTATTGAATGCATACAGAAAAAAATTCAAACCTCTATATCAGAGAAAACTGCCACCAACTCTGTCCTTGAGCAGTCTATCTAAAGACTCCTGACTGTTTATATAATGAAGAAATTAGATATTATTAAAATTCATATTTTTAAAATTTGCTGGTTTTAAACCACAAAGGCTGTATATTATATAATATGAAAGTGGCAGAAATAAGAATGACAATCACCAACTGATTACGTATGTTCAAATACCCATATACTATTTTTAATCTTGCAGCCATTCCTAGTGGTGTGCCTGTGTGTGCTAAGTTGCTTCAGTCATGTCCGACTCTGTGATCCTATGGACTGTAGATGGCCACAGTACCTGCCCATCGGATTCTCCAGGCAAAAATACTGGGTTGCCTTGCCCTCCTCCGGGGGATCTTCCTGATCCAGAGATCGAACCTGCATCACTTGCATCTTCTGCACTGTCAGGCAGGTTTCTTACCATTAGTGCCACATAGGAAGCCCCCGCTAGTGGTGTGCTATTGTTTATTTCACAGTTACTTTACATTTAATGTGCCACTTCCATTTATTTAATTGTGTGACAATGCAAGCATCACCAATAACAGATTAGAGGATAAGTACTTCCTTGATGGCTCAGATGGCAAAGAATCAGCCTGCAAAGCAGGAGAGCCAGCTTTGATCCCTGGATAGGGAAGATTTCCTGGAGAAGGGAATGACTCTGCCCTCCAGTATTCTTGTCTGGGAAATCCCATGGAAAGAGGAGCCCGGCAGGCTACACAGTCCATGGGGTTGCAAAGAGTTGGACAGGACTGAGGGACTAAGACTTTCACTTCACACTGAAATTGATCTTCTCTTATTCATACTACAGGGCTTCTCTCATAGCTCAGTGGGTAAAGAACCTGCCTACAATGCAGGAGACCAGGTTCGATTCTTGGGTCAGGAAGCTTCTGGAGAAGGAAACGGCAACCCTCTCCAGTATTCTGGACTGGAGAATCCCATGGACAGAGGAGCCTGGCGGGCTACAGTCCATGGGGTTGAAAGAGTCAGACACAACTTAGCAAATAAACTGCCATTCTCAATTACAGAAAAGCAATAGGGTGACTTGTAGCCAACTGCATGTTAATGCATTTAACTTAGCTGATATATGTGCATGCATGCTAAGTCACTTCAGTCGTATCTGACTGTTTGGGTCCCCATGGACTATATCCTGCCAGGTTCCTTGTCAAGGGATTCTCAAGGCAAGAGTACTGGAGTGGGTTGCCATGCCTTCCTCCAGGGGATCTTCCCGACCCAGGGATTGAACCCCAGTCTCTTCTGTTTTGGCATTGGCAGGCAGGTTCCTTACCACAGACACCAAAGCTGATGTGTAAATAAATTTTCTTTCTTTCTTTCTTTCTTTTTTTTTAAATTTTCTCTTTTAGGCATGGTCTCTTTATAAAGGCTTATTTTGGAAAGCAATGAGAGAGTTAAGTATGGGACTTTGAATCCCTTGGAGGAAAAGAAATGTATATACAAACATAGATGAGTGGATTTATAAATAAATTTACTCTGATCTGAAACTGGGTGCAGTGTTGAGCTTCGTCATAATAATGTAATTATTATCCCTGTCTCTTATTATTAGTGTCAATACTGTAAAAGAGGAGGTTAGAACATTCTCCTGGTGTATTATCAAAATTCCCTGGCCATAGTAAAGTTTCCTGTATTAAAATAGTAGAAACAAGGTTTAGTCTTTTTTTTTTTTTCACATTTTAATTTGAAAAAAAAAAAAAAACACCAACTGTGGAATTACCTTTCCTTTGAGACACATGACTGCTTAGCACTGCATTATAGTTTTCTTGTGAATAAAAAGGCCTTCATTGATCATACATTCTAATGCTAATGCTAAGTCACTTCAGTCATGTCTGATGATTTGAGACCCCGTGAACTGTAGCCTGCCAGGCTCCTCTGTCCGTGGAATTGTCCAGGCAAGAACACTGGAGTGGGTTGCCATGCCCTCCTCCAGGGGATCTTCCCACCCAGAGATGGAAAACTTGTCTCTCTTATCTCCTGCACTGGCAGGTGCATTCTTTACCACTAGAGGGACCTGGGAAGCCTCAGGAGACAATAAGTCACTGTGAAGAGTAAGGATACATCAAAGGAGTGCCTGGGGAAAAGAAATGAAGACTACACCCATGTGTCCTCCTAGAGGACAGTGGTCAGGCCCCTGTACAAAAAGCATTCAGCCAACACAGAAAAAGTTAAAACTTGAAGAACTGATACCAATTTATGTCTCTTTTTTTCACAATTCCAACCTGTTTATGTTCCTGAATTATTTATGATACAGAGCACTTTAGAAATTGAAAATCATGATTTCAATATGTAAACAAATCAACTCTCATCCAAAATGGGAGAAAATTCTGTTTCAACCTACAGAATAGTTTACAATCTTGCAAACGTGTAAACAATTGGGTAACGCTAAATAAATGTATTTTTAACCCATTGCTACTACTGTACAACAAAAATCATATACAAATATTGCATCTCTTCCAGCATATCAAAGTATTCCATACAGTATTTATATACCTAGTCTTATATAAGATCATACTGGGTTAATTGTGCAGCGTGTGTGTGTGTTCATGTGTGCATCTGAAAAGGTTCAATATGTTGTCAAAAAGATAGATTCTCAAATTTAAAATGAACTCAATTATGGTGATAGCAACCCACTCCAATACTCTTGCCTGGAAAATCCCATGGACGGAGGAGCCTGGTAGGCTGAAGTCCATGGGGTCGCTAAAAGTTGGACACGACTGAGAGACTTCACTTTCACTTTTCATTTTCATGCATTGGAGAAGGAAATGGCAGCCCACTCCAGTGTTCTTGTCTGGAGAATCCCAGGGATGGTGGAGCCTGTTGGGCTGCCGTCTATGGGGTTTCACAGAGTCAGACACGACTGAAGCCA
>NW_011494778.1:939527-940258 GCF_000754665.1 Bison bison bison | reverse complement strand
TCAAAGAGGACACTAATAGATGGAGAAATATACCATGTTCATGGATGGAAGAATCAATATAGTGAAAATGAGTATACTACCCAAAGCAATTTACAGATTCAATGCAATCCCTATCAAGCTACCAACAGTATTCTTCACAGAGCTAGAACAAATAATTTCACAATTTGTATGGAAATACAAAAAACCTCGAATAGCCAAAACGATCTTGAGAAAGAAGAATGGAACTGGAGGAATCAACCTACCTAACTTCAGGCTCTACTACAAAGCCACAGTCATGAAGATAGTATGGTACTGGCACAAAGACAGAAATATAGATCAATGGAACAAAATAGAAAGCCCAGAGATAAATCCACCCACCTATGGACACCTTATCTTTGACAAAGGAGGCAAGAATATACAATGGAATAAAGACAATATCTTTAACAAGTCGTGCTGGGAAAACTGGTCAACCACTTGTAAAAGAATGAAACTAGAACACTTTCTAACACCATTCACAAAAATAAACTCAAAATGGATTAAAGATCTAAACGTAAGACCAGAAACTATAAAACTCCTAGAGGAGAACATAGGCAAAACACTCCCCGACATACATCACAGCAGGATCCTCTATGACCCACCTCCCAGAATATTAGAAATAAAAGCAAAAATAAACAAATGGGACCTAATTAAACTTAAAAGCTTCTGCACAACAAAGGAAACTATTAGCAAGGTGAAAAGGCAGCCTTCAGAAT
>NW_011494778.1:938864-939427 GCF_000754665.1 Bison bison bison | reverse complement strand
TTGGAGAAGGAAATGGCAGCCCACTCCAGTGTTCTTGTCTGGAGAATCCCAGGGATGGTGGAGCCTGTTGGGCTGCCGTCTATGGGGTTTCACAGAGTCAGACACGACTGAAGCCACTTAGCAGCAACAGCAATAGCAATTATGGTTAGTAGGGCACTTCATGTTAAATAAACCAAAATTCAATAGAATGCCATTCTCTAATTCAAAACTCTACCTTTTATTGAAAACAGATTTGACTCAGGTTTAAATATTATAAGCCCAACAATATATAAGGCAGTTCCAGTAATACATTACTCTATATTTATCTGGGAAAGTGTGTGGAGAGCATCAAAGAACTTAAAATGCTTTATTTCTTTCTATCTTATTATTTTGCATTGGTAGAGTTCTTTACAAATTAGAGCAGAAAAAGAAATAAAAGGAATCCAAATTGGAAAAGAAATAAAACCCTCACTATTTGCAGATGACATGATCCTCTACATAGAAAAACCTAAAGACTCCACCAGAAAATTACTAGAACTAATCAATGATTATAGTAAAGTTGCAGGATATAAAATCAACACACA
>NW_011494778.1:937025-938764 GCF_000754665.1 Bison bison bison | reverse complement strand
TAAAACTCCTAGAGGAGAACATAGGCAAAACACTCCCCGACATACATCACAGCAGGATCCTCTATGACCCACCTCCCAGAATATTAGAAATAAAAGCAAAAATAAACAAATGGGACCTAATTAAACTTAAAAGCTTCTGCACAACAAAGGAAACTATTAGCAAGGTGAAAAGGCAGCCTTCAGAATGGGAGAAAATAATAACAAATGAAGCAACTGACAAGCAACTAATCTCAAAAATATGCAAGCAACTTCTACAGCTCAACTCCAGAAAAATAAATGACCCAATCAAAAAGTGGGCCAAAGAGCTAAATAGACATTTCTCCAAAGAAGACATACAGATGGTTAACAAACACATGAAAAGATGCTCAACATCACTCATTATCAGAGAAATGCAAATCAAAACCACTATGAGGTACCATTTCACACCAGTTAGAATGGCTGTGATCCAAAAGTCTAGAAGCAATAAATTCTGGAGAGGGTGTGGAGAAAAGGGGACCCTCTTACACTGTTGGTGGGAATGCAAACTAGTACAGCCACTATGGAGAATAGTGTGGAGATTCCTTAAAAAACTGGAAATAGAACTGCCTTATGATCCAGCAATTCCACTGCTGGGCAAACACACCAAGGAAACCAGAAGGGAAAGAGACACGTGTACCCCAATGTTCATCGCAGCACTGTTTATAATAGCCAGGACATGGAAGCAACCTAGATGTCCATCAGCAGATAAATGGATAAGAAAGCAGTGGTACATATACACAATGGAGTATCACTCAGCCATTAAAAAGAATACATTTGAATCAGTTCTAATGAGGTGAACGAAACTGGAGCCTATTATACAGAGAGAAGTAAGCCAGAAAGAAAAACACCAATACAATATACTAACGCATATATATGGAATTTAGAAAGATCGTAACAATAACCCTGTGTACAACAAAAGAGACACTGATATATAGATCAGTCTTATGGACTCTGTGGGAGAGGGAGAGGGTGGGAAGATTTGGGAGAATGGCATTGAAACATGTATAATATCATGTATGAAACGATTCGCCAGTCCAGGTTCAATGCACGGTACTAGATGCTTGGGGCTAGTGCACTGGGACGACCCAGAGAGATGGTATGGGGAGGGAGGAGGGAGGAGGGTTCAGGATGGGGAACACATGTATACTTGTGGTGGATTCATTTCGATATTTGGCAAAACTAATACAATATTGTAAAATTTAAAAATAAAATTAAATGTAAAAAATAAACAAATTACAAAGTACTTTCCAATGCAACTTTTCTAATCATTACAAAAATAATATTATGAGGTCAATAGCAGAATGTTGTATTCCAGTTCTTGTGAATGGTATTTTCCGAGATCTGGGCAATTAAGGAAAATATCTGAAGTCAAACTAATAGAGCCAAAATTCACAATAAAACCATGCTTATTGGAGGGAGAACATACTCAGCTGCACTTCAAAATACTGTATTATTAGTCATGTTGTTGTCCTAACTAGGGTAAAATGATTAGATTTATCAGTATTGGATTTTGTACTGTTTCTCTGCAGGAATATGGGCTTCAGAGATACAAAATACCAAGCCTTGTCAAATGTTGGTCATCCTCATAGATTTCTACATCGTACTTGAATATTTTCTTCTCTAGGGTGCTTGTTCATAATTTAAATTGGTTCCTCTTGAATGAAATGTTTCAAATTGTAGATACAGTGACCAATGAATAAAAATAAAAATTAAAAATTTCA
>NW_011494778.1:928436-936805 GCF_000754665.1 Bison bison bison | reverse complement strand
ATATATTGGAGGTATAGAAAGAGGAGAAAAAGAATATAAGAGAAAGTCATGACTCTGTCACCTATTTAGCATCATTTAATTGAAAAAGTCATAGAAAAATGCTTTAAATGAGTTTCTGTATATTTGCCCTCTTAAGTGACTACATGTTTATGTTGTGCAACTAACTTCTACCTAGCAGAAAGAGAAGGAGTGCTGCGATGTCTTGTGCTTTAATTACTTTTAGCCTGTTTGAGTCTGTCACAACTCTGTGTTATCGCATCTATTAACACCATTGTAACTGTCAGAGGTGTCACAGGTGGCAGTTACAATGGTATTAATAGAAGTAGTATTGCTGCAAATAGTAGCAATAATAGTATGCAGTATTTATTAAACACTTTTTATTAATGCATTTGCTCCATCTAACAGTGGACCACTCTAATTTTATATAATAATCTTTGGGAAAAAAATATGCAAAATCCCTGGGGATTGTGAAATCTAGGAGAGAGTTTTTTTCTCACTCAATTCTTCATTTGCCCTGTCTCCCTGTCTCTAAATGATGTTGGTCCATTCTGATTGTCCGTTTCCCTGTTAATAGCCTCTGTTGATATATGTCAAGTATTAACCTATAAACCTACTGTTCTGAGGCATGAATATGTGAGTTGAAGTGAATGAGGCAAATTCTTTACATGTTTCAATTTAATTGACATTTTTGAATAACAGCTCTGTGCTTATTAAATTATATTCCACCCTTTCTTCTAGGTTATAAAGAGTAATACTTGGAATTTCAATTACTCGCAGACTCACTCTTCCTATACCCTGTGCTGTGCAAAACCCTCTGAAGATTTGATAGTGAACTTAGCCATTCCACCCTCTTTATTATTTCTTAATTGGAAATTTTCATCTTCCAGTAGATGTTCTAGATTTAAAGACACCTTTTAAACATTTTAGAGGCATCTGAAGAATAAGTCATCTATAACTGGATAGAAGCTTTGTTTCATTTTCTCATATTTTCCTTTTTACTTACTATGTAACTAAATCAGTGATTTTGTTGTAATATATTTATCACAACATTCAAAGCAAAATGTTTCCTATGATTCTTTTTGCTATATTTTGAGTAATTATTTTGAATTTGTATGTGTGGGAGGTTTTGTTTTATTTCACTTTTCTATCTCCAAGAATTCAGTTCTGTTCAGTTGCTCAGTAGTGCCCAACTCTTTGAGAACCAATAGACTGCAGCATTGCAGGCTTCCCTGTTCATCACCAACTCCTGGAGCTTGCCCAAACTCATGTCCATCAAATTGGTGATGTCATCCAACCACCTCATCCTCTGTCATCACTTTTTCTCTTGCCTTCAATCTTTCCCATCATCAGGGTCTTTTCTAATGAGTCAGTTCTTCACATCAGGTGGCCAAAGTATTGGAGTTTCAGCTTCAGCATCAGTCGTTCCAATGAACATTCAGGACTGATTTCCTTTAGGATGGACTGGTTTGATCTCCTTTCAGTCCAAGGAGTCTTCTCTAACACCACAGTTTAAAAGCATCAATTCATTGGCATTCAGCTTTCTTTATATTCCATGTCTCACATCCATACATGACTACTGGAAACTTTTGTTGGCAAAGTAATGTCTCTGCTTTTAAATATCCTGCCTAGGTTGCTCAAAGCTTTTCTTCCAGGAGCAAGCGCCTTTTAATTTCATGGCTGAAGTCACCATCTGCAGTGATTTTAGGGCCCAGGAAAATAAAGTATCTCACTGTTTTCATTGTTTCCCAATCTATTTGCCGTGAACTGATGGGACTGGATGTCATGATCTTAGTTTTTTTAATGCCGAGTTTTAAGCCAGCTTTTTCACTCTCCTCTTTCACTTTCATCAAGAGGTTCTTTAGTTCTTCTGGTTTCTTCCATAAGGGTGGTGTCATCTGCGTATCTGAGATTATTGTTATTTCTCACAGTAATCATGATTCCAGCTTGTGCTTCATCCAGCCCAGCATTATGCATGATGTACTCTGCATACAAGTTAAATAATCAGGGTGACAATATACAGCCTTGAAGTACTCCTTTCCCAATTTTGAACCAATCTTTTGTTCCATGTCCAGTTTTAATTGTTGTTTCTTAACTTGCCTACAGATTTCTCAGGAGTCAGGTAAGGTCGTCTGGTATTCCCATCTCTTGAATAATTTTTCACACTTTGCTGTCATCCATACAGTCAAAGGCTTTGGCATAGTCAATAAAGCAGTAGTAGATGTTTTTAGTCTAAAACTCTCTTGCTTTAGCAATGATCCAATGGTTGTTAGCAATTTGACATCTGGTTCCTCTGCCTTCTCTAAATCCCATTAAAACACCTGGAATTTCATGGTTCATGGACTGCTTAAGCCTGGATTGGAGAATTTTGAGCATTACTTTGCTAGCCTGTGAGATGAGTGCAATTGTGTGGTAGTTTGAACATTCTTTGACATTGCCTTTCTTTGGGATTGGAATGAAACTCACCTTTTCCAGCCCTGTTGCCAATGCTGACTATTCCAAACTTGCTGGCATAGTGAGTGAAGTACTTTAATAGCAGCACCTTTTAGGATTTGAAATAGTTCAATTGAAATTCCATTCCCTCCACTAGATTCTTTCGTAGTGATGCTTCCTAAGGCTAACTTGACTTCTCTTTCAAGGATGTCTGGCTCTAGGTGAGTGATCACACCACTGTGCTTATCTGGGTCATGAACTTTTTTTTTTTTTTTAGATCTTATGTGTATTCTTGCCACTTCTCCTTTTACTTTACAGTATTTTTTTTTTAATGAAGGATAATTGCTTTACCTAATTTTGTTGTTTTCTGTCAAGTCTCAGCAAGAATCAGCCATAGGTATACATATGTCCCCCCCTTCTGAACCCCCTCCCATCTCCCACCATATCACACCCCTCTAGATTAATACAGAGCCCCAGTTTGATTTTCTTGAGGCATAAAGCAAATTCCCATTTGCTATCTATTTTATATATGGTATTGTAAGTTTCCATGTTACTCTTTCCATATATCTCACCCTCTCCTCCCTTGTCCCAAAGTCAATATGTCTGTTCTCTCTGTTTGTTCCTCCACTGCTGCCCTATAAATAACTTCTTCAGTACCATTTTTCTAGATTCTATATATATGCATTAGCATACAATATTTGTCTTTCTCTTTTTGACATACTTAACTCTGTGTAATAGGTTGTAGGTTCATCCACCTCATTAGAATTGACTCAAATGTGTTCCTTTTTATGGCTGAGTTTTAGAAAAGGCAGAGGAACCAGAGATCAAACTGGCAACATCCGCTGGATAATGGAAAAAGCAAGAGAGTTCCAGAAAAATATCTATTTCTGCTTTACTGACTATGCCAAAGCCTTTGATTGTGTGGATCACAATAAACTGTGGAAAATTCTGAAAGAGATGGGACTACTGACCTGCCTCTTGAGAAACCTATATGCAGGTTAGGAAACAACAGTTAGAACTGGACATGGAACAACAGACCGGTTCCAAAGAGGAAAAGGAGTATGTCAAGGCTGTATATTGTCACTCTGCTTATTTAACTTTTATGCAGAGTACATCATGAAAAACTCTGGACTGTTGTTCATCGCAGCACTGTTTATAATAGCCAGGACATGGAAGCAACCTAGATGTCCATCAACAGATAAATGGATAAGAAAGCAGTGGTACATATACACAATGGGGTATTACTCAGCCAGTAAAAATAATTCATTTGAATCAGTTCTAATGAGGTGGATGAAACTGGAGCCTATTATACAGAGTGAAGTAAGCCAGAAGGAAAAACACCAATACAGTATACTAACGCATATATATGGAATTTAGAAAGATGATAACAATAACCCTGTGTACGAGACAGCAAAAGAGATGCTGATGTAGCTGATGTATGGAACAGTCTTATGGACTCTGTGGGAGAGGGATAGGGTGGTAAGATTTGGGAGAATGGCATTGAAACATGTAAAATATCATGTATAAAATGAGATGCCAGTCCAGGTTCAATGCACGATACTGGATGCTTGGGGCTAGTGCACTGGGACGACCCAGAGGGATGGTATGGGGAGGGAGGAGGGAGGAGGGTTCAGGATGGGGAGCACATGTATACCTGTGATGGATTCATTTTGATATTTGGCAAAACTAATACAATTATGTAAAGTTTAAAAATAAAATCAAAAAAAATTTAAAAAAAGAAAAACGCTGGACTGAAAGAAACACAAGCTGGAATCAAGATTGCTGGGGAAAATATCAATAATCTCAGATATGCAGATGACACCACCCTTATGGCAGAAAGTGAAGAGCAACTAAAAAGCCTCTTGATGAAAGCGAAAGAGGAGAGTGAAAATGTTGGCTTAAAGCTCAACATTCAGAAAACTAATATCATGGCATCTGGTCACATCACTTCATGACAAATAAATGGGGAAACAGTGGAAATAGTGGCTTACTTTATTTTTCTGGGCTCCATAATCACTGCAGATGGTGATTGCAGCCATGAAATTAAAAGATGCTTACTCCTTGGAAGAAAAGTTATGACAAATCTAGATAATATATTAAAAAGCAGAAACATTACTTTGTCAACAAAGGTCCATCAGTCAAGGTTATGATTTTTCCAGTAGTCATGTATGGATGTGAGAGTTGGACTGTGAAGAAGGCTGAGTGCCGAAGAATTGATGCTTTTGAACTGTGGTGTTGGAGAAGACTCTTGAGAGTCCCTTGGACTGCAAGGACATCCAACCAGTCCATTCTAAAGGACATCAGTCCTGGGTGTTCTTTGGAAGGACTGATGCTAAAGCTGAAACTCCAGTACTTTGGCCACCTCATGTGAAGAGTTGACTCATTGGAAAAGACTCTGATGCTTGGAGGGATTGGGGGCAGGAGGAGAAGGGGATGACAGAGGATGAGATGGCTGGATGGCATCACTGACTCGATGGACATGAGTTTGGGTGAACTCTAGGAATTGGTGATGGACAGGGAGGCCTGGCAGGCTGCATTTCATGGGGTTGCAAAGAGTCGGACACGACTGAGCGACTGAACTGAACTGAACTGAATATTCCATTGTATATATGCACCACAGATTCTTTATCCATTCATCTGTCAGTAGACATCTAGGTTGCTTCCACATTCTAGCTATTGTAAATAGTTCTGCAATAACCAGTGGGATACACGTGTCATTTTCAATTTTGGTTTCCTCGGGGTATTTGTCTAGCAGTGGGATTCCTGGGTCATATTGTGGTTTTATTGCTATTTTGTTAAGGAATCTCCATACTGTCTTCCATAGTGGCTGTATCAATTTACATTCCCAGTAACTCTGCAAGAGCATTCCCTTTTCTCCACACACTCTTCCTCATTTACTATTTGTATACGTATTAATGATGAACATTCTGACTGGTGTGAGGTGATAACTTATTGTAGTTTTGATTTGCATTTATCTAATAATGAGCAATGTTGAGCATCTTTTCATGTGTCTGTTAGCCATATCTGTGTCTTCTTTGGAGAAATGAATGTTTAAGTCTTTCACCCAGTTTTTAATTGGGTTGTTTGTTTTTCTGGTATTGAGTTGTATGAGCTTTTTGTATTTTTGGAATTAATCCTTTGTCAGTTGGTTCATTTGCTGTTATTTTATCCCATTCTGAGGGTTGTCTTTTCACCTTGCTTCTAGTTTCTTTGCTATGCAAAAGCTTTTAAGGTTAATCAGGTCCCATTTGTTTTCTTCAGTTGTTTTTTGTTTTGTTTTTTTTTTCCTGTTACTCTAGGAGGTGGGTCATTGAGGATCTTCCTTTGATTTATGCCATCTAGTGTTCTACCTATGTTTTCCTGTAAGAGTTTTTTTTAGCTTCTTGTCTTACATTTAGGTCTTTAATTCATTTTGAGTTTATTTTTGTGTATGGAGTTATGAAGTTTTCTAATTTCAGTCTTTTGCTTGTAGTTGTCTAGTTTTCCCAGCACCATTTGTTGAAGAGGCTATCTTTGCCCCATTGTATATTCTTGCCTCCTTTGTCAAAAATAAGGTACCCGTATGTGCATGGGTTTCTTTCTGAGACTTCTATCTTGTTCCATTGGTCTATATTTCTGTTTCTGTGTCAGTACTATGCTGTCTTGATGACTGTAACTTTGTAATATAATATGAAATTAGGAAGATTGATTTCTCTAGCTCCATTCTTCTTTCTCAAGACTGCTTTGGCTATTCGGGGTATTATGTGCTTCCATATGAATTGGAAATCTTTTTGTTATAGTTCTGTGGAAAATGCCATTGGTAATTTAAAACGTATCACATTGAATCTATAGATTGTATAGTCATTTTGTATGACATTTTGTATGTATACTCTGTATAGTATAGTTATTTTCACATTTTCTTCCTACCCAGTAACATGGAATATCTCTCCATCTGTTTATGTCATCTTTGATTTCTTTCATTAGTGTCTTATAATTTTTTTTGTGTACAGGTCTTTTGTCTCATTAGGTAAGTTTATTCCTAGATATTTAATTCTTTTTGTAGCAATGGTGAATGGGATTGATTCCTTAATTTCTCTCTCTGATTTTTCATTGTTAGTGTATAGAAATGCAAATGATTTATGTGTATTGATTTTGTATCCTGCAACTTTGCTAAATTTACTGACTAGCTGAATTCTGTGCTAAAATTTTGTTGAATTTTTGAATTTAAGTTCATCAATGATATTGGCCTGTAGTCTTATTTTTTTGTGTGTTGTCTTTGTCTGCTTTTGGTATCAGATGATGGTATTCTCATAGTATGAGTTTGGAAGTCTTCTTCCCTCTGCAATTTTTTGAAAGAATTTTAGAATGTTAGGCATGAGCTCTTTTCTAGATGTTTGATGGAATTCTCCTGTGAAGCCATCGGGTCCTGGGCTTTGGTTTTCTGGGAGATATTTGATCACAGCCACAATTTCAGTACTTGAATTTGGTTTGTTCATAATTTCTGTTTCTTCCTGGTTCAGTCTTAAAAGATTGAACTTTTCTAAGAATCTGTCCATTTCTTCTAGGTTATCCATTTTATTGTCATATAGTTGTTCATAGTAGTCTCTTATAATCCTTTGTATTTCTGCATTATCTGTTGTAACCTCTTCTTTTTCATTGCTAATTTTGTTGATTTGATTATTCTTTTTTTCTTGATGAGTTTGTCAATTTTGTTTATCTTCTCAAATAACCAGCTTTTAGTTGTTTTAATCTTTACTAGTGTTTATTTCCTCTCTTTTTCATTTATTTCTGCTCAGATCTTTATCATTTATTTTCTTCTACTAATATTCGGTTTTGTTGTTGTTCTCCTTCTTTTCCCTGCTGTATTAGGTGTAAAGTTAGGTTGCCTATTCTATGTTTTTCTTGTTTCTTGAAGTAGGATTGTATTGCTATAAACTGCCATCATTGAACTGCTTTTGCTGCATCACATAGCTTTTAAGTTGTCATGTTTTCATTGTCATTTGTTTCTAGAATTCTTTTTATTTCTTCAGTAACCTGTTGATTATTTAGAAATGTATTGTTGAATCTCCATGTGTTTTTGTGTTTTACGGTTTGTTTTCTTGCAATTGATATCTAGTCTTATAGTGTTGTGGTCAGAGAAGATGCTTGATATGATTTAAATATTCTTAAATTTATTGTTATTTGATTTGTGACCCAAAATGTGGTGTATCCCATGGTGTGTCATGTGCAGTTGAGAAAGTGTATTCTCTCATTTGGAATCGAATGTCCTGAAGATATCAATGAAATCCATCTCATCTAATGTATTATTTAAGACTTGTGCTTCCTTAATAATTTTCTGTTTTGATGATCTGTCCTTTGGTGTGAGTGGGGTGTTAAAATCTTCTACTATTATTGTGTTACAGTCAATTTCTCCTTTTATGTATGTTAGTGCTTGTCTTATGTATTGAGGTGCTCCTTCGTTGGGTGCATAAATATTTATGATTGTTATGTTTTCCTCTTGGATTGATCCCTTGATCATTATTGAGTGTCCTTTCTTATCTCTTGAATTATTCTTTATTTTAAGGTCTGACTTATCTAATATGATGATGGCTGTTACAGCCTTTTTGTGTTACCCATTTGCATTTAATATATTTTTCCATCTTATCACTTTCAGTCTATATGTGTCTTGAGGTCTGAAGTGGATTTCTTGTAGATAGAATATATATGGTATTTATTTATTTATTTATTATTCATTCAGCTTGTCTGTGTCTTTTGGTTGGGGCATTTAATCCATTTTGTTTGTGGTGATTTTGTAGATCTTTTTCTAATTCTTGACTATATCTCTTTAACATTTTTTGTAAAGCTGATTTGCTGGTACTGAATTCTCAACTTTTGCTTGTTTGAAAAGCTTTTTATTTTTATTTCTTCATAAAATTTGGATGAGATCCTTGTTGGGCACAGTAATACTGGTTGTAGGGTTT
>NW_011494778.1:925617-928336 GCF_000754665.1 Bison bison bison | reverse complement strand
TTCTGGCTTACTTCACTCTGTATAATAGGCTCCAGTTTTATCCACCTCATCAGAACTGATTCAAATGTATTCTTTTTAATGGCTGAGTAATACTCCATTGTGTATATGTACCACAGCTTTCTTATCCATTCATCTGCTGATGGACATCTTTTTCTAATTCTTGACTATATCTCTTTAACATTTTTTGTAAAGCTGATTTGCTGGTACTGAATTCTCAACTTTTGCTTGTTTGAAAAGCTTTTTATTTTTATTTCTTCATAAAATTTGGATGAGATCCTTGTTGGGCACAGTAATACTGGTTGTAGGGTTTTTTTTTTTTTTTTTTTCCCCTTTCAGTGTTTTAAATATATCCTGCCATTCCCTTCTGGCCTGCAGAGTTTCTGCTGAAAGATTAGCTGTTAAACATATGGTGTTTCCCTTGTATGTTACTTGTTGCTTCTCCCTTTCTGTTTTTACTATTCTTTCTTTGTGTTTAGTCTTTGTTAGTTTGATTAGTATTTATCTTGGCATGTTTTCCTTGGGTTTATCCTGTATGGGACTCTTTGAACCTCTTGGACTTGATTGACTATTTCCCTTTCCATGTTGGGGAAATTTTCAATGATAATCTCTTCAGAAATTTTCTCATATCCTTTCTTTTTCTCTTTTTCTTCTGAGAGCCCTATAATTCCAATGTTGATGCATTTGATATTGTCCCAGAGGTCTCCTTACTATCATTATTCTGAATTCTTTTCCAGGTAGTTTTCCTATTTCCTATTCATGTATTGCATTTTGTGTTTCTAGTTTGTTCTTTCATTTGTGTAGTATTTCTCTGCATTTTCATAATTTTTTTTTTAACTTATTTTCTTTAAGGTCTCCTTTTCCTGAGCTTCAGGTTTGAATTCTTTCTTCCTTTTGGTTTCTGCTATCCAAAGTTTGGTCCAGTGGTTTGTGTAAGCTTTGTATAGACTGAGATCTGTGGTGAGTTTCTTTTTTGTTTGTTTGTTTGTTTTTCCTCTGATGGGCAAGGCTGAATGAGATAATAATCCTGTCTGCTGATTATTTGGTTTGCATTTTTGGTTTTTTGTTGTTTCAATGAGACATCCTGCATAGGGCACTACTGTTGGTTGGGAGGTGCTGGATCTTGTATTCAAGTGATTTCCTTTGTGTGAGTTATCACTATTTGATACTCATGGGTCTTGGAGTTAGTGCTCCCACTCCAAAGCCTCAGGTTTTGATCTCTCTCTCTCTTTTCTTCCTTGTGGAAATAAACATGCCAGGGGATAGGAGATCTTCCCTGATGGCTCACTGGTAAAGAGTATGCTTTCTGGGTCAGTTCCCACTGGCTCTTTTCCATTAAACTGTGATCTGATTTCTTAATGCTGCATGCTGCACAGGTCACACCTATCGTTGGCTCACATGTGCCACTGCAGCCAAGCTCTTCTTAATATTCTCTGCTTGTGTTAGGTCCACACCATTTCTGTCCATTATTTTGCCAGTCTTTGCATAAAATTTCCCTTGATATCTCTAATTTTCTAAAAGAGAATTCCAGTCTTTCCCATTCTATTGTTTTCCTCTACTTCTTTGAATTCACCACTGAGGAAGGTTTTCTTATATCTCCTAGTGATTCTTTGAAACTCTGCATTCATAGCATATATTTCCTTTTCTCCTTTGCCTTTAGCTTCTCTTCTTTTCTCAGCAATTTGAAAGGCCTCCTCAGACAACCATTTTGCCTCTTTTCATTTCTTTTTCTTGGCAATGGTTTGATCACCACCTCCTGCACAATGTCTTGAACCTCTGTCTATAGTTCTTCAGGTGCTCTGTTTATCAGATCTAATCCCTTGAATCTATTTGTCACTTCCACTGTATAATCATAAGGGCTTTTATTTAGGTTGCACCTGAATGACCTAGTGGTTTTCCCTATGTTCTTCAATTTAAGTCTGAATTTTGCTGTGAGTTAATGATCAGACCCACAGTCAGCTCCTGGTCTTGTTTTGCTGACTGTATGGAGCTTCTCCATCTTTGACTCCAAAGAACATAATCAGTCTGATTTCGGGATTGACCATGTGGTGATGTCTATGAATAGAGTCTTTTGCTGTTAGGCAAGGGTGTTTGCTATGACCAGTGTGTTCTCTTGCAAAACTGTTTTGCCCTCCTTTGCCTTTGCCTTCCTTCATTTTGTACTCCAATGCCAAATTTGCCTGTTAATTGGATAATCAGGGGGAAAATAAATAAATATTATTTAAATTAGAAATTTAGAAATTGTAAATATTACTATAAATCTTATAGTTTTTGGAAGGATGAGTATATTAAGAACATATTTATGTCAATAATTTTGCAAGTAAAATAAAACTGACACTTTTTATTTTATTTTTAAACTTTACATAATTTAAGTTTAAAAATAAAAATTAATTAAAAAAATAAACTTTACATAATTGTATTAGTTTTGCCAAATATCGAAATGAATCCGCCACAGGTATACCCGCGTTCCCCATCCTGAACCCTCCACCCTCCTCCCTCCCCTCCCCTCCCTCTGGGTCGTCCCAGTGCACCAGCCCCAAGCATCCAGTACCGTGCATCGAACCTGGACTGGTGACTCGTTTCATACATGATATTATACATGTTTCAATGCTATTTTACCAAATCTCCCCACCCTCTCCCTCTCCCACAGAGTCCATAAGACTGATCTATACATCGGTGTCTCTTTTGCTGTCTCGTACACAGGGTTATTGTTATCATCTTT
>NW_011494778.1:913705-923914 GCF_000754665.1 Bison bison bison | reverse complement strand
ATATATATTTATATATAATAAACTTTATAAATTTTAACAATTTTTAAATGTACAGTCAGTAACATCAATTACATTCACAATGTAGTGCACACTATCATCTCTATCTAGTTCTAAAATATTTCTATCATTAAAAAAAAATACCACCTTATGCATTATAAACAGTTTCTCCCCATTCTCTCCCTTCCCCTAGATCCTAGCCATAAACAGTCTGTGTGTTCTGATTATACTGGATACTTCATTCAAATACAACAATATGGTGTCTGACATTTTTTGCCTTGATTCCTTCTCAGAGAGAGAGAGAGAGAGAGAGGGAGTGAGGAAGAGAAAGATTAGACAATGATAACTTTATTTACTTTTGCCCACGTGTTTATTTTTTTTTTTTTCTGATGCTCTTCATTTCTTTCTGTACATACAGAATTCCATGTCATATGATTTCTCTTCCATTTAAATATTTTTCTTTTAGCATTTCTTGTAGCACAGGTCTCCTAAAGGTAAATTATCTCTGGTTTCACTAGTCTGAAAAATATTTATTTTACATGTATTTGTACTTAGTTTTTTACTTGGTATTTAATTTTAGATTGCTTTTTTCTTCTTTAATAATACCCCAGTATATTTTGGAAGTCATTGGTCCTATGTATGCAATGTGTCTTTTTCTCTGACATTTTTTGTCATGAGATGCCTAGACGGACCTTTCTTTGTATCTTATTTCAGTTTCTCTCAACATTTTGACCAGCTAGTTTTATTTTTCATCTGTTTTAAAAAGCTTTTGGAATTATCTTTTTCTAAGTTTCTTCTCTCCTTTCCCTCAATTCTTTACTTCTAGGACTGCAACTAAGCATATGTTATATCTCCTCTCCCTAGAAATTTCGTGTGTATTTTTTTTTTAATGCTGATTTCTATTTGAGTCTTAGTTGGAATAATTTTCAATGTGATGTCTTCAAAGTCAATGTTTATATAATTTTCATCTGTCCACAAAAATTTCAGATCTAATTGTGCATACTTACTTTTTATGAACTAAATTATTTAAAATATTTAATAAATATTTTATAGTCTTTGATCTTTTCAATTTGAACATCTGAACTACCTCTGAGGGTTTTTTTTTCTTTTTTCCTATTGATCCAGTATTATTTTTAATATGGGTGAAATTCTAGCTTCTTTCCAAGACTCTTAATTATTCACTACATTTCAGATAATCTAAGTAGGGAATGAAGTCGGCAATTCTTATACCTTGACAAAAAGAAAAATTGATTGTGGTCAAATAAATTTTTGTACCTGTGCCTATTCTATTTCTCTTTTTGAAAATTAGTGTGGTATGTGGTCATATTGAAGTGATTAAACTATTTCACCACCCAGACATATATTTAACTATCTTCAAGTAGAGTGTTCCAGCCTTATTTAAGCACACAACTTGAGAAAGAATGTGTTACATTATGAAGAAGTTTCATTTGATAAATGTTAAATTAGGTTATTGAGAGAAACAAAAAACATAACTAAGCAAATTTTTATGTAGTTTCCAGTATTTAAATGTTGTTAAAACGACTTTTTCATTATACATTACTTCACTAAAATGACTCTGAATAGGTAAGAAGAGCAGGAGAAGGCAATGACAATCCACTCCAGTACTCTTGCCTGGAGAATCCCCATGGACGGAGGAGCCTGGTGGGCTGCAGTCCATGGGGTTGTGAAGAGTTGGAGACGACTGAATGACTTCACTTTCACTTTTCACTTTCATGCATTGGAAAAGGAAATGGCAACCCACTCCAGTGTTCTTGCCTGGAGAATCCCAGGAATGGGGGAGCCTGGTGGGCTGCCGTCTATGGGGTTGCACAGAGTCGGACACGATGAAATGCCTTAGCAGCAGCAGCAGCAGCAGGTAAGAAGAGCAGTATACTTGAAATTAATAGGATAACTCTATAAACTATATGTTATTTCGGTAAATTAGCCATTTTTCAGGGTTATACATGATCACATAGATGCCATTATCTTTTATCTTGCCACAAAACGATTTAGATTAAATTGGGTTAATTTTAATGAAATGTATAAATAAAAATATTTATCCATCCAATTTTAAGAAAAGTCATATGCCATTTCTCCCTATTTCTGCACACTTCAAGAATATTAATTCACATGCATGTGATTTATGTGGAATGAAATGCAAATAAGAATGAATATTTGATTGCTATACTCTCTTAAGGAATATCCAATTAAAGATAAAATTGCTGCTGACTAAAAACATTATCTTGAAACCAGAAAAAAAGAGTAAAAGATCTTAGACAGAACTGGCTTAAATTATGCCACAATATTACTCAAATTATGGGAAGAGTTTTGGTAGCATGTGTGTAGTTTTAGTAGATTTGGTTTCCAGTTCAATGCCTAAGTATCTCATGAAATCTGAACAATAACTTCAAAGAAAACATTTCCTTTAAAGAAAAAAGGAAAATAAATGTACAAATATATGTTAATTATGTCTTTTGAAAAGAATCAAGAAGCTAAAAAGATAGTGAGAGTCTAAGAACACCAACATCTAAGAAAATGTGAGAATGTAGCAAGATGATCCTTGTGAAAGCAGATAGAAAGAAGCTAGGTACCAGGCATTTGTTCAAGCACTGCCTTTTGGGGCTGGAAATCTGAGGAAGGAAGAATGAATTGGAAGTAAGCAGTCTTCATCAACACTGCAGCCAACATGCTTCCTAGGTTGCCCATAAAATTTCAAATCCTGAAATGGGTAATCACATGGTAAATTACTTCCAAACAGCAACAGCTTTAACAGTGAAAAGGGCGATCAAACATAATTGAATTCATATACAATTTTTAAAATATGTTAGTGATCAACAAATTGTTTCCCATTATTAATAGTATATGTATATTTCCCTCAAAAGCTATTTTTAAAACATAAAAACATTATTTTAAAAATTCTGTATGCATGTACATTAAATGAACAAATTATTAGGTAAATACTTAAAACTATTCTTGATTATATATATTCATATACTTCAATATTCAGTCAAATCAAGCTTTAATATACATTTAGTAGTATTTTCTAAGGCTGTTTTCCCAGTGCTATCTTATTAGCAATGGCTTTTTTTTTTTTTTTTAATAAACATCAATTGTCTTTGAAGTTGCATATTACAGTGGAAATGAAGTTAAAACATGGTCTAAATAGTTTTTCTCTTTATATAAAATTTCCCTAAGTTTATGAGTTTTTTAATTGAGAAGCCACCCTTTCTAGAGCTATCAATGCCTAGAAATCCCAGAATGAGTTCTGCTAAGGGAAAGTATTCTCATTTCTACTTATTTTTCATATTAAAACATGTAAATAAAATATAGACATGTAATAAAGCATGTAAATATAAACATGTAATAAAGCATGTAAATAAACATATAAATGAAAACAGGCAAATCTACTTATTTTTATATTAAAATATATAAGTAGTTCAAACAAAGTATTTTCACAGATAAGTTTTTTTTTTCTTTTGCCTTCAATCAGGATACTCATTTCAAAAAATATTTTACAAGTCAAATCATTACTGCATGGTTTGACACTTTGATAGCTTCTTCAGTTTATGGTTCATCAGTGTTGAATATATATATTTATCCAATTAAGAGAAAATATTCATAAAAATTCCTACAGGTTGCAATACTTGAAATTTTGAATTTCAAATTAAACTTTGCATACCATTAGAACTCCCAACTTCTGATTTTAATTGATTCTTGTTTGTATAAGGAAAGAATTGATAAATTAATACTTTAAAATTTTCCAGTTTGCAAATTTTAAGTAGATTAATTTAAAGGACATTTTTTTTTCAAAATGTTCCATTATTATTTTTTTTTGCATTGTCTCTGTAAAAACAGGTAATCTTACCTTCAATGTTGAAGTGTTAAGCTAGACTTACAGTAGCATTCACAATAACGTTGGATGTTTTATTTCAACAAATAAACTTCCAAAGGATCCATTTTATTCCATCTGTTGGGTAAAAAAAATAATCGCAGTAGTATTAGAATTTACTGACTTTCTAGTGGAAGACTTTGAGGACACTGGCATCAAAGAATAGCAGGAGAAAAAAGATTCACTAATTCTTAAAAGTAAAATACACTCTTAATTTAGAGATTCAAGCATAAGTTTTGTTTAATGTTACTCTATAAATATTTTTCATCTGAATAAGTTTGATATATAAATACAATTTGTGTATTTAACCTGTGGCTGTATCAAAATTATGATGGTGCAATCAACTGAATAATAAAAATTTAGTTAATGAGCCTGTTTTCCATACTCATGTTTGTTTTTTAATTGTGAGTTGACTACTTTAGTATCACATATATATGAGTTATAAATACTAGTCAATATGGTGCTTAGTCACTCAGTCATGTCTGACTCTTTGCAACCCCATGGACAGAGGAGCCTGATGGGCTACTGTCCTTAGGGATTCTCCTGGTAAGAATACTGGAGTGGGTTGTCATGGAATCTTCCCATTCCAGGATCAAACCTAGGTCTCTGGCACTGCAGACGTATTCTTTACCACCTGAACCACCACTCGGTGATAAAATATTTACGTATTGGGATGCAGCAGAAAATAAGAAAACAAAATAAAATAGATTATATTTTACTGAAAAAAATATTTTTTTAAATTTTATTTTATTTTTAAACTTTACATAATTGTATTAGTTTTGCCAAATATCAAAATGAATCCTCCACAGGTATACATGTGTTCCCCATCCTGAACCCTCCTCCCTCCTCCCTCCCCATACCATCCCTCTGGGTCATCCCAGTGCACTAGCCCCAAGCATCCAGTATCGTGCATAGAACCTGGACTGGCAACTCGTTTCTTACATATTTTACATGTTTCAATGCCATTCTCCCAAATCTTCCCACCCTCTCCCTCTCCCACAGAGTCCATAAGACTGTTCTATACATCAGTGTCTCTTTTGCTGTAAAATATTTTTAACAAGGAAGTAAAGTGTCAGTTTCCTATTTTGTCCCTTCTGATTATACTGGATATGAAAACTCCAGTACTCTTGCCTGGAAAATCCCATGGATGGAGGAGCCTGGTAGGCTATAGTCCATGGGGTTGCAAAGAGTCGGATACAACTGAGCGACTTCACTTTCAAACTTTCTTTCAAAGTGTCAGTTTCCTTATTTAGTCCCCTCTGATTATACTGGATATGAAAACCAAAAATCTGAGCCTGATGTAATACACTCAGTAAATTGAAGAATGTCCCCGGAGCAAAATCCATCAGGCATCAGCTCATTAAACAGCAAGGCCTCTGAGTTGCTGGTTCTGGAAGATGTTTAATGGCTGAACATAGGAGAGTTAAATGGGCCCAAACAGGAAAAGAAATATTTTCAGGAAATTATTCTTTTCACAAATTGGGGGAAAATTTCTCCTCCTTCGTCTGGAGGATATGGAGAATTCAGAGCCATTCGCAATGCTACAAGCAACAATGCAAAGACAGATTTATTAAGATGAAGAGAGAGTTCTGTAATTCTATTAAAGTTGGCATTCAGAAGTTCAAAGGAAATATTGAAGGGAAGCCAAACTTTGTACAGAAATTATCTGATAGAGACTCAGTCCACAAAGACTCCTTCAAAATGATTTGCAGATGTTTTTACAGGCAAAGAACTCTGCATTTAGCAAAGAAGCCTGACAACAAGAATCTTGCATCCCAGAAAGGAATACCTTGGCAGGTACAGAGCTAAAGTGCAAATCTGGTGGAGGAATGACTTAAACTAAACTTGAAGCATCCCCTCAAACAAGTTTACACTCAAGATTTTCTGTACATCAGTATCACCTGAGAAATTGTTGAATCATGACAAACAAACCTTACCCAACCCAGTTACAATACCTAAATGCTGCTAATGGACTACTAATTGCAGTGACTAAAGTAGCTAGAATTTCTCACTAAATTATTATTTTACAGTAAATCTGGATCATTGTAGAAGACAACAGTTTATATTCATTACAACTCAATGCATATGACTGATAAATCCCTGAAAACAGAAACAACAAGAACACATCTATAATCTAATAAAATGGGATTTATCAACTGCTTCATCCTGAACACCACACCCTATGTGCAACCATTCTGTGTGGTGTCTAAGGTTGTCCTGGGTGATTTGAGGGAGGGTTTTGGGGAGGCAAAGTGTGTTCTGGGTTGAATGCTCTCAGAAGCTGGGATAATTTGATGTTTGACTTTTATCACTTTTATCTTAAAAGTTAAAGCAATAAAAGTACTAAATGTGCAATTTGTGTGAGAAGCCACTCAGTGAGCAAGAGAAAACCATACTGGATTATTTTCCTGGTGACACCTTGTCCTTTTCTTTGGTTTATGTTTGGAAATGAAGTCATATTGATCTTGTTTTTTAATGTGTCCAAATATTTTTGACATTCTGTGAATTTTTTGCTGTGCTCAGTAAAGACTATGGAACATTAAGATGTCAGTTTCTATGGGCTTTTATCTTTAAATACTTATATAATAAAATAAAATTGACTATTACCTTTTAGTCTATGTTTGTTCATCTTCAAGAAATTTTATATGTGTCTAAAATGTTTAAGACTAAAAAAATATAGTTTCTAGGGTCTATACACATAAACTGGGGTAGAAAGACAGAGTTTCTAATATAGAACATTGATAAATAAGAAAACAGATACAACATATGACATTACTTTCTCCTTTCATTAAAAAAATATCTTAAATGAAACTGTATAAACTTCTAGTGGCTGTGTGTGTGTAGGTGCATTAGGGTGTTGGTGTAAGTGTATTTGCATATCAAAGAGGAAATGTTTGATCTTTATTATTAAAATACTGAAATAATCTTCTGGTTACAGGGGACTAGAATTTCTAATACAAGTTCAGAAGGGGAAATACTAATTTATAATTACATCTAGGGTTGACTTCATGAAAAGAAACTGGTTTAAAGAGACAAATGAAATAATGCAGATATTACAAATGAGATTGCAGATATTGCAGATGAGACCAAATGCAGATATTACTGGTGAGACTGGTGTCAAAAATTGTATTCTTCATGTATTTTAGGGATTCTTTTCCTGGGAAGTTAAGTTTTCTTTCTTTTTTGTCTTCTTCTTCTTCTTCTTCTTTTTTTTTTTTTATATCATGAGGATACTGAAATGGGAATCCAAGTTCTTGTTTGCACACCTGAAGAATGAACTTCACAGACACACCTACACTCATGATAGTAAGCAAATAGGGTTTATTTTAGAGGAAAGGAGAGTATGAAACTCTCATTATAAACACCAAGAGGGGATAGAGAGTCCCTGACAAGGCAGAACTTACAGCAGTTTATATCCTTACTAGTATTGATCTGCAAACTTTTGGTTGGCTCCAGTCCTTAAAATACATCATTTATAACAAATCACTTTAAAGGTTACAATGTTTAACTTAACATCTTTATGGCTTCTCTTAATCCAATTAAGTCACCACACTTTCTCATGTCCTCTGGCCATTTTAGAATGGATCAGATATATGGGCTAAACATTAATAATCATCAGGGTTTTTTTTGTTTGTTTGTTTGTTTTCCCCCTCAGGCATATGGAACAGAAGTTAATTACTGCCCTTACCTGGATCTGAGTGCTGATAATTTGTCAGACCAAGTACACATTCCAGGAATTCAGGGTATAGCTTTAAGTTAGTGGAGCAAGATGTTTATTGAAAGCAAGACCAAGGTCTCAGAGTCCTGCACTGACTGACTAAGAATTTCTACCTCAAAATCACTCAACCCCAAAAAGCAACAGAAATAAGCATACATAAAATAATGTGAGAAAAGTAGTTGCCTATGATTTAGGGAAAATATCATTTAGATGGCAAAACAGAGAAAGAAGAAAGCAATGTATTCTTCAAACAGAAAGTTTAGCATAAAAGGATAGGATAATGTGAAAAATAATTCTGTATAAAGAATGCTACAAGAATTTTTAACAAAAAGCATCAAAAATTAAATATTGAATGGTAGACAATAAGAATGTTCCCATGTTCTGGCAAAAATATCATTTAAAAAAACCCCAAAACCCTCAGTATAAACATTCTCAGATTAACATCAAAGGATGTCAAAGTCAGATAAGCATTTGTGGTATTTCTACACTAGCAGTTGTAGTGTGAATTCCATAGTAATAATAATAGACTAGGTGGCTTTCCAGGTGCCACTAATGATAAAAAGCTGCCTGCCAACACAGGAGATAGAAATCCAGGTTCAGTCCCTAGATTGGGAAGATCCCCTGAAGCAGGGCATGGAAACCTGCTCCAGTATTCTTACATGCAGAATCCCATGGACGGAGGAGCCTGACTGTCTATGATCCAGAGGATCACAAAGAATCAGACATGACTGAGGCAGCTTAGTATGCACAATAGTAGACTAGGTCACTCTTCCAATGGAGATGTTGAGGCAACAGTCCAGAGGAAGCATGATGAACCTTAAATTCAAGGAAGGAGCAGTGGGAAAAAATATGGGACAGAAGAGAAATGTAAAAGAGGTGAAGTCAACATGCTTTGTGTGCTGCCTGAGAGAGGGTAAGAGAGAGATGACTCTTTAGTTTTTGATTTGCTTGCCAAGGGAGAAAAATATCCTTGACTAAGACTGGAGATGTGGAAGACAGAGCAAGATAATGAACTGAATAAATGATCAGAACTTTTTCAAGAGAGAACTCAGTGGAAATGTAATTTGAGAATTACCCAGAGATTCAAATGGTAGCTATAGGAAATATACAACTCTGAATGGAGGGAAGCAGAGAGTTAGTACAAGATGAAAGTTACCAAGGTTAAAGTAGAAGGCAGAAGAAGGGTAGTAAACATAAATGATGAAGCACAGGTGGCGTCTCAGACATTTGGCGTGTTCTGAAGAACTGTAGAGGGAGATAGCAGGAGCAGAGAAGGGTCCACAGATTGAAACAGATCAGACAGCACTTGTGGTGAGACTGCTCAGAGCTCCCTGGATGTAGTCACTGAAAGATCATTTCACATCTTTACCAGAATATTTTAGTGGAATATAGAAGTGAAAACCAGATTGCAGTGGGTGGAAAGAGCAAATATGATGTGAGGAACATAAGAGAGGAAATATGCTCTCTTATATTGGAAAAAAGCAGTTAAACATACAGAACAAACTTATTCTCTGCAAAAGAAAATTAAGGTGACACAGTGAAGAAAACTGATGTTTATAGAACAGTCTTTTGGACTCTGTGGGAGAGGGAGAAGGTGGGATGATTTGGGAGAATGGCATTGAGACATGTATAATATCATATATGAAACGAGTCGCCAGTCCAGGTTCTATGCACGATACTGGATGCTTGGGGCTAGTGCACTGGGATGACCCAGAGGGATGGTATGGAGAGGGAGGAGGGAGGAAGGTTCAGGATGGGGAACACATGTATACCTGTTGCAGATTCATGTTGATATATGGCAAAACCAATACAATATTGTAAAGTTAAAAAAAAAAAAAGAAACAAACAAAAAAGAATGTGTCTTTTAATTTTTAATACAATAAAGATTTTTATGTGTTGCTCATCAGTGATTAAGTAAATTTATTGACTAGCTAATATTTATTAGGTACTTTATAAAATTGACATCATACAATATATGATATTGTTATGTAACATTTTATCCTTTACATTGAAGACTATCATCCTATGTGATTAAATGATTTTTGGAGATAGCTAGAAGTATACAGAGATACAATTGTTAAGTGTTATTGTTTATGATCAACTTGTATAGATATTTTATATGCTTATGTTTCCTTGAATTTAAATATTATTAATAACATTTGACTAGCATATTTGCACATGTACTTCAGTACACAATTAAAAATAGTAATTTTTTGAAAAATGCATGAAGTTTTTTCCCCAAAATACTACAGAGCCCTGATCATCATTTTATGCTAGAATATTCCACAGTGTCTATAAGGCTTTCTGATCTGCCTTAATCCCCTAAGTCTTAATGCCATGTTGCCAAGTCCTGCAACTCCTTACCTTGTAGCCTGCTGCTGCTAAGTCGCTTCAGTCGTGTCCAACTCTGTGTGACCTCATAGACGGCAGCCCACCAGGCTCTGCCGTCCCTGGGATTCTCCAGGCAAGAACACTGGAGTGGGTTGCCATTTCCTTCTCCAACCTTGTAGCCTAAAGAACACTTTATAAATTTTGGTCCCTACTAAAAATAGCATTTGGTAAAAATACTAACTGTACACTATATATATATATATATATATATATA
>NW_011494778.1:885351-913605 GCF_000754665.1 Bison bison bison | reverse complement strand
ATATTTCCCTTACTATATTCAGGAGAAATATTAACAGAGCTCTGGGTCCTCAAAAATTTCATTGAAGAAGCAAGCTATTGCATTTTTGTAGGATTTTGTCCCATGTTTTGACACTTATGTGTTGCCCAGGCACCTAGCTTGTCTGTTAACCCCTGTACTTCAGGACCTGTCAACATAAGGCTTTCACTTCAATGGGTTATCCTGTTGCAGGATCATTTCATCAAGTACTCTAGACCAAAGGCATAGCAGAAGATAAAAATTTATGCATATTGAATATAGTTTAATTCTATTTTATTTTCACTGTTAAAGGATTCCATTGTCTTTTGGCTTTCAAAAGCTGATATGAACTATAATTGTATTCATATTTATTTTCTATCTCTTTACCTTATAGCATCTTTTTTCCCCTTTACCTTTGAAATTTTACAATACCATTCTTGTATACCTAAATTTAGTGCTTCTTCAATCTTAGGATTCAAATAATCCATTCTGAAAAATTATCAACCATAATCACTTTAAACACTTTCCAGCCCCCATTTTTTTTCTATTGTGTCTTAATGGAGCTAATTATGCATTAATGTAGGACTTTCCCACTCTGCCCTCCACTAGCCATCCTTTTACCTTCTGAAACACATTTTAATAATTTCACATGATAACAGTTATCATTACTGTACACTTAATATGTGCCAGGAATTTTGAAAGTACTTTATATTTTAACTCCTAAAAATCATATTGGCATCTAAAAAACATAGATTAAAGAACTTGCTGTTAGTTACATGTTAGCTCTTGTGTCACATTTGGGTGATTTCTTCCTCTCAGCTCTGCACAATTTAGCCAATCAATTTTTAATATTTAATTAATTATTAGACAGTTTTTAAATAAATATTTTTGTTTTGATCCTCTCAAATCATTATTTTTTTTTTCAAATCAACTGTTCTTGCTTTACCATGTCTATCTTTTAATTTATCTTTTTGAGTATGTTAATATACATATTTTAAAATATACCTCCCCTCCCAGGCTTCCCAGGTGGTTCAGTGATAAAGAATCTACCTTCAACATAGAAGATACAGGTTTGATCCCTGTGTCAAAAAGATTCCTTAGAAAAGTAAATGGCAATCCACTCCTTTAATTATTGCTGGAAAATTTCCATGGAGAGACGAGTCTGGCAGGCTACAGTCTATTGGGTCCCAAGAGTCAGACAGGGTTTAATGACTGAACACAAAAAGTATCTCCCATGTTATTATAGTATTTGTTATTGGGCATCAAATCTCATTTTCATTTTATCTACTGGTTGATACAAGCTGATTGAAACCTGGACTCTGTTTCCTCTTGTGCTTTGTAGCTTAGATGGTTAAGTAATTTTTAACAGATTTTCTAATAGTCTTGCCCTCTGACTTAGCTACTTGTGTAGCTTCACATGCTATACAAATAGGGGAAGTTTTGAGTTCCCCTTGCCTGAAATGCAACTCTCTTATGACAGTGTATATTTTAACTAGTTATTAGTTTGTCATTTCATGTCAGTAACATTTTTTTTACCACACACACAGACCCAGCATGAACTGGCTACTTCCTTGACATATCACTAGGACAAGGGCTGAAATTATTGTAAACTCTCTGCCATTCTCTGAAGTTTCAGCTCCAAACAGAAGAGCAAAATTTGACTCAGCACTTACCATTTTATTAGATTAACCATAGTCTTTCTCACAAGAAGTAAGCTTTGTGGCTTCATTTTTGTCTTTATAATGCCATTTTTTTCTTTATTTCTAGAATGTTGAAATCTCCTTTGTTCCTGTAGAGCTTATATATGTATTTAAAATACCCCACTGTACTTTTTCTATGCATTAAATGTGTTTGGAGTGAGGATAAGATGGGATAAGGTCTCTTTTTCACAGAAGATTGACCTCTGGAATGGGATAGTGGAAAGATAGTTTAATCATATCATCTTGGTTCACAGCTCAGGGAAATCTACCTACATACATGCAGACCTACATTGTAGAAATGTAAGAAGACTCACTGGCAAGTCCTTTAACCAGAAAATCCTGTAATTTCTCACTACAGTTCTCACTCTATGGACTGGAAGAGCACTTCTGCAGTTCTCACTCTATGGACTGGAAGAGTACTTCAGTCAGTTATAATTTTGGTACCTCTTTCAGGGAAAGAATGAGATGAATAGCTCCATTTTAAGAATGAGTATCTCCTCAAAGAGACCATTGTTTGGACCACCATGCTCTTCTTTCCATCCTTTCTATAAACGGCTGAGTGAACATTATGGAGAACTTGGTGTTGATGAAGTGGGATAGTTCAGCCTACACGTAAAGGAATAAAATCAGAATTGAAAGAAGAAACATTAAAAGAGATGCCACAAAAATAAAATAGTCATTAAAACTATTATAAACAATGACATGCCAAAAATTGGATGGATCCCTCAAAAGATATATCCCACCAAGACTGAACCATGAGTTCATGAATATAATGCCAAAAGCATAGTCAATAAAAGCAAAATCAGATAAGTGGGACTATATTTGAGTAAAAAGCATGTGAACAACGACAACAAAACTAATAAAAAAAAGGAAAGAAAACAATCAGCAGAGTGTAAAGGCCACCTATGAGATGGATGAAAACATTTGCAAGCCATGTATATAAGAGGTTAATTTCCAAAATATATAAGGAATTCCTACAGTTCAGTAGCCAAAAAAAATAATAACCCAATTCAAAATGTGCTAAATATTTCAATTCAGTTGGTGACAGCAGCCATGAAATTAAAACATGTTTGTTCCTTGGAAGGAAAGTTATGACCAATATAGACAGCATATTAAAAAGCAGAGGCATTACTTTGCCAAAAAAGGTCTGTCTAGGCAAAGTCATGGTTTTTCCAGTAGTCATGTATGGATGTGAGAGTTGGACTATAAAGAAAGCTGAGCACTGAAGAATTGATGCTTTTGAACTGAGGTGTTGGAGAAAACTCTTGAGAGTCCATTGGACTGCAAAGAGATCCAACTAATCCATCATAAAGGAGATCAGTTCTGGGTGTTCATTGGAGGGACTGATGCTGAAGCTGAAGCTCCAATACTTTGGCAACCTGATGCAAAGAGCTGACTCACTTGAAAAGATTCTGATTCTGGGAAAGATTTAAGGCAGGAGGAGAAGGGGACAACAGAGGATGAGATGGTTGGAATGGCATCACCGACTCAATGGACATAAGTTTGAGTAAACTCTGGGAGTTGATGATGGACAGGGAGGCCTGGCATGCTGTAGTCCATGGGGTCGCAAAAAGTCAGACATGACTGAGTGACTGAACTGAACTGAAAGATTTCAATAAACATTTTTTAAAGCAGGGTATATAAATGTTGATGATAAATAAAAATATGTTGTATGTTACTAATCATCAAGGAAACAAATCACAACCCTAGTGAGTTATCACCTCACACCTGACAAGATGGATCTTATAAAAAAAAAGATGACTGTTGGGAAGAGTGTGTGAAAATTACAACAATTGCTTACTGTTGGAGACAATGCAAATAGTTAAACTTTTATTGAAAACAAGATGGAGAGTCCCCCAAAAGTTAATAGTAGAATTACCATATGATCTAGCAATTGTACTCTGAGTATTTACTTGAAAAAATTTCAAAGAATATATTGGATCATGCAGAGTAGTTCCTTAGTAAGTAATGTTTTAAATAATTTAAAGAATAAAAACTCATGTTAGAAAGGGTAACATTGTGCAATGAAAAATACTTCAGATCATAAGTCAATCTTCAAAAACACTGCTAGTAATTTAGAGATAACAAAAAGGAAATCAGTATAACTTAACAGTAATTATAAATCTTTGGAAAATGCATTTGGTCATGTTTGGGGGGTGTAACATATTTCTGCTTCCAACAATCCTCAGTGGGTACTGAAGGTTTCCAGCTTATATTAGAGATTTATAGCTTATTAACAGCTCATTAAAAATACAATATTGTAAAGTAATTAACCTCCAATTAAAATAAATAAATTTATATTAAAATAATGTTTAATGGTGCAAATGAAATATATTTTGCACAGTAAAATATATTTTACTTTGTAAAAGGCATTGAAATTTGAGCCAGTTTCAGCATTTCAGGAAGGATAAATATCTTTGCCTTGCTATAATGAAACACACACACACACATACATGGTTAAAATAACAACAATAAGTTCAGTTCAGTTCAGTCACTCAGTCGTGTCCAACTCTTTGTGACCCCATGAATTGCAGCACTCCAGGCCTCCCTGTCCATCACCAACTCCCAGAGTTCACTCAGACTCATGTCCATCGAGTCAGTGATGCCATCCAGCCGTCTCATCCTCTGTCATCCCCTTCTCCTCCTGCCCCCAATCCCTCCCAGCATCAGAGTCTTTTCCAATGAGTCAACTCTTCACATGAGGTGGCCAAAGTACTGGAGTTTCAGCTTTAGCATCATTCCTTCCAAAGAAATCCTAGGGCTGATCTCCTTTAGAATGGACTGGTTGGATCTCCTTGCAGTCCAAGGGACTCTCAAGACTCTTCTCCAACACCTCAGTTCAAAACCATCAATTCTTCGGTGCTCAGTTTTCTTCACAGTCCAATTCTCACATTCGTACATGACTACTGGAAAAACCATAGCCTTGACTAGACAGACCTTTGTTGGCAAAGTAATATCTCTGCTTTTGAATATGCTATCTCAGTTGGTCATAACTTTCCTTCCAAGGAGTAAGTGTCTTTTAATTTCATGGTTACAATCACCATCTGCAGTGATTTTTGACATTATCTGTCAACCTTCAATTCCTTTCAAAACATGCACTCCACTCATTCTAGTCTCCTAATTATAAAATCATTTCAAAATGTTGGAGATTTCTTGGAATTATTTGTCAATTGTTGTTGTTAAGCCACCCAGTCGTGCCAAACTTTTTGTGACCCCATAGGCTGCATCATTGGAGAAGGTGATGGCACCCCACTCTTGCCTGGAAAATCCCATGGATGGAGGAGCTTGGTGGGCTGCAGTCCATGGGGTAGCTAAGAGTTGGACATGACTGAGTCACTTCACTTTCACTTTTCACTTTCATGCATTGGAGAAGGAAATGCAACCCACTCCAGTGTTCTTGCCTGGAGAATTCCAGGGACGGGGGAGCCTGGTGGGCTGCTGTCTATGGGGTCACACAGAGTCGGACACGACTGAAGCGACTTAGCAGTAGTAGGCTGCAGCATGCCTGGCATCCTTGTCCCTCATCATCTCCAGGAGTTCACCAAGTTCATGTTCATTGCACCAATGATGCTGTCCAGCCATCTCATCTTCTGATGCTCTCTTCTCCTTTTGCCCTCAGTCTTTCCCAGCATCAGGGGCTTTTCCAATGAGGCCTCTATTCTCATTAGGTAACTGAAATACTGGAGTTTCAGCATCAGTCCTTGTGGTGAATATTCAGGGTTGATCTCCCTTAAGATTCACTGGTTTGATCTCCTTGCTGTCCAAGGGACTATCTTCACCAGCTCCACATTTCAAAGGCAACAATTCTTTGGCATTCTTTCTTCTTTATGGTCCAGCTCTCACAACCATATGTGACCCCTGGGAAGACCATAGCCTTGACTCTGTGGACATTTCCAGGAGAGTAATGTCTCTGCTTCTCAACACATTGTCTAGATTTGTCGTTTTTTCCTTCCAAGAAACAATTGTCATCTGATTTCATGGTTGCAGTCACTGTCCACAATGTTTTTGGAGCCCAGGAAGAGGACATCTGTCACTGCTTCCACATTTTCCCCTTCAATTTGCCATGAAGAAATGGGGCTGAATGTCATGTTCTTAGTCCTTTTTTTTTTTTTTTTAATATTTAGTTTTAAGCTGGCTCTTTCACTCTCTTACTTCACATTCATCTAGCGGCTCTTTAGTTCCTCTTCATTTTCTGCTATTAGAGTAATATCATACACATATCTATGTTTGTTGATGTTTATCCCTCCCAAATCTTCATTCTGGTTTGTAATTCATCCAGCCTGGCATTTCTGATGATGTGCTTAGCCTATAAGAAACAAACAGAGTGACAGCAGCCAGCCCTCTCTTACTCTTTTCTAGATCTTGAACTGATCAGTTTTTTCCCATATAGAGTTCAAACTGTTGTTTTTTGGGCATCACCCATGTTTCTCAGCAGACAGGTAAGATGGTCTGGCATTCCCACCTCTCTAAGAGCTTGTCATGATTCACAGAGTCAAAGGCTTTAAAGTAGTAGGTGAAACAAAGATAGATGCTTTTATGAAATGTCCTTGCTTTCTCTACAATCCAGTGAATGTTGGCAATTTGATATCAAGTTCCTCTTCCTTTTCTAAACCCAACTTGAACACCTTGAAGCTCTTGTTTTGCATAATGCTGAAGCCTAGCATGAATGATTTTAAGCATGACCTTACTAGCATGAGGGATGAATGCAATTGTTCAGTGGTTAGCATATTCTTAGTAAAGAATCTGCCTGCAACATGAGAGACCTGGGTTCGATCCCTGGGTTGGGAAGATCCCCTAGAGAAGGGAATGGCAACCCTCTCCAGTAGTCTTGCCTGGAGAATCCCATGGACAGAGGAGCCTGGCAGGCTTCAGTTCACGTGGTCACAAAGAGTAGGGCACGACTATGTGACTACCACTTAGCATATTCTTTGGTACTACATTTCTTGGGAATTAGGATGAAGATTGACATTAATAGTCCTTGGTCATTGCTGGGGCTTCTAGATTTGCTGATATAATGAATGCAAAACCTTGGTTAGGAGTTTAAATAGTTCTGCTGGAATTAATTGAATTCACTACCTTTATTAACAACAATGCTCTTAAGGCCCAATTGACTTTGCACTCCAAAATGTATGTCTCTGGGTGAATAACCACAACATTGTAGTAATCCAATTCATTAAGATAGTTTTATACAGTTCTTCTATGTTCTTTCCATCTCTTTTTGATATCTTCAGCATCTACCGTGTCTCTACCATTTTTATCCTTTATTGTGCCCATCTTGGGTGGAAATCTCCCTTGATGTTTCCAAATTTCTGGAAGAAATTTCTAGTCTTTCCCTCTTGGTTGTTTTCTTTTATTATTGAGCCTTGTTCATTAAAGAAGGCTTTCTTGTCTCTTCTAGCTATTTTTTGGTACTATGTATTTAATTGGATATACCTTTCCCACTCTCCCTTGCTTTTAATTTCTCTTCATTCTTCCACTATCTATAAAGTCTCCTCAGATAACCATTTGCCTTCTTACTTTTATTTTTATTTGGGATGATTTTATGTGCTTCCTCCTATAAAGTATTGTGTACCTCTGTCCATAGTTCTTTGGGCACACCATTAAATAGATCTAGCCCCTTGAATCTATTTGTTACCTCTACTGCAAATTCATATGGCATTTGATTTAAGTCATATTTGTCAATAGGTAAAACCAAATCACTTCTTATGAGTACATATTAAATAAAGATATGTTAAAGTTTTTTTTTTAAATAAAGAAAAATGATTGCATAGTTTAAAAAATGTCCATATCTATGCTTTGAATGTGATTTAACTTCATAGCATTAAATGGCAGTCTTAGGCTAGAGGTGGGCTTCCCAGGTGGCTAAATGATAAAGAATCCCCTGCCAATGCAGGAGACACAGTTTTGACCCCTGGGTTGGGAAGATCCCTTGGACAAGGAAATGGCAATCCACTCTGTTATTCTTGCCTGGGAAATCCCATGGACAGAGGAGCCTGGCAGGCTACACTCCGTGGGGTCATAAAAGAGTTAGAGGTGACTTAGCAACAACAACATGGCTGCCTTCATGCTAAAACAATAGGATGCAGTGGTTGCAAAAGATACTATTTGGACCATAAGGCCTAAAATATTTACTGTTTGGCCTTTACTATTTTGCTGAACCCTGATTAACTAAGGTAGTGTTATATTTATCTTGATTTGTGCCATTCAACTTATAAAAGAGTATATTGATGAAGGGAATATTTGTTCAGTTGGAAAGCCCCCAAATTTGGACACCTTTAAATTTTGACACCTTTATAACTGTTTCTATGAATAAATTAAAAAAAAAAAAAAAGTTGACTGCAACAGTCTTGCATAAGTCTTTTTGAAGGAGGTAACCATTACCTCCCTTACCCCTAACATGGTTTGGCCTCAGGCCAAAATACAGGGAGGAAATGCTGGCCTATCATTGGCAGAAAATTTAATTAAAGACTTACTGAGCATGGCCAGAGAAAGACCCAGTTTTCCCAACAACCAGTCCGTCTTATCATGACGCTTCCACAAGCTTCTTACCCTCATACATCCAAAGGCAGACAGACTGAAAACGACAATCTTAGAAAACTAACCAAAGTGATCACAAGTATCACAGCCTTGTCTAACTCAATGGAACTATGAGCCATGTTGTGTAGGATCACCCAAGACAGACAGGTCATGGTGAACAGTTCAGACAAAACATGGTCCACTGGAGAATGGAATGGGAAACCACTTAATTATATTTGCCTTGAGAACCCCATGAACAGTATAATAAGGCAAAAAGATATGACACTGAAAGATGAACTCCACAGTTAGTATATGCCCAATACACTACTGGAAAAGAGCAGACAAATGGATCCAGAAGGAATGAAGAGGCTGAGCCAAAGTGAAAGCAACACCCAGTTGTGAATATGTCTGGTGGTGGAAGTAAAGTACTATGCTGTAAGAACAATATTGCATAGAAACCTGGAGTGTTAGGTCTGTGAATCAAGAAAAAGTGGAAGTGGTAAAACAGGAGATGGAAAGAATGAACATCAACATTTTAGGAATCAGTTAACTAAAATGGAATGGAATGGGGGAATTTAATTCAGATGATCATTATAACTACCACTGTGGGCAAGAAACCCTTAGAAGAATTGGAGTAAACATCATAGTTTAAAAAAAGAATCTGAAATGTAGAACTTGGGTGAAATCTCAAAAGTGGCAGAATGATCAAGGTAAACCATTCAAAACCACAGTAATCAAAGTCTATGCCCCAACCACTAATGCCAAAGAATTTGAAGTTGAATAATTTGTGAAGAACTACAAGACCTTCTACAATTTAAAAAAAAAAAAAAAAGACACTTTTCATCAGGGGACTGGAATGCAAAAGTAGGATGTCAAGAGATAGCTGGAATAGCAGGCAAGTTTTGCTTTGAAGTACAAAATGAAGCAGAGTTTTGCAAAGACTAGCAGAGTTTTGCAAAGACTAGAAGAGTTTTTCAAGAGAACACACTGGTCATAGCAAACACCATCTTCCAACAACATAAGAGAAGACTCTACAAATGGACATCACCAAATGGTCAATACAGAACACAGATTGATTATATTTTTTGCAGCTTCAGATGGAGAAGCTCTCTACAATTATCAAAAACAAGACTGGCAGCGGATTGTGGCTCAGATCATGAACTCCTTATTCCCACATTCAAACTTAAATTAAAGAACATAGAGGAAACCACTAGGCCATTCAGGTACAACCTAAATCAAATCCCTTATGATTATACAGAGGAAGTGAAAAAAAAAAAGAAGGGATTAGATTTGATAGACAGGATATCGAGCGGACTGTGGACAGAGGATTATAACACTGTACAGGAGGTGGTAATCAAAATCATTGTCGAGAAAAAGAAATGCAAAAAGGCAAATGGTTGTCTGAGGAGGCCTTACAAATAGCTGAGAAAAGAGGAGAAGGAAAAGACAAAGGAGAAAAGGAAAGATATACCCATCTGAATGCTGAGTTTCAAAGAGTAACAAGGTGAGATAAGAAACATTCCTCAGTGATCAAGGCAAAGATTTAGAGGAAAACAACAGAATGGAAAAGACTAGAGATCCCTTCAAGAAAATTAGTGATACCAAGAAAACATTTCATGCAAAGATTGGTGGGCACAATAAAGCACAGAGATGATATGGACCTAACAGAAGCAGAAGATATTAAGAAGAGGTGGCAAGCATACACAGAAGAACTATAGAAAAAAGATCTGCATGACCCATATAACCACAATGATGTGATCATCCACCTAGAGGCAGACATCTTGAAGTTTGAAGTTAAGTGGTCCTTAGGAAGCACCACTAGGACAAAGCTAGTGGAGGAGGTGAAATCCCAGCTGAGCTATTTCAAATCCTGAAAGATGATGCTGTTAAAGTGCTGCACTCAATATGCCAGCAAATTTGAAAAACTCAGCAGTGGACACAGGATGGAAATGGTCTGTTTTCATTCCAATCCTAAAGAAAGGGATTGCCAAAGAATGTTTAAAGTAGAATACCAAACCACTACCCCATTCAGGTATGACCTAAATCAAATCCCTGATGACTATACAGTGGAAGTAAGAAATAGATTTAAGGGACTAGATCTGACAGACAGAGTGCCTGAAGAACTATGGACAAAGGTTCATGGCATTGTACAGGAAATAGGTATCAAGACCATCCCCAAGAAAAAGAAATGCAAGAAAAGCAAAATGGCTGTCTGAGGAAGCCTTACAAATAGCTGTGAAAAGAAGGTAAGTGAAAAGCAAAGGAGAAAAGGAAAGATATACCCATTTGAATGCAGAGTTCCAAAGAATAGGAAGAAAAGATAAGAAAGACTTCCTCAGTGATAAATGCAGAAAAATTGAGGAAAACAATAGAATGGGAAAGACTAGAGATCTCTTCAAGAAAATTAGAGATACCAAGGGAACATTTTATGCAAAGATGAGCTCAATAAAGGACATAAATTGTAGGGACCTAAAAGAAGCAGAAGATATTAAGAAGAGGTAGCAAGAATACATAGAAGAACTGTAAAAAAAAAAAAACTTCATGCCCCACATAATCACAATGGTGTGATCACTCACCTAGAGCCAGACATCCTGGAATATGAAGTCAAGTGGGCTTTAGAAAACATCACTACGAACAAACCTAGTGGAGGTGATGGAATTCCAGTTGAGCTATCTCAAATCCTAAAAGATGATGCTGTGAAAGTGCTGCACTCATGATGTAAGCAAATTTGGAAAACTCAGGAGTAGCCACAGGTCTGGAAAAGGTCAGTTTTCATTCCAATTCCAAAGAAAGGCAATGCCAAAGAATGCTCAAACTACCACACAATTGCACTCATCTCACACGCTAGTAAAGTAATGCTCAAAATTCTCCAAGTCAGGCTTCAGCAATACGTGAACTGTGAACTTCCAGATGTTCAAGATGATTTTAGAAAAAGCAGAGGAATCAAAGATCAAATTGCCAACATCTACTGGATCATGGAAAAACAAGAGAGTTCCAGAAAAACATCTATTTCTGCTTTATTGACTATGCCAAAGCCTTTGACTGTGTGGATCACAATAAACTGTGGAAAATTCTGAAAGAGATGGGAATACCAGACCACCTGACCTGCCTCTTGAGAAACCTTTATGCAGGTCAGGAAGCAACAGTTAGAACTGGACCTGGAACAACAGACTGGGTCCAAATAGGAAAAGGAGTATGTCCAGGCTGTATATTGTCACCCTGCTTATTTAACTTATATGCAGAATACATGATGAGAAACCCTGGGCTGGAGGAAAGACACGCTAGAATCAAGAATGCCGGGAGAAATATCAATAACCTTAGATATGCAGGTGCACCACCCTTATGGCAGAAAGTGAAGAAGAATTAAAGAGCCTTTTGATGAAAGTGAAAGAGGAGAGTGAAAAGGTTGGCTTAAACCTCAACATTCAGAAAACTAAGATCATGGCATGTGGTCCCATCACTTCATGGGAAATAAATGGGGAAACAGTGGAAACAGTGGCTGACTTTATTTTGGGGGGCTCCAAAATCACTGCAGATGGTGACTGCAGCCATGAAATTAAGAGAGGCTTACTCCTTGGAAGGAAAGTTATGATCAACCCAGACAGCATATTAAAAAGCAGAGACATTACTTTGTCAACAAAGTTCTGTCTACTCACGGCTATGGTTTTTCCAGTAGTCATGTATGGATGTGAGAGTTGGACTATAAAGAAAGCTGAGTGCCAAATAATTGATGCTTTTAAAGTGTGGTGTTGGAGAACACTCTTGTAGTCCTTGGACTGCAAGGAGATCCAACCAGTCCATCCTAAGGCAGATCAGTCCTGGGTGTTCATTGGAAAGACTGATGTTGAAGCTGAAATTCCAATACTTTGGCTACCTGATGTGAATAATTGACTTCTTTAGAAAGACCCTGATGCTGGAAAGATTGAGGGCAGGAGGAGAAGGAGACAACAGAGGATCAGATGATTGGATGACATCACTGACTCAATGGACATGTGTTTAGGTGGTCTCCGGGAGTTGGTGATGGACAGGGAGGCCTGGCATGCTGCTGTTCATGAGTTTGTGAAGAATTGGACACCACTGAATGACTGAACTGAACTTAACTGAACACATGCTAGCAAAGTAATGCTCAAAATTCCCCAAGTTAGACTTTAAAAGTACAGGAACCAAGAATTTCCAGATCTACAAGCATGATTTAGAAAAGGCAGAGGAACCAGAAATCAAATTGCCAGCATGTATTGAAACATATGTAAAGTAAGGGAATTCCAGGAATATATTTACTTCTGCTTCATTGACTGTGCTAAACCTTTTGACTGTGTGGGTCACAACAAACTGTGGAAAATTCTTAAGGAGATGGGATTGCCAGACCATTTCACTTGCCTTTGAGAAACGTGTTTTCAGATCAAGAAGCAACACTTAGAACCAGACATGGAAAAACAGACTGGTTCCAAATTGGGAAAGGGGTGCATCAAGGCTGTATATTGTCACCCTATTTATTGAATTTATATGCAGAGTACATCATAAAAATGTCAGGATGGATAAGCACAAGCTAGAATCAAGATTGTCAGGATAAATATCAATAACCTCAGTTATGCAAATAACACCTCTCTTATGGCAGAAAGTGAAGAAGAACTAAAGGGGCTCTTGATGAATGTGAAAGAAGAGAGTTGAAAAAGTTGGCTTATAACTCAAGATTCACAAAGCAAAGATTATGGCATCTAGTACCATCACTTCGTGGCAATTAGATGTGGAAACAATGAAAAACAGTGATGGGCTTTACTTTCTTGGGCTCCAAAATTACTGCAGATGGTGACTCAGCCATGAGTTTAAAAGACCCTTGCTCCTTGGAAGAAAAGCTATAACAAACCTAGATAGCATATTAAAAACCAGAGACATTATTTTGCTAACAAAGGTCCATATAATCAAAGCTATAGTTTTTCCAGTAGTCATGTATAGATATATGATTTGGATCATAAAGAAGGCTGAGTGTGAAAGAATTGATGCTTTTGAGCTGTGCTATTGGAGAAGATTCTTGTGAGTCCTTTGAATTGCCAGGAGATCAAACCAGTCAATCCTAAAGAAATCAAGCCTGAATATTCATTGCAAGGACTGATTCTAAAGCTAAAGTCCAAATCAATAAATCTGAAGTCCGTCTGATGGAAAGAGCCATCTCATTGGAAAAAACCCTGATGCTGGGACAAGAGGAGAAGTGGAAGACAGAGGATGAGATGGTTGGATGGCATCACTGGCTCAATGGACATGAGTTTGAGCAAGTTCTGGTAGATGGTTAAGGACTAGGAGGCCTAGTGTGCTTCAGTCCATGGGGTCACAAAAAGTCAGATATGACTGAATGACTTAACAAATACAACAAACATAGAGTAAGATTTAAATCTGAATTATATATATATATATATTTACTTTATCTCTTTTTTCTCATAACAGAATGGGATCTCACCACATGTTGAATGCTCTGTTATAATCTGATAGTTGCTCTTTTCTGGCTTTACTTACTAATCCACACATGATTCCAAAGCTATCCAATAGTTCGCATATTTTATCATCATAATCCAGGCAGTTTATCATGATACATTGATATATCTTTCAAGTCTTTCCATGTCTATTGGATGTTACTTCAATTTCATGCCATCTTGTTCTTCCTTTGACATTCTGTGTAAAGAAATGCCTATAGCTCCCACTTATCCTTACTCTGTAACATTTTCTTCTGGATATTCTTGCAGCCTTCTTGTGACTCAGCCTGAGATTTGGGAATAGAGACATTTTCCTAGAACATACCCTCACCCTTATCATTTTCTGCTCCATCTCCTTACATGCAGTGTACTCAGGAAAATTCCAAATTCTCAAGACTCATTTGCCCAGTATGTTTATTTATGCTCACCATGCATTTCATTTGAGACATGATGCCCTATAAGGAAAAACAAACTTACAAACAAAAAACTCAAAAGGAGAGCACATTTCACTTGCCATATCTCTCTTCAAAATCAAGGGACACAAAATTGGGAGGAGCTAAGATGGCGGAGGAGTAGGACGGGGAGAACACTCTCTCCCCCACAAATTCATCAAAAGAACATTTAAACGCCAAGTAAATTCCACAAAACAACTTCTGAATGCCGGCAGAGGACATCAGGCACCCAGAAAAGCAACCCAAGTCTTCGAAAGGAGGTAGGAAAAAATATAAAAGGGACACAAAATTGAAAAATAAAAAGTCTGTTGTTATTATCTGAAATACTGTTTCATTGTTTGTTATTGTCATCTCAATTTTAAATATTAATTTAATATATCAAAATTTCAGTCCAGGTATGTGGTTAGGATAGGCTAGTTCAGGTTAAAATGACAATTACCCTCAAAATCTTAGAGATGTAATGTAAAATGCTGATGCCATTTTAGCTGAGAGTTGGTGTAGGTTCCTGGGCCACAATGTCACTCAGGGCTTCAGTATGACTGAGGCTTCATTATTTTGATATTTTCCCTTTGAAATGTGAATCCTTTTCCACCAATTAGAAGGGGGATAAGGAAACTTTTCTCAGTCTCAACTACTTTAGCTCAATTATTGTTGACCTGGGTAAGCCACGCAATTCCACTGACATACAAATAGGCCAAAATTGAGTCTTTTTTTTATGCTCAGTAAATATTTGAAATGAGATATTGTAGTATTTCTAACACAGATGATATTATGTGATGTTAAATTCTTAATTAAAAAAATTTGTATAGGAAATCTCAAGGGTTATATTTTCAAGCCATCTGACAAAGCATATCAAAGTGCAAGGGAGCAATTCTATTTTGAAAAAAAATAAAAGGGAATGAAGTAAGATAAGCAGTTTTTCTAGCCAAGAGAGGATATTTCCTCCTTCTAAAAGAAACTAGTGAAGAAGCACCAGGCTTTCTCCTCCAGTGTGTTCCACAAATCATAACCTCAAAAAGCATGTGAAATTTAATTTATTCCTTCACTTGTAACCATAAAGGAAAGATAAGAGTTCAGTCAGTTTTCAAGTTTTATTTTTGCCACATTAATAAAACATATTCTTCAAAAAAAAAACAAAACAGTTATAGACATAGAATAATTTTAATAAATTATATCTTCACTATTGGTGATTTTTTTCTCCATATATCCTTTATATAGCATATAAAATGCAAGAGTGTGGTTATTTTCAGATAAAGTAAGACAAACCAAAGTAAAATATTAAAGAGAAAATGGTAAATTTAAAGTTTATGTTAACACAATATTTTTTCCAGCATATGTATTTAGGATAATGATAAAGTGCTGATTTTTAAAAATAATTATTGATTTGAATTAAAAGACATGACAATGATTTTTCCGGAAAAAAATGCTTTTGTAAGTATTAGAAAAGTAAAAATAATTTTTATATATAAGAATGTATCTGGAGTTTTCTGCTTTTTCAACATAATTCTATCAGAATGTGTGTGGAGGAGAGTTTAGTTGGAAAGAACATGTAAAACAGAATAGATCTGAGTCAACAAACAGGCCTCATGGGTTTGAAGTTCTGATTCACTTCCTTTCATTAGTTCCCCCATCAGGTAAACTGAAGTTTAAATTACCATTGTAAAAGCTTTATTTATATTCTTAGTCAAACAGTTAACCATATTTGTAGAAGCCTGGCAATTCTAGGAAGGAAAAGTGCTGATAATAGCACCAAAATGAGGAGAAAGGAATTTTAAAAACCTGTAAATCTATTTTAAATGATAATAAAATATTTTTATAAAAATACATGCGATTTTAATCTAACAAATTCTTAAATTTTGTAAGAATTTAAGTGTAAATGTCAATTTATTGGATTTTTAGATATAAGCTCACTGATGGGGAAAAAAAGGAATATTCTTAATCCATAGGCAGATGTCATTCTTTTTGTGGGTTGTTCATTGTCCCTAGTCCTTTTCTTTCATGGACCCTCACACCAGACTCCCTGGTGGGCTTCCATGGTGGCTCAGAGGTTAAAGCGTCTGCCTGCAATGCGAGAGACCTGGGTCGGGAAGATCCCCTGGAGAAGGAAATGGCAACCCACTCCAGTATTCTTGCCTGGAGAATGCCATGTACAGAGGAGCATGGAGGGCTACAGTCCACGGGGTCGCAAAAAGTCGGACACGACTGAGCGACTTCACTTTCACACCGGACTCCTAGTTTTAACCTGCAAACACTGAGTCAAACTATCTTTAAACTCAAAGTGGCTGAATTCTTCTCAATACATTGATCATAATTGATGCCCACTCCCTTACTTGGCCACAGGCTTGAGCTAAGGGAAACCTCGTGGTATAATAATGGTTAATCATACAGAGTTCTAGGCTACCTACTTAGTACAGCTTGTTTCTGAATTTAGAAGCTTTGGCATATCACTTTTATCTTAGGATGGATTTCCACTGGGCAACAAATTTAGTAGTACACATGTTGTTGTACATGTGTTCCCTATCCTTAATCCCTTTCTATCTCCGTCTCCATCCTATCCCTCAGGGTCATCCCAGTGCACTGGCCCTGAGCACCCTGTCTCATGCATGAAACCTGGACTGGTGATCTATTTTACATATGATAATATACATGTATCAATGCTATTCCCTCAAATTATCCCACCCTCACCTTCTTCCACAGAGTGCACAAGTCAGTTCTTGATATCTGTGTCTCTTTTGCTGTCTTTCACAGAGGGTCATTGTTCCCATCTTTCTAAATACCAACTACATGCGTTAATAGACTGTACTGGTGTTTTTCTTTCTGACTTACTTTACTCTGTATAATAGGCTCCAGTTTCCTCCACCTCATTAGAACTGATTCAAATGCATTCTTTTTAATAGTTGAGTAACATTCCATTGTATATATGTACAGCAGTATTCTTGTCCATTCATCTGCCGATGGACATTTAGGTTGTTTCCATGTCCTGGCTATTGTAAACAGTGCAGCCCTGAACACTGGGGTACATGTGTCTCTTTCAATTCTGGTTTCCTTGCTGTGTAGGTTCAGCAGTGGGATTGTTGCATCATATGGCAGGTCTATTTCCAGTTTTTTAAGGAATCTCTAAGTTGTTCTCCACAGTGCTTATAGTAGCTTGCATTCCCACCAACAGGGTAAGAGAAAGTGTCTTTTAATTTCATGGCTGAAGTCACACTCTACAGTGATTTTGGAGCCCCCCCCCCAAAAAAAAAAATTTAAATAAATAAAGTCTCTCACTGTTTCCATTGTTTCCCCATCTATTTTCCATGAGGTGATAGGGCCAGATGCCATGATCTTAGTTTTCAGAATGTTCAGTTTTAAAACAACTTTTTCACACTCCTCTTTCATTTTCAACAAGAGGTTCTTCAGTTCTTCTTCACTTTCTGCCATAGTTCAGTTCAGTCACTGGGTCATGTCCAACTTTTTGCAACCCCATGAACTGCAGCACGCCAGGCTTCCCTGTCCATCACCCACTCCCAGAGTCCACCCAAACCCATATCCATTGAGTCAGTGATGCCATCCAACCATCACATCCTCTGTCATCCCCTTTTGCTCCTGCCCTCAATCTTCCCAGCATCAAGGTCTTTCCAAATGAGCCAGTTTTTTGCATAAGGTGGCTAAAGCATTGGAGTTTCAGCTTCAACATCAGTCCTTGCAATGAACGCCCAGGACTGATTTCCTAGGATGGACTGGTCAGATCTCTTCACAATCCAAGGGACTCTCTAGAGTCTACTCCAACACCACAGTTCAAAAGCATCAATTCTTCGCACTCAGCTTTCTTTATAGTCCAACTCTCACATCCATAGCCTTGACTAGATGGACCTTTGCTGACAAAGTAATGCCTCTGCTTTTTAATATGCTGTCTAGGTTGGTCATAACTTTCCTTCCAAGGAGTAAACATCTTTTAATTTAATGGCTGCAATCACTGCAAAAACTGCAGTGATTTTGGAGCCCAGAAAAATAAAGTCAGTCACTGTTTCCACTGTTTCCCCATCTATTTGCCATGAAATGATGGGACCAGATGCCATGAACTTAGTTTTCTGAATGTTGAGCTTTAAGCCAACTTTTTCACTCTCCTCTTTCACTTTCATCAAGAGGCTCTTTAGTTCCTCTTCACTTTCTGCCATAAGGGTGGTGTCATCTGCATATCTGAGGTTACTGATATTTGTCCTGGCAATCTTGATTCCAGCTTGTGCTTCCTGCAGCCCAGCGTTTCTCATGATGTACTCTGCATATATGTTAAACAAGCAGGGTGACAATATACAGCCTTGATGTACTCCTTTTCCTATTTGGAACCAGTCTTGTTCCATGTCCAGTTCTAACTGATGCTTCCTCACCTGTATACAGCTTTCTCAAGAGGCAGGTCAGGTGGTCTGGTATTCCCATCTCTTGAAGAATTTTTCAGTTTATTGTGATCTACACAGTCAAAGGTTTTGGCAAGGTCAGTAAAGCAGAAATAGATGTTTGTCTGGAACTCTTTTTCTTTTTGATGATCTAATGGATGTTGGCTATTTGATATCTGGTTTCTCTGCCTTTTCGAAAACCAGCTTGAACATCTGGAAGTTAACGGTTCATGTATTGCTGAAGCCTGGCTTAGAGAATTTTGAACATTACTTTACTAGCGTGTGAGATGAGTGCATTTGTGTGGTAGTTTGAGCATTCTTTGGCATTGCCTTTCTTTGGGATTGGAATGAAAACTGACCTTTTGCAGTCCTGTGGCCACTGCTGAGTTTTCCAAATTTGCTGGCATATTGAGTGCAGCACTTTCACAGCATCATCTTTCAGGGTTAGAAATAGCTCAACTGGAATTCCATCACCTCCACAAGTTGCTTTTAGTGATGCTTTCTAAGGCACTCTTGACTTCACATTCCAGGATATCTGGCTTTAGGTGAGTGTGAGTGATTGCACCATCATGATTATCTGGGTAGTGAAGATCTTTTTTGTACAGTTCTTCTGTGTATTCTTGCTACCTCTTCTTAATGTATTCTGCTTCTGTTAGGTCCATTCCATTTCTGTCCTTTATTGAGCCCATCTTTGCACGAAATATTCCCTTGTTATCTCTAATTTTCTTGAAGAGATTGCCAGTCTTTCCCATTCTATTTTTTTTCCCTCTATTTCTTTGCATTGATTGCTGAGGAAGGTGTTCTTATCTCTCCTTGATATTTTTTGGAACTCTGCATTCTAATGGGTATATCTTTCCTTTTCTCCTTTGCTTTTCACTTCTCTTCTTTTCACATCTATTTATTAGGCCATAGCTTTTTCTGCCATAAGGGTGGTGTCATCTGCATATCTGAGGTTATTGATATTTCTCCTGGCAATTTTGATACCACTTTGTGCTTCATCCCATCCAGCATTTTTCATGATATACTCTGAATGTAAGTTCAGTAAACAAGGGGACAGTATACAGCCTTGACATACTCCTTCCCCGATTTGGAACCAGTCTGTTGTTCCATTTCCAGTTCTAACTGCTGCTTCTTTGGCTGCATACACATTTCTCAGAAGGCAGGTTAGGTGGTCTAATACTCCTATCTCTTTAAGAATTTTCTACAGTTTGTTGTGATCTACACAGTCAAAGGCTTTTGCATAATCAATAAAGCAGAGATAGATGTTTTTCTGGAGTTCTCTTCCTTTCTCGATGATCCAAAATATGTTGATAATTTGGTCTCTCATTCCTCTGCCTTTACTAAATCCAGCCTGTACATTTGGAAGTTCAGTTCATGTACTGTTGAAGCCTGACTTGGAGAATTTTAAGCACTTCTTTGCCAGTGTGTGAGATGAATGCAATTGTGTGGTAGTTTGAGAATTCTTTGGCCTTGCCTTTCTTTGGGATTGAAATAAAAAAATGACCTTTTCCACTTTTACTGTGGCCCCTGATGAGTTTTCCAAATTTTCTGGCACATTGAGTACAGCACTTGCATAGCATCATCTTTAAGAACTTGAACTAGCTCAATTGGAGTTCCATCATCTCCACTAGCTTTGTTCATAGTGATGCTTCCTAAGGCCTGCTTGCCTTCACATTCTTGTATGTCTGGCTGTAGGTGGGTGATAACACCATTGTATTTAAATGGGTCATCCAGATTTTTTTTGTATAGTTCTGTGTATTCTTGGCAACTCTTCCTAATATCCTCTGCCTCTATTTTGTGTGGTGGTTTAGTCGGCAATTCATGCCCAATTCTTGTGACCCCATGGACTGAAGCCCTCCAGGTTCATCTGTCCATGGGATTCTCTAGGCAAGTATACTGGAGTGGGTTGCCATTTCCTTCTCCAGAGGATCTTCCAGACCCAGGAATCGAACTCAGTTCTCCTGCACTTCAGGCAGATTCTTTACTGACTGAGCTAAAAAGTAAGCCACTCTCTGCTTCTGTTAGGTCCATACCATTTTTGTCTGTATTGTGCCCATCTTTGCATGAAATGTTCCCCTGGTATCTCTAATTTTCTTAAAGAGATCTCTAGTTTTTCTCATTCTATTGTTTTCCTCTATTTCTTTGCACTGATCACTGAGGAAGGTTTTATCTGTCCTTTTCTTTGGAATTCTGCATTCAAATGGGTATATCTTTCCTTTTCTCCTTTGCCTTTAGCATCTCTTCTTTTCTCAGCTATTTGTAAGGCCTCCTCAGGCAACCATTTTTCCTGTTCACATTTCCTTTTCTTGGGAATGGTCTTGATCACTGCCTCCTGTACAATGTCATGAAGCTCCATCCATAGTTCTTCAGGCACTCTATCAGATCTAATCCCTTGAATCTAATTGTCACTTTCACTGTATAATTGTAAGGCATTTGATTCAGCTCATACCTAAATCATCTAGGGATTTCCCCTACTTTCTTCAATTTAAGTCCAAATTTTACCATGAAGAGTTCATGATCTGAGCCACAGTCAGCTCCTGGTCTTGTTTTTGTTGACTGTATAGCGCTTCTACATCTTTTACTGCAAAAATATAATCAATCTGATTTCATATTGACCATCTGGTGATGCCCATGTGTAGAGTCTCCACTTGCGTTGTTGGAAGAGGATGTTTGTTATCACCAGTACCTTCTCTTGGCAAAACTCTGTTAACTTTGCCCTAGTTCTTGCTCTTAGACTCACTAAAACCTGGACCCTTTCAACCTCATTCAGAAGAAAGTTTTGTATCTATATTCTCAAAGGTGAAATCTCCATTGTAATCTTGCCAGTCTAATTTCCCCACCCATTAGAATAACTGAGTACCAATTCCTTTGTTTCCTTTAGTTACACAGTAACCTATAGCCTCTAATACTTTGGGATCATCCCCACTGCTACTTGGCACCACAGTTCTGTAACAACATCACTGCCTTTAAGCCCTGACTTACAGAGAACACAAGCACTGAATTTCTGTGTGATATTGCAGCATCTTTCTTGAGCTCAGTGTATATTAACATAATAGTTTGTCCTCAGGCCATTCCCAAAATCCAGGGAACAAACCTTAGTAGGATATCCACTCGCTTTACTGAATATTTTGTTCTTTTCTTTTACTGCCTACCAAAGCATTCCCTACCCCCCTCACTGCCTCTTTTAGTATTAGTCATCACTTTTCTTCAAACATCTCAGGTCACCCTAGAAGTGTGTAAGCAGTTTCTTTGGGGTACTTATGAGGGTGTTAACTCCTATATCAAGACTGTAATCCTGTATCAATAAACTCCTCCTCATGTAACTTATATTCTGCTCCCGATGTTCCCTGACCTCAAAAAATCAGTTGATATATGGTCTCCAGCCTCTTTCAATAGTTTTTGTTAGTTCCTACAGTTCCTTTTCACTCCTAACGAGTCTACACTTCCTTACCCAGAGAATGTGGTCAGTTAACCCAGGTGTTATTTTCATGACCTGAAGTGGAAGTGGGGTAGATCAGGAATGAGATATTCATGTTCCAGCAAGGCATTGCTTGTGATAACATCTAGCAGCAAGAGACAAATACTAATCTTTAAAGAAAGTATTGGGCAAACCTGGTTACCCTCAAAATTCACAAAAATCTGGAAACTTAAGGTGTCCCCAAACCATTTCTGGAGGTCTTATTTCTTCTGAATCAAGGCATACATATAGTGTTTCCACCCTCTGACAACACGAAGGAGATGAGACTACCTATGTTTTATGAAAAAAGCCCTCTTGCTTTCATTCTTTTTTTTTTTTTCTTTTTTACTACCTTAGCCTTTTATTCTTTTTCTCCAACATGTCAACAGACCCCAACAATAGCCAAAACACTCTATAGTTCTAAAATAGGGACTACCTCTGAACTTTTCACATGATTTGGTATTGCTCCCACCAATGCATTATCTTCAGCTACTTTTCCATCAAGGGTACCCTAGAGATGGTGTCCACTTTCTAGTTAAGATGATCTCTTTATTGCCTGTTAGAAATTGGATGGTTAACCTCGAAAACATAATTTTACAGGGTGCTTTCTTGGATTTTTCTTGGGTGATTTTATGTTTAAAAACATAGTCCTTCTTGTAATGCAGTTCATGTACCACCCTGAACAAAAACGATTTAGAATATCTTTTGACATTATGAGTAGCTTTTCAAATACTCACACTTAGTTTTAATAAAACATAATTGAATTGGACTTTAGTAACTCAAAACTTTGCTTTATCCTAAAAGATGGTACTGTGAAAGTGTTGCTCTCAATATGCCAGGAAATTTGGAAAACTCGGCAGTGGCCACAAGACTGGAAAAGGTCAGTTTCATTCCAATCTCAAAGAAAGGCAATACCAAATAATGCTTAAACTACCACACAATTGCACTCATCTTACACACTACCAAAGTAATGCTCAAAATTCTCCAAGCCAGGCTTCAACGGTATGTGAACTGAGAACTTTCATATGTTTAAGCTGGATTTAGAAAAAAACAGAGGAACCAGAGATCAAATTGCCAACATCTGTTGGATCATAGATAAAGCAAGAAAAATAGCTACTTCTGCTTCATTGACTACGTTAAAGCCTTTGACTGTATGGATCAAAACAAACTGAGGAAAATTCTTAAAGGTATGGAAATACCATATCTGTCTCCTGGGAAATCTGTATACAGGTGAAGAAGCAGTAGTTAGAACCAGACATAGAACAGGAAACTGGTTCCAAATTGTGAAAGCAGTATGTCAAGATTGTATATTGTCACCCTGTTTATTGAACTTGTATGCAGAATACACAACACAAAATACCAGGATGGATGAAGCACAAGCTAGAATAAAGATTGCCAGGATAAATATCAATAGGCTCAGATATGCAAGTGACACCATTCTTATGCAGAAAGTAAAGAGGAACTAAAGAGTCTCTTGTTGAATGTGAAAGAGGAGAGTGAGAAAGCTGGCTTAAAACTCAACATTCAAAAAATGAAGATCATGGCATCAAGGCCCATCACTTCATGGCAAATATATGGAGAAGCAATGGAAACAGTGAGAGACTATTTCCTTCAATTCCAAAATCAATGCAGATGATGGCTGCAGGATGAAATTTAAAGATGCTTGCTCCTTGGAAGAAAACCTATGCTAAACCTAGACAGCATATTAAAAAACAGAGACATTATTTTTCCAGAAATGTCTGTATAGCCAAAGTTATGGTTTTTCCAGTAACCATGTATGGATGTGAGAGTTAGACCATTAAGAAGGCTGAGTGCCAAAAAAATGATACTCTTTTTTTTTTTTTTTTTAGTGTTTCATTTGATATTTATTAGATAAAAAGATCTCAGGACTTGGTCTTTTGAGTGTTGAATACAGAAGTCAATTTCTCTTCTCAAACTTTAATTCAAACAGTAGAGAGGGAGGTTCAAAATACACAGTAATATTCCGGGAAAGCAGCTCTCTGGAAGTAATCCTGCCTTTTAGCAACTGCAGATTTCTCTGGTATAAATACTCCTGCTGCTGCTGCTGCTGCTGCTGCTAAGTCGCATCAGTCGTGTCTGACTCTGTGCGACCCCATAGACAGCAGCCCACCAGGCTCCCCCGTCCCTGGGATTCTCCAGGCAAGAACACTGAAGTGGGTTGCCATTTCCTTCTCCACTGAGTGAAACTGAAAAGTGAAAGTGAAGTCACTCAGCCGCGTCCGATTCCTAGCGACCCCATGGTCTGCAGCCTACCAGGCTCCTCCATCCATGGGATTTTCCAAGCAAGAGTACTGGAGTGGCTTGCCATTGCCTTCTCCAAAAATGATACTTTTGAACTGTGGTGTTGGAGAAGACTCTGGAGAGTCCCTTGGACTGCAAGGATATCAAATCAATCAATCCTAAAGGAAATCAACCCTGAATATTCATTGGAAGGACTGATGCTGAAGCTGAAGCTTCAATACTTTGGCAACCTCATGTGAAAATCAGACTCATTAAAAAAGACCCTGATGCTGGGAAAGATTGAGGGTAGGAAAAGGGGATGACAGAGGACAAGATTGTTTAATGGCATCATGGACTCAATGGGCATGAGTTTGAGTAGGCTCCGGGAGATGAAGTATGGGGAAGCTTGGCATGCTGCAGTCCATGGGATCGCAAAGAGTTGGGCATGAGTGAACCACTGAACAACAACAACCAAAAACTTTACAGAATTGAGTGGAATGCCTTTTTTCAACTAGTATTCTAAGCCTTTCCAACATCATCAAGGATGTAAAATTGCCTCTGTGCAAAATAAGATTTTACAATTAACGAAGCCAAAAAAATCAGACAAAGATAAAATGCCTCCTAAAGCCTCAGGGTCCCCTTCCTTGTCTTCTTTGTCCAGGCCCCTCCTCGCATCTCATTTCGTCTCTCTCCTTTGACCCTTTATGGACAGACTCCACTTCTGTTGCCATCTTACTTCTTCCCATCTACATTGTCTACACCTCCACTACACCATTAATTATGGCATACTAATAATTTGACCAAACTTGTCCCTTTCTCAGAATCTGTCTGCACTCCCTTTTCCTATGAAATATGTCCCTTTCAAAGAAGCCTCTGAGGATTCAGAGGCTAAATCCTTAATTTCTTATATTTCTTTGACTAAAGTTGAACTGTGAACTGACAAAAAAATTTTCCAAAGTAATTGAAACTCCTCACATATTGGCTGACAAATTTAATATAGTCATTCAAATTTATCAGCCTGGATTCTCTGACTTATATCAGCTAATCCGTACGTTTGTCAGTGAAGGCTAGACCCAACATTGTTAATTGGGAAAATTCTGAAATGTTTCTAGAATTACAACATAGAGACACTCCAATAACATACTGTATGAGCAAGCTCAGGCAGTCACTAGGGGACTCCATTGAGAAAATTCTGTGTCTTTGCAAAAGACTTGATTAGAACAAAATTCAGGATTGTATACAAAAATCTGATAAGGTTATTCATGAATATTTCAATTGAATACACATTATTTAAAAAAAATCTGGTTTTCCTTCAAATTTTATTTCACATCAGTAGCTTTTACTTGTGTATGTACACTGACCTGGAATCTTTCCCTTTAAGTAAAAAGGAACACGATGGAATGGATAGTTTTGTATGTTCCAGTTATAGTTATTCTTGCAAACCAGCTCTTTCCTACTCTAGATGTTACATCAAAGGAAGGTTACCAAAATTGTTAATCTTTAATTATAGAAAATAAAGGCCTCTGAATGGAACAAACAAACAAAAAAATCTCTTAGGTTCTACCATTATTGCAAAGAAACAGGACTTTGAAAAATAGGTTATCATAAATTTAAGCAGTTTAGAAAACTTGAGGTATCTAATCAGCCTTTCTGTCATCTTCTCAATTCTCAATGATGAGGCCTCAAAGAAGTGCAGGGGATCTTCCCAATTCTCTTCCTAATCAGCTTGGAGAAACATTTCTCTAGATTGGAGATGAATACCTCCCAGTTCTTATTAACACCAGAGCCACGCTCTTAGTATTCAAACTCAGGATTATAAAACAATCCCTGCCTCGGAGTATTAAACAGTTCCAATAGAAGTGCTCTTTAATAAACTTCAAAACGTTTCCGTCTTGGAAACTATCTCTTTTTGCTTAGGCTGTTTGAGAGATGTAAACATTTACCTACCTAGTTCCATTGTCCCTACCTATTTATTAGGCTGAGATGCTTTAGGAAAGAATTATTCCAGATTTTTATTTTCCCTTAAAGTGAAAATATAAATGCAGAAATTAATAGTTATCAAATTAACCACCAGGGGTGAATTAAAAGTCCCTTTGACAGGTTTTCTTTTTTTTTAACTTTCCTAAAGGTACTGGAGCAGATTTTGGAAATACTGATATTTTTATCCCTATCAAGTCAGTTATCACTTTCCTTATGTGGAAAATCTCCAACTCATGTTGGCAAAATTTATGACACATCTTACAGAAAAATTGCAGCTGATCTTTTAACCTCCTCTAAATTTCAGATCCCCCTCTTTTGGAACTCATAAACTCTTATCCTTTGAAATAGTAACATGACATACAGTGCACTTGACTTCCAGCGTCTTTTGACCCACAACTAATCATAGGAGAGATAGGAAAAGCATAGTTTCCAAAATAGGAAAAGCATAGTTGTTTTTATTTTTTTAAAGATGTCTATGTTTGGTAGAGCAATCTTTTCAATGTTCTCTCTGGAGATGAAGACCTTAAGCATCACACTTTACAAATTGAAGATGTTGTCTATTGGAAAACAACTCAGAAGAACTCCTTTTTACCTTACTGGAGAGGCTCCTATCAAGTACTGCTAGCATCAACCTTTATGCCACTGAATGCCAAGGAGTAGACTCTTGGATTCTTGTGACACGCCTAAAGAACATACCAAAAGCTGACTGAACTGCAAATCATCTGGTGACCTGAAGATTTCCTGAAATTGAGAGGATGAAATCTAATGACAGCTTTCTCATGATACATGACCCAGGCGTGTTTGAAGCTTTACTGCAAACTTTTGATGATGATGCAAGTTTTCAAATGCTCTCCAATATCTATGATCTTGATTATATATGGATATTAGATAAAAGTGCCTCTTATCGATAGCCTATGGTGAACGGTGTTAGATTGTGATCTCCAAAAATTTAGCTTCAGGACCAGGGACCAGGCTTAATCACTCAAGAGTTTTTGTGTAGCAAAGTTTTATTAAAGTATGAAAGAGGACAGAGAATGCTTCTGACATAGACATAAGAAAGGGGATGGAGAGTGCCCTCCCGCCAACCCCGCTGCTAGTTTGAGCAGTAGTTTTATGTCTGTTAGAAAGCTGTTAATCAGATAAGAGAGACACCTCATGGCTGATGGAGTTTCACCAGGCCCCTCTTCCACAATATGCATTTTTGAGATAGGATGGCATGAGGTGTTCATTCCCCCAGCCATAAAATAATTGACATAAATACTGGTTTGTTGAGCTATTATCGGCCCAAGGTTTGAGAAAAGAAGAAAATGTTAGTCTTGTTGAAACCATTTTGAAGAAAGGCAAATTCCAAAGCAAATGCATAGTTTCCTTAACGTAGCTTAAGAAAAACATTTCCATAAGAAAAATGCATTGCTCAAAGTTTCAAAAAAGTTAAGTTCTGGTGGAACCAGGTGTTGTCATGGCAACACAAAATTTTAAGAGACACTTGCAACCTATTTTCTCCATTTGGAGACCCCTGGCCTTCTTGTCTCTTACTCTCTCACTATCCTGCCTTATTCCTTGAATGTGATCTTAATAGGTTTCCAGTCTGCACATTTTCCCTCCAATGTGAGACACAACACATAGGAAAGTGCCTTCCTGACACTGATGGACAAAAAGCTGCTGAAAGAACTTGAATCTTGATCAGTGATGCTTTTGGATAAAAGTCTTGATCAAAAAGGGGAAATACAGAAAATTAATGAACAGAAATTCCAGTTAAATAGCACTGGGAGACCAGAAGAGGCAGATTTCATATCCTGTAATGACAGCAAAGCCTAACAGAAAGAAGAAAGACTTATTTTCTTTCTTGATAAGAAATCTGACAATGACAAACCATGGACTATTTTTCTATTATAGCCCACCCACCTTTCCTTTCCTTTTCTTGCCATGCAGATGTTTGCGTATGTCTTGTCATGTTTGCAGATCTGAAATTGCAATTCTATGCTGGTTCTGAATAAACCCTTTTTTTCTGAAGAAAAATCTAGTACTCTTTTTCAGGTAAACAATTTCCATTCCAATTTTCCAGCATTC
>NW_011494778.1:855927-885251 GCF_000754665.1 Bison bison bison | reverse complement strand
CGCAGCTGATTTTTTTTTCTTTTCTTTTTTTTTTTATATTTTATTTTATTTTTTAACTTTACAATATTGTATTGGTTTTGCCATATATCAACATGAATCTGCCACAGGTATACACGTGTTCCCCATCCTGAACCCTCCTCCCTCCCCGTACCAACTTTCCAGCATTCTTATTTACATTATTCATCATATTGTGCAGTATTTTGTCTCTTACACAGAGATGCACACGTGTGGCCTTGACTATAACTTAATTACACCGTATAACTGACCAAGAGTATTTCAAATCATCTGTTTTCACATTTTTACCCTTTCAGTTTCAGAACTTATTTTACTCTCTTAGGTCCTGATACTTCCTCTAACACAATCTCCATATCTGGCACAATTATAAGAGTATAGCTCTATATGATCTTATATTTTTAAACTTAGAGGAGATTTGAGTAAACCCATGAATTAAAATTTTAGAATTACATGTTTCTAAACACTTTATTCTCTCATGATTTCTTTTTCCAAAATTAGAAAAATTGAGTGCTTGTACAGAATTTGAGAAAATATCAACATTGAAAATTTAACATTTAATACAAAAAAATTTTTTCTTGAGTTCTTCAAAATTTTGGAACCACAGTGTATATGTGCCTTCAAAGAGTTACAGCTATTTTTTCCTTTTTTTTTAATTAAAAACATTTGCATGAACAGAAGACATTGTTTTTAACAGTTCACAAGCTTATGCTGTTTTTATGCTCTCTGAAGGCTGTATCGTCTTTTAATGTCAATGCAGTTGGTTGCCATAGAAATTATAATGATGTCACTCACTAAGTCTAGAAATAAACAGCAGGGACAGATGGGCATTTGCGAATGAAAAGCATAGATTTAATGCAAATGTTCTTGAAAATAAAGAATGATAGATTAAAAATCACATGTAAAAAAATAAAGCTATCATCTCCAGCGTTAAAAATTAGGATATGTCTCTATATCTAGCTAAGATATTGGGTTGAAGTAAGGGGCAAAAGAGCAGGAAAAACATTCTCACAGCAAAGATTGAAACACAGTCTGATCTACAGGATTTAGAACTGGATCATAGTTACAATATATGGATATGGAGGTTCAGTAATACTAAGCAGGGATGGGAAAGAGACAGTTTAAGAGATATGCAAACTTAATCTCAAAGAATTTTGAAGCAGGTGTAATGATAGTTAAAATAGCAAAGCTAGTAATGTATTTGAGGACAGACAGATAAATATTTTGCATTTATGGCCAGAAAATCAAAGAAGACAGAAGGATCTAGGTCTAAAATGGCAACAAGAATTGTTTTTAAAATGCATAGTTCCATAATTATGTGACATTTATTTATAGGAAAATATGTACTACTGTATCTATTATTATTTATTTTGCTAAAAAAATTCTTACTCCAAAATATAATATTCACTAACTATTTAAAGTATAACAAAGTACTCTGGGTTCCAATACAATGAAGGTCAAACTAAAATTAAACCAACTAATCAGCAAACGAAGGGAAATACTATCAAATTAAAATTAAAATAATTTAAATAAGACAAACATACAGAATTTTTAGACATTTTTCTTTTTAAAATACAGGTTAGTAAAAAGACTAAGGATGTTTTTAATTGCAAGCCTTTTTTTGTTCTGCTTATCTGTGTAAAAAAATAATGAAAAGAAACCATTATTAAATGAAATTTGAAGACTAGAAATGGGAACTCTTAACAACCTGTGGAGATAGCTGAACCAAATAGGAAGTATAAAGACATTTCTTTTCTAAAAAGGACATGAAGAAACATGAACACTTAGTTCACTTTAGTTTTCCTAACTTTATTTCTCTCTTTCAAAAGTTTTCTTATTTTTTTGTTACATAGGACTTACATATGGCTCACCATGATTTTTATTCAGTCACAAAGTCATGTCCAACTCTTTGTGACACTGGATTATATCACACCAGGCTCCTTTGTCCTCTACTATCTCCCAAAGTTTCCTCAGATAAGTGTCCATTGAGTCAGTGATACCATGCCATCAGCCCATTTTATCCTCTGTCACCCCCTTCTCCGTTTGCCTTCAATATTTCCCAGCATCAGGGTTTTCTCCAATGAGTTGGCTCTTCCCATCAGGTGGCCAAAGTACTGAAGCTTCACCTCTACCAACAGTTCAGCCAACTAGTATCCAAGATTGATTTCCTTTAGGGTTGAATGTTTTGATCTCCTTGCTGTCCAAGGGACTGTCAAGAGTCTTCTCAAGCATCACAATTCAAAAGCATCAATTCCTAGTGACTTCCCTAGTGGCTCAGATGGTAAAGCGTCTGCCTACAACGTGTGAGACCCAGGTTCAATTCCTGGGTTGGGAAGATCTCCTGGAGAAGGAAATGGCAACCCACTCCAGTATTCTTGCCTGGAAAATCCCATGAATGGAGGAGCCTGTTAGGCTACAATCCATGGGGTCACAAAGAATCAGACACGACTGAGCGACTTTACTTCAATACTTCTTCTTCATCAGGTGGCCAAAGTACTGAAGCTTCACCTCTACCAACAGTTCAGCCAACTAGTATCCAAGATTGATTTCCTTTAGGGTTGAATGTTTTGATCTCCTTGCTGTCCAAGAGACTCTCAAGAGTCTTATCCAGCATCACAATTCAAAAGCATCAATTCTTTGGTGCTCAAATTACTTTATGGTCCAATTCTCACCTCCATACATGACTACTGGAAAAGCCATAGTTTTGATTATATGGACCTTGGTCAGCAAAGTAATGTCTCTGCTTTATAATATGCTGTCTAATTTTGTCATTGATTTCCTTCCATGGGGCAAGTATATTCTAATTTCATGGCTACATTCACTGTCCACAGTGATTCTGGAGCCAAAGAAAACAAAATTTGTCACTGCTTCCACTTTTCCCCTTCTATTTGCCATGAAGTGATGAGACTGGATGCCATGATCTTAGATTTTTGAGTGTTGTGTTTCAAGCCATCTTTTCCACTCTCCTCTTTCAACCTTGTCAAGAGGCTCTTTAGCTCTTCTAAATTTATATCATTAGAGTGATAGAAATCTATCATCTGCATATCTGAGGTTATTGATATTTCTCCCAGCAATCTTTATTCTAGCTTGTGATTAATACAACCTGGCATATTGCATGATGTACATGTCATAGAAGCTAAATAAACAAGGTGACAACTTACACCCTGTCATACTCCTTTCACAATTTGGAACTAGTCAGATGTTCTATGTCCAGTTGTAACTGTTGCTTCTAGATTCAAATATAGGTTTCTGAGAGAATTAAGGAGGTCTAGAACTGTCAACTCTAGGAATTTTCCATAATTTGTTTCGATCAACATAGTCCAAGTTTATAGCATAGTCAATGAAGTAGAAGTATATGTTTTTCTGGAATTCCCTTACTTTCTCCATGATAAAATGGATGTTAGCAATTTGATCTCTGATTACTTTGCCTTTTCTAAACCCAGTTTGTGCATCTGGAAGTTCTTGGTTCACATAATGCTGAAAATTAACTTGAAAAATTTTGAGCATTATCTTGCTAGCATGACTCATTTGAAAAGATGCTGGGAAAAATTGAGGGCAAGAGGAGAAGGGGAACAACAGAGGATGAAATGGTTGGATAGCATTACCCACTCAATGGACATTAGTTTGGGTAAACACTGGAGGTAAGTGATGGAAAGGGAGGCCTGGCATGCTGTGGTTCATGGAGTCGCAAAGGGTCGGATATGACTAAGTGACTGAACTGAACTGAAATGAGCACATTGTACAGTTGTTTGAACATTTCTTGATTTTACCCTCCCTTGGGATTGGAACGACAACTGACTTTTTCCAGTCCTGTGGTCACAGCTAGGCTTTCAAATTTTGCTGACATAATGAGTACAGCATCTATCTTTTTGGATTTTAAATAGCTCAGTTGGAATTTGATCACTTCCAGCTTTTTTCATAATAGTTCTTCCTCAGGCCAACTAGACTTAACACTCCAGGATGTCTGACTCTAGGTGACAGACTACACCATCATGGTTATCTGGGTCATTATGCCTTTTTTGTATAGTTCTTCTTTGTATTGTAGCCACCTCTTCTTAATCTCTTCTGCTTCTGTTAGGTCCTTACCATTTCTGTTCTTTTTTGTGCCCATCCTTGCATGAAATTTTCCTGTGATGTCTCAAATTTTCTTAAGGAGATCTCTAGTCTGTCGGATTCTATTGTTTCCTCTATTTATTTTCATTGTTTATTTAAGATGGCCTTTGTATCTCTCCTTGTTCTCTGTATCTCTGCATTCCGTTCATTATATATTTCTGTTTCTCCCTTACCTTTTGCATCTCTTTTTTCCTCAGCTATCTATAAAGCATCAGATAACCACTTTGCCATCTTGCATTTCTTTTTATTTGGAACAATTTTGGTCACTGTCTCCTTTACACTGTTATGAACCTCTGTCCATAGTTTTTCATTCACTCTGTCTACCAGATCTAATCCCTTAAATCTATTCATCCCTTCTACTGTATAATCATAAGGTATATGAATTAATTCATACCTGAATATTCTGGTGGTTTTCCCTATTTTCTTCAATGTAAGCCTGGATTTTGCAACAAGTAGCTCATGATCTGAGCCACTTTCAGGTCCATTTCTTGTTTTTACTGATTGTATAGAAAGTTTCCATCTTTGATCCAAAGAACATAATCTGGTTTCAGTATTGATCATTTGGTGATGTCCATGTATGGGGTCATCTCCTGTGCTCTTGGACAAATGTGTTTACTGTGACCAGCATATTCTTTTGACGAAACTCTGTTAGCCTTTGCCCTGCTTCATTTTGTACTCTAAGGCTAAACTTGTCTGCTTTTCTGGGTAACTCTTGACTTCCTGCATTTGCATTCCAATCCCCTTTGATGAAAAGGATATTTTTGTTTGCTTGTTTTAGTCATGGAAGGTGTTGTATGCCTTCAGAGATCCAGTAAGCTTCAGCTCCTTTTGCATCAGTAAGTAGGGCATAGACTTGGATTACTGTGATATTGAATGGTTTGCCTTGGAAACAAATCAAGATCATTCTGTCATTTTTGAGGGTGCACTGAATACTTCATTTTTGACTCTTGTTGACTATGAGGGCTACTCCACATTGTCTAATGAATTCTTGCCCACAGTAATAGATATAATGGTCACCTGAATTAAATTCATCTATTCTCATCCATTTAAGTTCATGGATTCCTCAGATGTCAATGTTCAGTCTTTCCATCTCCTGCTTGACCACTTTCAATTTGCCTTGATTCATAGACCTAACCTCTCAGATTACTATGCAATATCATTCTTTATAGCATTGAATTTTACTTTCACCACCTGACACATCTATAGTTGAGTGTCATTTCTGCTTTGACCCAGCTACTTCATTCTTTCTGGAGTTATTAGTAATTTCTCTCCATTCTTTCCCAGTAGCTTATTGAAAATCTTCTGACCTGGGGTCTAGTCTTCTTGTGTTATGTTTTTCAGCCTTTTCATACAGTTTATGGGATTCTCACAGCAAGAATATTGGAATTGATTGCCATTTCCTCCTGCAGTGGGCCATATTTTTTTCAGAACTCTTCATTATGACCTGTCCTTCTTGGGTGGCCCTGCATAGCATAACTCAAAACTTTAAGTTATGCAAGCCACTTTACCAGGACAAGGCTATAATCTATGAAGAGGATCACCATAGTTACTGACCCTGAGTTGCAAATCTCTGCTGATTTCAAAAAGAACTCATTTCTGCTGGAGAAATATCTGGCAGTCCATTTACTTCAGTTCAACATCTGGATTGAAAACTTACCTCAATTGTCACATATATAACTAGGAAAAAATACTATCTTCCATACATACACACTGCATCAATTCTAAGTGGAAATACCCATAAAAGTGCAACACAAAATTTCTTTGAGAAACAAAGAGAAGTATTTACCCTGCACTGGTTTTTACTATCTTTTTTTTTTTTTTTTTGGAGTGGGTACTGATGTATTTTAATCATAAGCTATATTGAGTCCTGAGCTGATGGAAACAACATCCTGGATATGGATTATGAAGTGTCCTTTGAGGAAACAGAGCCCCTGTTGTATCTCTTATTCACCACCTGTGCATATTATCCCTTCCAGTTAGTCTTAAATATCTTACTAAACCAGGTTTGTTTTGCCTGACAGGCAGCAAGACAAAATGCTGAGATGCTGAGGTTTGCAGCAATGAGAGCATTTATTCATAAGGCAGCTAAGCAGGGAGATGGGAGAACAAGTCTCATATTCACCTGCTTGAAGGCAATGGACTTTGAGTATTAAGGGGGTAAAAAATAAAGAAACAAGATGGTATGAGTTGAAGGGAGCAAAATGAAAATGGGGAAAGGTGATTGGAGAAAGGTATGGTAATTGTCATTCTGCACAAGTGTTACTAAGCCACAAGCATGTCCAAAAATTGGACACTTAGCATAATATGAGAGTGTAGTTTTTGGCTCTCTGACTTCAACAGTGCATCAAGTGGACACTCACACATGCAGAGTTGGAGGATCAGTGGTCTTATCCAGTCTCAACCATTTGATCTCAAACTAGACTTGACTGACTCCAATTTCCTAGAAAACAAGTTGGGAAAACACCTCATTGTTTAGACTATGTGCTGCTTGGAGGACATGCAAGCCTGTGAAACAACAGTTAAAGTGACTTTGATTAGTGAAGGCAAGTTACAGATGAAGTGGATTTTCCCAGTGATTGCACATGTTTTCACATATTTGTTGTGTTTTTTTAAGGAGTGACAAAAATAGCCAGAGGCAACAATTAGGGACCAATTTTTAAGAAATGCTATTTTCTTCAGTAATATTAATTCTTTTGGAAAAGATTTTTCAGTGTGGATAAATTTTAAAATCTTTATTAAATTCATTACAATACTGTTTCTGTTTTGTGTGTGTGTGTGTGTGTGTGTGTGTGTGTGTGTGTTTGCTTGCAAGGTATGTAGGATCCTAACTCTCCAACCAGGGATTATACTGGCATTCAATGCCATTGCATTGAATGGCAAAGTCTTAACCACTGGACCAACCACCAGAGAAATTCCAGTAATATTAACTCAAAATGAGTTGAATGTTTTTGATGTCAACTCTGTTTTATTATTTCAGTATTTTGTATAAACAAAATTTAAAAAAAATAAATTTATTGTTTTTGCTGTAGACTGATGATTTTTCTACCCCAAGATTCATATGTTGAAATCCTAACATCCAATGTAATGTTATTAATAAAATAAGGCCTTTTGAAGCTCATTGGATCAGGTCTCATGAATGGGATAAACACCTTTATGGGAGTCTAGAGAGCTTTAAGCCAACTTTTTCACTTTCCTCTTTCACTTTCATCAAGAGGCTTTTTACTTCCTCTTCAATTTGTGCCATAAGGGTGGTGTCATCTGCATATCTAAGGTTATTGATATTTCTCCCAGCAATCTTGATTCCAGCTTGTGCGTCTTCCAGCCCTGCATTTCTCATGATGTACTCTCCATATAAGTTAAAGAAGCAGGGTGACAATATACAGCCTTGACAGACTCCTTTTCCTATTTGGAACAAGTCTGTTGTTCCATGTCCAGTTCTAAATGTGGCTTCCTGACCTGCATACAGGTTTCTCAGAAGGCAGGTCAGGTGGTCTGGTATTCCCATCTCTTTCAGAATTTTCCACAGTTTATTGTGACCCACACAGTCAAAGGCTTTGGCATAGTCAATAAAGCAGAAATAGATGTTTTTCTGGAACTCTCTTGCTTTTTCTATGATACAGAGGATGTTGGCAATTTGATCTCTGGTTTCTCTGCCTTTTTGAAAACCAGTTTGAACATCTGGAATTTCACGGTTCACGTATTGCTGAAGCCTGGCTTGGAGAATTTTGAGCATTACTTTACTAGCGTGTGAGACAAGTGCAATTGTGTGTAGTTTGAACATTCTTTGGCATTGCCTTTCTTTGAGACTGGAATGAAAACTGACTTTTTCCAGTCCTGTGGCCACTGCTGAGTTTTCCAAATTTGCTGGCATATTGAGTGCAGCACTTTCACAGCATCATCTTTCAGGATTTGAAATACCTCAACTGGAATTCCATCACCTTCACTAGCTTTGTTCGTAGTGATGCTTTCTAAGGCCCACTTGAATTCAAATTCCACGATGTCTGGCTTTAGGTGAGTGATCACACCATCATGGTTATCTTGGTCTGAAGATCTTTTTTGTACAGTTCTTCTGTGTATTCTTGCCACCTCTTCTTAATATCTTTTGCTTCTGTTAGGTCCATACGATTTCTGACCTTTATCAAGCCCATCTTTGCATGAAATGTTCCCTTGGTATGTCTAATTTCCTTGAAGAGATCTCTAGTCTTTCCCTTTCTGTTTTTTCCCCTCTATTTCTTTGCATTGATCACTGAGGAAGGCTTTCCTATCCCTCCTTGCTATTCTTTGGAACTCTGCATTCAGATGCTTATATCTTTCCTTTTCTCCTTTGCTTTTCACTTCTCTTCTTTTCACAGCTATTTTTAAGGCCTCCTCAGGCAGCCATTTTGCTTTTTTGCATTTCTTTTTTTAGGGGATGATCTTGATCCCTGTCTCCTGTACAATGTCACGAATCTCTGTCCATAGTTCATCAAAAACTCTATCAGATCTAGTCCCTTAAATCTATTTCTCACTTCCACTGTATAATTGTAAGTGATTTGATTTAGGTCATACCTGAATAGTTTAGTGATTTTCCCTACTTTCTTCAATTTAAGTCTGAATTTGGCAATAAGGAACTCATGATCTGAGCCACAGTCAGATCCAGGTCTTGTTTTTGCTGACTGTATAGAGCTTCTCCATCTTTGGCTGCAAAGAATATAATCAATCTGATTTTGGTGTTGACCGTCTGGTAATGTCCATATGTAGAGTCTTCTCTTGTGTTGTTGGTAGAAGGTGTTTGTTATGACCAATGTGTTCTCTTGGCAGACCTCTATTAGCCTTTGCCCTGCTTCATTCTGTACTTCATGGCCAAATTTGTCTGTTACTCCAGGTGTTTCTTGACTTCTTACTTTTGCATTCCAGTCCCCTATAGTGAAAAGGACATCTTTTTTGGGTGTTAGTTCTAAAAGGTCTTGTAGGTCTTCATAGAACCGTTCAACTTCAGCTTCTTCAGTGTTACTGGTTGGGGCATAGACTTGGATTGCTGTGATATTGAATGGTTTGTCTTGGAAACAAACAGAGATCATTCTGTCATTTTTGAGATTGCATCCAAGTACTGCATTTCAGACTCTTTTGTTGACCATGATGGCTACTCCATTTCTTCTGAGGGATTCCTGCCCGCAGTAGTAGACATAATGGTCATCTGAGTTAAATTCACCCATTGCAGTCCATTTTAGTTCTCTAGCAGGCATCATATTGATAGGTTTTGGGCTTCCCACATTACATTAGTGGTAAAGAGCTGATCTGCCAATGTAGAAGACATAACAGACGTGGGTTTGATCCCTGGATCAGGTAGTTTCCCTGTAGGAGGGCATGACAACCCATCCCAGTATTCTTATTTTCAGAATTCCATGGACAGAGGAGTATAGCAGGTTACAGCCCATAGGGTCCCAAAGAGACACGACTAATGCAACTTAACCCACACACATAGGTGAATCCTGTTATTTTTACTCAATTATTCACTCTATATTGGAGCATTTAGTTCATTTATATTTAAAGTGATTATTCATAGATCTGTATTTATTGTCATTTTCTTACTTCTCTGTTTTGTAGTTTGCTAAGTGTTTTCTTTTGTGATATGAAGTTTTCTTTAAAGTAGTGTGTTTATTCTTTTTCCTTTTTGTGTACATATATTAGGTTTCCAATGTGCTGTTATCAAAAAGTTCATATGTATCAAATTATAACTATATTTACTTATTTGAAAGTGGTAGTTACTTAAATTCAAACAGATTCTAAATGATTTATATTTTTACTTCCAATACCATTTTATGTTTATGATGCTATGTTTTACATTTTCGTGTATAATCTTTAACTATTTAATGCAGCTGTAGTTGATGTTACTATTTTTGTTTTAACCTCTTTACTAGTTTATTTTAGTGATTGTTCTACTGAGTTTATGTTTGCAGTTACCATTGAAAATTTTCCTCTCATACATTTTCTTTCTTTTTATGACTTTTTGGTTTTCACCTAGAGACCCTTCAATTTTTGTTTAAGAATTGTGAGTGGTGACAAACACTTTCAGTTCTTGATTGTTTGGGAAACTCTTCATCTCTTCCTCATTTGTAAATGATAACCTTGTGGAGTAGAATATCCTTGGATCATCTTTACTACCATTACTCTGAATTATTTTTCATGTACTTTGCTTATTTATTCTTCATTGATTTTTACTTGTGGGTTTCTAAGTTGTTCCTTCATTTGGACAATGTTTCCCTGTCTTTTCTTTTTAACTCAATGTGTTTGAAGCCTCTTTTTTCCATGCTTCCAGGTTAAATTCTTTTTTTCCTTTTCGTTTCTGTCCTCAGTAGGTAAGGTTTTCCAGTAGTTTGTGTAAGCTTTGTGTATAGTGTAATTTGTACTTGTGGGAAGAAGTGAGTTTTTGTTTTTGTTTTTGTTTTTTGATGGACAAGGCTGTGTGAGGTGGTATTCCTGTCTGCTGATGATTGAGGTGGTATTTTTGTCTTGTTTGTTTTTTGGATCAGGCATCCTTCACAGAGTGCTGCTGGCAGTTAGGTGATGCCATCTCTTCTATACAGGCGGCTGCCTTTGTGGGAGTTCTCACTAATTAACAATCCTTAGAGTTAAGAGTTCTCTGGCACGCCAGGCGAGGGGGCCGCCCGTACCTTTCTGCCTGCAAAATGGCTCCCGGGAGCGTCGCTTCCAGTGACACCTCTTCCTCTACCTCCTCGGCCTCCTCAGCCTCCGCAGAGGGGTCGTCCAGGCCGTCAGGGTCTGAAAAGCCAGGCCTGGCCCGGGGCGCCGTCCGGGCGCCGCTCCGCCACCCTCCGGTGCTGCGCATGGTGCTGGAGGCACTGCAGGCCGGGGAGCTAAAAAAAAAAAAAAAGAGTTCTCTGGCAGTCTAAGTCTTAGAGTCAGTGCTCCCACTTGGTGAATTGAGATTCCACAGGTGGTTTGGTATGGCATTGCTGGTGCTGCTGCTAAGTCACTTCAGTCGTGTCTGACTCTGTGCAACCCCATAGACGGCAGCCCACCAGGCTCCACCGTCCCTGGGATTCTCCAAGTAAGAACACTGGAGTGGGTTGCCATTTCCTTCTCCAATGCATGAAAGTGAAAAGTGAAAGTGAAGTCGTTCAGTCGTGTCCGACTCTGTGTGACCCCATAGATGGCAGCCCACCAGGTCCACCGTCCCTGGGATTCTCCAGGCAAGAACACTGGAGTGAGTTGTCACTTCCTTCTCCAATGCGTGAAAGTGAAAAGTGAAAGTGGCATCACTCATTTGTCTCCTCTTAGCGACCCCATGGACTGCAGCCCACCAGGCTCCTCCATCCATGGGATTTTCCAGGCAAAAGTGCTGGAGTGGGGTGCCATTGCCTTCTCCATGGTATGGCATTAAGTGGGATTAAAACAAGTACACAAAAACAAGAAACAAAACACACACCCCAGACAAATCCAATTTAAAAAATCAGGCAAATAATTACTTAAATAATGGAATATATATATATACTTATATACCCATGAGCAAAACCAAAACAATTCAAAAAATAAAAGTAAAATGTACAATAGATTGACCCAGTGAACAAAGGAAACCAAAAATGCTTTAAATCAGTTAAAAGCAAAACTAACTATACCACAAACTGGAAAAAAAAAAAAAAAAAACTAAAGCAAGGTGCCAACTGGGCAATTAAGCAGTAAATACAGAACAAACTAAAAATACATGGTGAGAAAAAGAAAAGAAAGAAAAGAAGACTGGAAATGCAAAGGTAAACACAGATAGATAAAGAAGAGATATATATTAAAGAATAACTACAGTTAAGAAAAGAGCAGTAAGAAAAGCAAACAAAAGAATAAATGTAGAAAACTAATAATAAATTTAAAAAAAATTAAAAATTAGAATTAAAAAAGGGAAACTTCATAGAACTGCAAAAGACCAATGTAGCGGCAGAAGTATATAAAAGAACCTAAAAAGTGTGATTAAAAAATTCACAAAACTGAAATTAATAATACTAATAAAATCAACAACTACAGCAAGGTGGCGGGGGGGAGGGAACAAAATAAAAGGAAAAAATCCAGAAGCAATTACAGAGCATGTCAGATAAAGTCAAAATACACGAATAATAAACATTTTTCTTAAGTCTCCTTGATCAATGTCCTTTCCTTTGCTGGGAGTCACAATCTACCTCACCTCCCTAGGATGCCCTCCAATACTGGACTGCTCTCTGGATCCTCTGTAAGGGCAGCTTACTACTCCTCTATGACTTGCCTCCTATGGCCACTTCTGTCAGAACTAGTGCATTTTCTTTTGTTGGAATTCTCACTGTCTTTCTATATATTCCATAGGTACAGATTCTACCTAATTGATCATATGTGGGAAGTTTTGTGTCTTCTTCCTTAGCCACACTGCCCCTGGGTTTCAATTGTTGTTTTATCTCCACCTCTGCATGTGAGTCATCCACAGGGGTTTGCTCCTGAGGCTGCCCTGGAGGACTTGAGTCTGTCCCAGTCAGAACCAGTGGTTCCTAGGGCAGCAGGAAATTTGGTGCTCTAGAAGGACATGGCAACCCACTCCGCTATTCTTTCCTGGAGGATCCCTTGGACAGAGAAGCCCACAGGCTATGATCCACAGGGTCCCAAAGAGCTGGACATGAGCAAAGCAACTCCACACATACTCGTGCAGGATTTTTTTTTTTTTCTTTCCTCTGGCAACTCTGTCCCAGTGGGGATCATGCATGGAGGTGGCATGGTTGCTTGGATCAAGGGGACTCTGGCAATATCAGCCGTACATGAGTTCCAACAGTTATTGTCACAGGAGATACGGTGACGTAGAAGATATGGTTACACAGAAGATATGGTGATAGGGCTTTTTCTAGCCTGTGACAGTTCTGCCCCAGTAGGACTGAGCGTGAAGGTGCAGCTGCTTGGGGTGCAGGGACTACAGCAGCACCAAGGGTGCAGGGACACCAACTGCCTCAGCCACAGGAGCAATGGCCCTAACAGAATCTTTTTCTAGCCTCTGGCGACTTGTGATCAGAGGGCCTCTTTGGCCAGTCCCTCTCTGTTGATCTGCTCATTCAGAAATTTAAATGACCACCCTTGGTAGGATCATTCTCTTTTGCTCGGCACATCAGGCACTTAAAGGGGCCCCCTGACAGGGTTTTACTCTGTTGTTCAGCTGTACATCTGTCAGTTAAAGGCCGACCTCTCTATTGTTCAGCTGCCAGTGCCAGTGTTCGGGGAGACGGAGGCTACAGTGATGGCTCAACAGTATCACCTTGCCTTCACGACTGCTTGGTTTTTCTCCACAGGCATTTTCCACCACACTCTCCTCCTTCACATCCCCTTGGACCTCTCTCTGCACTGTAATCTATATACTCTAGCTCCCAGGTGCTGTGCTTTTTAGGGGACTTGCGTCCTTGTCAGGGTTAGGTATGGCTGCAGCAAGGATTGTCTGTGTGATTCTTACTCCATTTAGACTGTCACAAGTCAGCTGCTTCATTCTCAGCCTCAAATATTTCTCCTCTGTCCCAAACAATTGCCCCACTGTGGGGATCAGACCCTTGTTTCAGTTCCCCCACCTGGCAAGGGCAGGTCCAGTCCTGGTAACTCTCCTCTTTTTCCCACTACTTCCTTCATCCTACTGAATTTCTCATGGTTCCCAGTGGTCTAGTACTCTTGTTCACTCTCAGCTGGTGTTCTTCAAGATCTTCTGTGTCTGAAGGTGTAGTCCTGATGTATCCATGGAGAGAGATGTACTCTGCATCCACCTACTCCTCTGCCAGCTTGTTTTCTGCCAGGAGTATCCTTGGTTTTAGGTCTTCCCTTTTCATTATTTAAATATAGAATGTCACTTCCTTCTGGACTATACGTTTTCTGCTAAATTTTTTTGCCAATAGCCTTATGTGGGTTCCTTCATATGTGATTCTTTACTTTTCTCTAGCTGTCTTTATTTTTTTTTAACTTAACAATATTGTATTGGTTCTGCCATATATCTATCTTTAAAATTCTCTATAATATTTTTTGACATTTTAATTATGATATGTCTTGTGTAGGTCTCTTTGGGTTTGTCTTGTTTGAGACTCTATGTTTGAGAACCTAAGCATACGTTTTCTTCTTTCAGATTAGGGGTGAATTCAGCCATAATATTATCAAATACATCACTGTCTCTTTTTTTCTTTCTTCTTCTGGGACCTCAAGAATCTTAGTGCATTTGATGTTATTCTAGAATTTTCTTAAATTATCTCTCAATACTTTTTATTTTTGCTGTTTTGATTTGGTGATTTATGCATTCTTCTGTATCACTTTATATACTGTTAATTCCTTCTAGTGTATATTTCATTTTGGTTACTGTATTGTTTAATTCTAATAAGTTCTTTTTATGTTTTCTAGTTTTTTGTTGAAGTTCTCATTGTGTTCCTCTATTTTTCTCCATGTTCAGTAATCATTTTTACTACTAGTGCTTTCAAATGTTTATCAGAAAAGTCATCTCCATTTCATTAGTGATTTGTACTTAGGTTTTGTCTTATCCTTTCAATTGAAACCTATTCTTCTGTCTTCTTATTTTATTTTATTTGACTTTCTCTATGCATCTCTATGAAATTAGGCTAAGCAGTTATATATCCTTATCTTCTTGGGTTCAAGTTTCCATATACAGTTTATATGTGCTTAGTGGCTTTGGCAGGAGAGCTGAATGTGCAGTGAGAATGAGCTATGTCTGCTCTTGGAGTGTACTGTCAGTCATCTTACTGTTTGAAAATACCATTGGAAAGGGAGTGTCTAGAGCCAAAGCTAGGTGTGAGCTAGGGCTTCTCCCAGGGTCAGTGACTGTCATTCCTTGTCAGGCTGATGGGGCATGAGCAGGAGACCTAAGGGAGTTGGGCTTCTCCCTTTCATGCTGGTAGTCTCTGCCTTGGTTTGGGGTAGATTCAAGGCCTAAGTGCTGAAGATGTACTTCTGAGCTGGCTTTGTATTGTCCCCAGTGTGCCTGCGAGTGCACACAAATGACAATGGCAGTTTCCACCTTGGTTAGACTTGAAGGGTTGGAGCCATACTCCTGATATGACTCTGATTTTCCCTGTGTGCATGCACACACATAGAACAATAATGGCAGTCTCCGTCACTGGGAAGCAGTGCTGTACAGGAAGGGCTGATCAAGAGTCCAGTGCTGGCCAAAGGAGTAGGGAATATGGTGCTGGCCTAGCAAGATGGCCAGAACACCAGGCAACTTTCAGTTTGCTTAGTATAGACTGGGACTTTGAGGAAGTAAGTCTGTGTACACACTCTTCTAGAGTGAAATTTCAGCTTATTTCAGCCCTCTGGTAAGCCCCCTAATAGTGGGCTAACTATTAGTGTTCATCTTAGTGGTGCCAGAACCTGGAACTTGGTTACCTAGTAAGGAGCTCAAACCCCTGCTGCTGAGGGAGGATCCCCCACCCTGTGGAATGTCCCTTCTCTTCTGGACCAGCTGATGGAGATTTGGGTCCCATCTAGATCGCTTTTTCTGCTTGCTTCCCAGACTCCATGTAATTCTTTAACATCAAGTTGTAGGAAAGTTCTTCTGCCGGTCTTCATGTTGCTCTCAGTAAGAGTTATTCTATATATAATTGCAATTTTGATGTGTTGTGGGGATATGTGAGCTCAGGGTCTTCCTACTCTGTCACCTTAATTCCGCCCTTATATACTTCTTTTGAACATTTCTCAAAAAGAAAATGTATTCATGTCTGGAAAGGTATGAATAATGTCCGTCCTCAAACTTTTCAAAGAAAATAAACAAGAGGTCAATTCTGGCCTCTTATTGATTTCCATTGCCATCTGTAAACTTGCTTCAACCCACCAATGTTAGAATTTTATTTTAATACTCATCAGCACATTTGTTAATTAAAAAATACATCTTCAAAAATCAGCTGAGGTTATTTTGCATAGCTTTTATCCTTACTTGACATTTTACTAGACATTGGATGATAATTTTACTTCTGTTTCATGTTTGAAGTAAAGACTTCATTCCTTCATTTAAAACCTTTTATCTCCAAACTCTCTATAACTTCCAATCTACTCTTAGTGGAAATGGTGGATTGCACTTAAACTTTTCACTCCTAATTTCTCATTTACCCTTCCTTGATCTGTTTACTGTTTAATGATGTGACAAAGACAAAATGATCCACTAGATCACTAATAATTTTTCTGAGAATAAATTTGTGAGATGCATCTTTGACTTTAACTTACTGAGGTTTTCTTTCTGTGACATTATACTGCACTTCCTGAATTTTGAAACTTATTTCCCTTTGATTCTAAAAAATCAGAAAAAAATTTTGATTTTAACAAAAAGTTTTGTTTTCCTCTATCCTTTTTGTTCACTGCTTTGAAGTTTCTCTTCTCTTTCTCGTTAAGCCTCTTTTTTTCCTTTCTTGCCTGCAAAATGTTTTCTTTTCAGGTTTCATTCTTAGAGATGGTTTTACTGACCCATGCACTTTTTATTTCTTTAAATATTTTGCTGTGCTATTTATATTAAAAATAAATATCTAGAATTGATGATGATATTAATTTTTTCTCTTATGCATTTAAGTCAGAGAATTTTAACTTTGGTGTATCATACATACTGTACTTATACATGTTAACATTCAATTTTCATCTCTCCTTTGGCATCACTGTGTTCTCCAAAATTTTTACATCAATAGTCTAGCCATTTATATTTCGACACTGAGCTGCAGTAGTGCTTTGTGAATTTTAGGCACTACATTCTTCTTAACTGTACAGTTTGCAAATATTTTCTACAAATCTATGCATTCTCATTGTATTTTGATTTTGGTTTCCCTTGCTATGCAAAAGCTTTTGAGCTTAATTAAGTTTCATTTGTTTATTTTTGCTTTTATTCTCATTACTCTAGAAGTATTGAAAAAGATATTGTTGTAATTTATGTCAAAGAAGGTTCTACCTATATTTTCCTCACGTATTTTTACTATACAGCCTTACATTTAGGACTTTATTTCATTCTGTGTTAATTTTTGTGTATGGTATTAAATAATGCTCTAATTTCATTCTCTTATATGTAGCCTTCCAATTTTCCCAGCAACATTAACTGTAGAAACTCTCTCTCTCCATTGTATAGCCTTGACTCCTTTGTTGTAGGAGTCATATGTGTTGTGGGTTTATTTCTAGGCTTTCTTTCCTATTTTACTGAACTATCTTTATGTTTTTGTGCCAGTACCATTCTGTTTTGACTCCTGTTCCTTTGTAATGTAGTGTGAAAACAGGGAACCTAATTGTCAAGAGGCACATGGAAAGATGTCCCACATTGCCAATTACTAGTGAAATGCTAATAAAGCCTACAATGAGATATCGTCTCAAACCAGTAGGAATGGTCTTTATCAAACAATCTACAACGAATGTAAGAGACTGCACTGCATTGCATGCATGCTTGGTAATATCTGACTCTTTGTGACCCCAAAGACTGTAACCCACTAGCTCCTCTGTCCATGGCATTCACCAGGCAAGAATACTGGAGTGGGTTGTCATTTCTTTTTCCAGGGGCTCTTCCTAACTCAGGAATTGAACCCATGTCTCCTACATTGGCAGGTGAGGTCTTTACTGCTGAGCCACCTAAGCCACATGGGAAATGCTGGAGACAGTGTGGAAAAAAAAGAACTCTGTAGGAGGGTGGGGATGTAAATTAGGGCAGCAACTATAGAAAACAATGTGAAAGTCCCTTAAAAATCTAATATCCAGAAATCCCACCCTTGGTAATATATCTGGAGAACATGGCTTGAAAGTATCCATGCACTTCAATGTTCATTGCAGCTCTGTTTACAGAAGCCAAACATGGTATCAACTTAAATGTCCATTGACAGAGAAATGAATAAAAAAAATGTGGTTTGTATATAAAATGAAATATCACTGAACTATTGAAAAGAATATAATAATAATAGTTAAAGCAGCATGGATAGACACGGAGATTATCATACTGAGTGAAGTAAGTCAGACAGAGAAAGACAAATATCATATGATATTTCATACATGGAGTCTAAAATATATATATATATATATATATATATATATATATAAGCTGATTTACAAAACAGAAACTAAACAAACTCAGTCTTAGAGAATGAACTTATGATTACAAGCAGGGGAGAGATAGACTGGAATATGGGTATTGATATGTACACAGTTCAGTTCAGTTCAGTCACTCAGTCGTGTCAGACTCTTTGTGACACCATGAAATGCTAGGCCTCCCTGTACATCACCAACTTCTGGAGTCCACCCAAACCCATGTCCATTGAGTCGGTGATGCCATCCAACCATCTCATCCTCTGTTGTCTCCTTCTCCTCCTACCCTCAATCTTTCCCAGCATCAGGGTCTTTTCAAATGAGTCAGCTCTTCGCATCAGGTGGCCAAAGTACTGGAGCTGCAGCTTCAACATCAGTCCTTCCAATGAACACCCAAGACTGATCTTATTTAGAATGGACTGGTTGGATCTCCTTGTTGTCCAAGGGACTCCCAAGAGTCTTATCCAAAACCATAGTTCAAAAGCATCAATTCTTCAGTGCTCAGCTTTCTTTATAGTCCAATTCTCACATCCATACATGATTACTGGAAAAACCATTGCATTTACTAGACGGACCTTTGTTGACAAAGTAATGTCTCTGCTTTTTAATATGTTGTCTAGGTTGGTCAAAACTTTCCTTCCAAGGAGTAAGCATCTTTTAATTTAATGGGTGCAATCATCATCTGCAGTGATTTTGGAGGCCAGAAAAATGAAGTCAGCCACTGTTTCCCCATCTATTTCCCATGAAGTGATGGGAACAGATAGCATGATCTTAGTTTTCTGAATGTTCAGCTTTAAGCCAACTTTTTAAACTCTCCTCTTTCACATTCATCAGGAGATCTTTAGTTCTTCACTTTCTGCCACAAGGGTGGTGTCATCTGCATATCTGAGGTTATTGATATTTGTCTCGGCAATCTTGATTCCAGCTTGTGTTTCTTCCAACCCAGCATTTCTCATGATCCACTCTGCATATAAGTTAAATAAGCAGGGTGGCAATATATAGTCTTGATATACTCCTTTACCTATTTGGAACCAGTCTGTTGTTCCATGTCCAGTTCTAACTGTTACTTCCTGACCTGCATACAGGTTTCTCAAGAGGCAGGTCAGGTGGTCTGGTATTCCCATCTCTTTCAGAATTTTCCACAGTTTATTGTGACCCACACACTCAAAGGCTCTGGCATAGTAAATAAAACAGAAATAGATGCTTTTCTGGAACTCTCTTGCTTTTTCAATGATCCAGCAGATGTTGGCAATTTGATCTCTGGTTTATCTGCCTTTTCAAAAACCAGCTTGAACATCTGGAAGTTCATGGTTCACGTATTGCTGAAGCCTGGCTTGGAGAATTTTGAGCATTACTTTACTAGTGTGTGAGATGAGTACAATTGTGTGGTAGTTGGAACATTATTTGGCATTGCCTTTCTTTGGGATTGGAATGAAAACTGACCTTTTCCAGTCCTGTGGCCACTGCTGAGTTTTCCAAATTTGCTGGCATATTGAGTGCAACACTTTCACAGCATCATCTTTCAGGATTTGAAACAGCTCAACTGGAATTTCATCACCTCCACTAGCTTTGTTCATAGTGATGCTTCCTAAGGCCCACTTTACTTCACATTCAAGGATGTGTGGCTAGGTGAGTGATCATGCCATCGTGATTATCTTGGTCATGAAGATTTTTTTTGTACAGTTCTTCTGTGTATTCTGCCACCTCTTCTTAATATCTTCTACTTCTGTTAGGTCCATACCATTTCTGTCCTTTATTGAGCCCATCTTTGCATGAAATATTCCCTTGGTATCTCTAATTTTCTTGAAGACATCTTTAGTCTTTCCTCTTCCAATTTTTTCCTCTATTTCTTTGCGTTGATCACTGAGGAATGCTTGCTTATCTCTCCTTGCTGTTCTTTGAAACTCTGCATTCAAATGGTTTATTTTTACTTTTCTTCTTTGCTTTTCACATGTACACTCTGCTGTATTTAAAATAGATAATGAGCTAGGACCTATTATTTTTTATATTTATTTATGTATTTATTTTAATTGGTGGATAATGACTTTGCAATATTGTGATGGTTTTTGCCATATAATAGCATGAATTGTTCATCAGTATATATGTGTCACCCCCATCCTGAACCCCCCTCCCACCTCCCTCCCTACCCTATCCCTCTGCCCCAGAAGAAAAGCCAGAACATCATCTTTGGCTGCCCTGCTTCATTCATCTAACTTGCAATTTTCATCCATTTTACTCATTGTAATGTACATGTTTCAATGTTACTCTCTCAAATCATCCCACCCTCAACTTCTCCCACTGAGTCCAGATGTTTGTGTTTACATCTGTGCCTGTTTTGCTGTCCCACATGAAGGATCATTGGTACCATTTTTCAAAATTCCATATATATGTGTTAATATACAGTATTTGTCTTTCTCTTTCTGCATTACTTCACTTTGTATAATAGGCTCTAGTTTCATCTAGCTCATTAGAACTGACTCAAATGGGTTTCTTTTTATAGTTGAGTAATATCCCATTGTGTGTATGTACTTCCTTTACCTTACAAAACCTACAAAGTTCCTTACCCATTCATCTACTGATGGACATCTAGGTTATTTCCATGTCTTAGCTATTGTAAATAGTGCTGCGATGACTATAGGGTACATGTGTCTTTCAATTCTGTTTTCCTCAGAGTATAAGCCCACCAATGGGGTTGCTGGGTCACATGGCAACTTTATTCCCAGTTTTTTAAAAGAATCTCCACACTGTTATCCATAGTGCCTATACCAGTTTGCACTTGTAACAGCAATGTAAGAGGGTTTCCTTTTTTCCAAACCCTATTCAGCATTTCTTGTTTCTAGAATTTTTGATGATGGCCATTCTGACTGGTGTGAGATGACACCTCATTGTGGTTTTGATTTGCATTTACCTAATAATGAATGATATTGAGCATCTTTTCATGTTTTTATTAGCTATCTCTATGTCTTCTTTGGAGATATGTCTATTAGGTATTTTACCCACTTTTTTATTGGATTTTTCATTTATTTGGTATTGAGCTGCATGAGCTGCTTGTATGTTTTGGGATCAATTCTTTGTCAATTGTTTCATTTGTTATCATTTTCTCCCACTGTGAGGGCTGTCTTTTCACCTTGGTTATAGCTTCCTTTGTTGTGCAAAATCTTTTAAGTTTAATTAGTTCCCATTTATACTTTTGTTTTCATTTGCATTGCTTTGGGATGTGGGTCATAGAGGATCTTACTGTGATTTATGTCTGGGAGTGTTCTGCCTATGTTTTCCTCTAGGAGCTTCATACTTTCTGGTCTTACACTTAGGTCTTTAATCCAGTTTGAGTTTATTTTTGTGTATGCTGTTAGAAAGTGTTCTAGTTTCATTATTTTATACATAGTTGACCAGTTTTCCCAGCACCACTTGTTGCAGAGACTATCTTTTCTCCATTGTATATATTTGGCCTCTTTGTCAAAGATAGGAGAACATGGATTTATCTCTGGACTTTCTATGTTATTCCATTGATCTATATTTCTGTCTTTGTGCCAGTACCATATTGCCTTGATGACTGTAGCTTGGTAGTATAGTCTGAAGTTAGGCAGGTTGATTCCACCAGTTCCATTCTTCTTTTTCAACATTGCTTTGGCTATTTGTGGTTTTTATTGTATTTCCATACAAATTGTGAAATTATTTGTTCTAGTTTGGTAAAAAAAATAATGTTGGCAGTTTGATAGGGATTGCAGAGAAATCTATATATTGCTTTGGGTAGGAAACCCATTTTCACTAATCAATAGGATTGTTCCAATCCAAGAACGTGTTATATCTCTCCATCTATTTGTGTCATTTTTTTTTTTTTAATCAGTGTTTTAAAGTTTTGCATGTACAGGTCTTTTTTTTTTTTTTTTTTCTTGAGGTAAATGTATTCCTAAGTATTTTATTCTTTTCATCACAATAATAAATGGGGTTGTTTTCTTAATTTCACTTTCTGGTTTTTCATTGTTAGCATATAGAAATGCAAGGGATTTCTGAATATTAATTTTATATCTTGTGACTTTACTTTATTCAGTGATTAGCTCTAGTAATTTTCTGGTGGCATCTTTAGGATTTTTTATATAGAGACTCATGTCATCTGCAAACAGTGAGAGTTACATTCTTCTTTTCTAGTCTGATTATTTTATTTCTTTTTATTCACTAATTGCTGCAGCTAGGACTTCCAAAATCATGTTGAATAGTAGTGGTGAGAGTGGCACCCTTGTCTTGTCCCTGATTTTAGAGGGAATGCTTTCAATTTACCGTCATTGATAAAAATGTTTGTTGTGGGTTTGTTATATATTGCTTTTATTATGCTAAGATATGACTCTTCAATTCCTATTTCTGGAGATTTTTTATGATAAATCGGTTTGAGTTTTGTCAAATCATTCTCTGTATCTATTGAAACAATCATATGTTTTTACATCTTTCAATTTGTTAATATGGAGTATCAAATTGACTGATTTGTAAATATTGATTAATCCTTGACTCCTTGAGTTAAAGCCCACTTGATCATGATATACGTTGTTTTTAAAATGCTATGAGATTCTGTTTGCTAGAATTTTCTTGAGGATTTCTGCATCTATGTTCATCAGTATTATTGGCATGTAGTTTTCTTTTTTGTGTGGCATTTTTGTCTATTTTTGGTATCAGGGTGATGGTCTCCTTGTAGAATAAGTCTGAGAGCTGTCCGTCCTCTGCAATGTTTCTGGAAGAGTTTGAGGAGGATTGGTGTTAGTTCTACTCTAAATTTTTGGTAGAATTCATCTGTGAAGCCATCTGGACCTGGGCTTTTGTTTTTTGTTTTTTTGGAAAAAATTTTTTTTTTCTTTTTTTTATTAGTTTTGCCAAATATCAAAATGAATCTGCCACAGGTATACATGTGTTCCCCATCCTGAACCCTCCTCCCTCCTCCCTCCCCATACCATCCCTCTGGGTCGTCCCAGTGCACTAGCCCCAAGCATCCAGTATCGTGCATCACACCTGGACTGGCAACTCGTTTCTTACATGATATTTTACATGTTTCAATGTCATTCTCCCAAATCTTCCCACCCTCTCCCTCTCCCACAGAGTCCATAAGACTGTTCTATACATCAGTGTCTCGGAAAATTTTTGATTGAAGTTCCAATTCCCATGCTTGTAATTGGTCTGTTCATATTTTCAGTTTCTTCCTGTTTAGTTTTAGAAGTTTATACTTTTCTAACAATTTGTTCATTTCTTCCAAGTTGTTCATTTTACTGGCATACAGTTGTCCATAGTAGTCTCAAGATTGTTTGTATTTCTGTGTTGTCTGTTGTAATTTCTCTGTTTTAGTTTCTAATTTTATTGATTTGAGTCATCTTTTTTTACTTGATGAGTCTGGCTAATGATTTGTCTTTTTTTTCTATCATCCCAGGGTACCAGCTATTAATTTTATTGATCTTTGCTCTAGTCTCCTTCAATTCTTTTACATTTATTTCTGCTCTGTTTTTGTGATTTCTTTCCTTTTATTAACTTTGGCACCTTTTTGTTCTTTTTCTAATTACTTAAGGTGTAAAGTTAGCTTGTTTATTTGATGTTTCTTTTGTTTCTTGAGATAGTCTTGTGTTCCTATGAACTTCCCTCTAATCACCATTTAAACTGAATCTGATAGGTTTTGCGTTGTTGTGGTTTCATTATCATTTGTTTCTGTGCATATTTTGATCTCCATTTTGATTTCTTCAGTGAGCTGTTAATTATTCAGAGGCTTGATGTTTAGCCTGCATATGTTTGTGTTTCTTTATAGTTTTAATTTTTCTTGTAGTTGACATGAAATCTTACAGCTTTGTGATCAGAAAAGATGCTTGAAATAATTTCAACTTTTTAAAATTTATCAGCGGAAGATTTGTGGCCCAGGATGTGATCTATCCTGGAAAATGTTTCATGTGCATTTGAGAAAAAGGTGAAATACATTGTTCTGGGGTGAAATGCCCTTTATATATCAATTAGGTCAAAGTAGCACAATATATGATTAAGGCTTGCATTTCCTTGTTAATTTTGTGTCTGGATGATCTGTCCATTGGTGTGAGTTGGGTATTAATGTCCTCTGCTATAAATGTGTTCTCATTTTCTCTCCTGGAGAAAAGCAAAGATATACCCATTTGAATTCAAAGTTCCAAAGGATAGCAAGGAGAGATAAGAAAGCCTTCCTCAGTGATCAGTGCAATGAAAAAGAGAAAAAAAACAATAGAATGAAGAAGACTAGAGATCATTTCAAGAAAATTAGAGATATCAAGGGAACATTTAATGCAAAGATGATCTCAATAAAGGACAGAAATGGTATGGACCTAATAGAAGCAGAATATTTTAAGAAGAGTTGGCAAGAATACACAGAAGAACTATACAAAAAAAAATCGTCATGACTCAGATAATCACTATGCTGTGATCACTCACACTCACCTAGAACCAGGCATCCTGGAATGTGAAGTTAAATGGGCTTTAGGAAAGATCACTATGAACAAAGCTATTGGAAGTGATAGAATTCCAGTTGAGCTATTTCAAATCCTAAAAGATGAAGCTGTGAAAGTGCTGCACTCTATATGCCAGCAAATTTGGAAAACTCAGCAGTGCCCACAAGACTGGAAAAGGTCAGTTTTCATTCCAACCCTAAAGAAAGAGAATGCCAAAGAATGTTCCAACTACCACACAGTTGCACTCATCTCACACATTAGCAAAATAATGCTTGAAATTCTCAAATACAGCCTTCAACAGTTACGTGAACTGTGAGATTCCAGATGTTCAAGCTGGGTTTAGAAAAGACAGAGAGACCAGAGATCAAACTGCCAACATCTGTTGGATAATCAAAAATGTGAGAGAGTTGCAGAAAAACAACTACTTCTGCTTTATTGACTATGACAAAGCCTTTGACTGTGTGGATCACACAAACTGGAAAATTCTTCAAGTGATGGGAATACGAGACCACCTGACCTGCCTCCTGAGAAATCTGTATGCAATCAAAGAAGCAGTTAGAACTGGGCAAGGAAAAACAGACTGGTTCCAACTAAGAAAAGGAGTATGTAAAGGCTGTATATTGTCACCCTGCTTATTTAACTTATATGCAGAGTACATCATGAGAAATGCTGTTCTGGGTGAAGTACAAGCTGGAATCAAGATCGCTGGGAGAAATATCAGTAACCTCAGATACGCAGATGACACCACACTTTTGACAGAATGAGAAGGAGAACTAAAGATCCTCTTGGTGAAAGTGAAAGAGGAGACTGAAAAAGTGGCTTAAAACTCAATATTCAGAAAACTAAGATCATGGCATCTGTTCCCATCACTTCATGGCAAATAGATGGGGAAACCGTGACAGACTATTTTGGGGGGTTCCAAAATCACTGCAGATGGCGACTATAGCCATGAAATTAAAAGATGCTTGCTCCTTGGAAGGAAAGTTATGACCAACTTAGACAACATATTAAAAAGTCAAAACATTATTTTGCCAGCAAAAGTCCATCTACCCAAAGCTATCTTTTTTTCCAGTAGTCATGTGTGGATGTTAGAGTTTATAAAGAAAGCTGAGCACCAAAGAATTGATGCTTTTGAACCGAGGTGTTGGAGAATACACTTGAGAGAGGCTTGGACAGCAAGGAGATCCAACAAGCACCTCCTAGAGGAAATTAACCCTGAATATTCATTGGAAGGCCTGATGGTGAAACTCCAGTACTTTGGCCACTTGATGTGAAGAACTGATGATTCATTTGAAAAGACCCTGATGCTGGAAATGATTGAAGGTAGGGGGAGAAGGGGACAACAGAGGATGAGATGTTTGGATGGCATCACCGAATCATAAGTTTGAGTAATATCTGGTAGTTGTTGATAGATAGGGAGGCCTGCATGCTGCAGTCCACAGTGTTGCAAAGAGTCTGACATTACTGAGCAACTGAACTAATCTCATTATAGTGCTACTGTCAATTTCTCCTTTATCAGTTGTTAACACTAATATTGAGGGTTTTATGCATATATATTTATAATTTCTATATCTTCTTGGGTTGGTTCATTGATCATCATGTAGTGTCCTTCTTTGTCTCTTATAATGGGCTTTGTTTTTAGATCTATTTTATCTGATGTGAGTATTGCTACTCCTGCTTTCTTTTTGTCTCTATTTGCATGAAATATCTTTCTCCAGCCCCTCACTTTCAGTCTACATGTTTCCCTAGGTTTGAGATGGATCTCTTGTAGGGTCTTGTTTTTGTTTCCATTCAGCCAGTCTTTATCTGTTGATTGGGACATTTAATCTATTTATGTTTAAGGTAATCATTGATAAGTATGATCCTGTTACCATTTACTTTATTGCTTTAGGTTCATTTTTATAATTTTTTTCTGTGTTTCTTGTCTAGAGAAGATCCTTTAGCATTTGTTGAAGAGTTGGTTTGGTGATGCTGAATTTTTTTAGCTTTTGCTTTTCTGTAAAGTTCTTGATTTCTTTTTTGAATCTTAATGAGATCCTTGCTGGGTAGAATAATCTTGACTGTAGAATTTGTCCCTTTCATCACTTTAAGTATCTACTCTTTTGACCTACAGAGTTTCTGTTGAAATATTAGCTTTTATCCTTATGGGCATACCCCTTTATGTTATGCGTTGGTTTTCCCTTGCTGCTTTTGATACTTATTCTTTATGTTTAATTTTTGTTAACTTGATTAATATGTGTCTTGGTGTGTTTCTTGTTGGGTTTATCCTGTATGGGTCTCTCTGGGCTTCTTGAACTTGGGTGCCTATTTTCTTCTCCATTCTAGGGAAGTTTTTGACTATTATCTCCTTAAATATTTTTTCATGCCCTCTTCTTTAGTCTGCTTCTTCTGGGATGCCTATGATTCGAATGTTGGGGCATTTAACATTGTCCCAGTGGTCTCTGGGGTTGTCCTCCTTTCTTTTAATTATTTTATAATTTCTCCTATCTGCTTCATTTATTTTCACCATTTTATCTTCTGCCTCAGTTACTCCACTGTCAGTTCCTTCCAGAGTGTTTTTAATCTCAGTTATTGCATTGTTTATTATTGATTGTATATTGTTTATTTTTTCTAACTCCTTGTTATACGTTTCTTGCAACTTCTCTATCCATGTCTGTAGTGTATTTTTCTGTACCTCCATTTTGTTTTCAGCTTTTGGACCATCTTTACTATCATTATTGCAGATTCTTTTTCAGGTAGACTCCCTATTTCCTCCTTTTATGTTTGGTTTGTTGGATTTTTATCATGCTCATTCACCTGCTGGGTATTTCTCTGCATTTTCATTTTGTTTAGTTTGCTGTGTTTAGGATCCCCTTTCTGCAGGCTGGAAGGTCATAGGTCCTCTTGATTGTGGAGTCTTCTCCCTGTGGGTCGGGTTGGACCATTGGCTTGTGAAGGTTTCCTGGCTTGCAGAAATTGTGTCTGTGTTTCTGGGGATGGAGCTGTATCTTATCTCTCTGTAGGGCAGTGCAGTGTCCAGTGGTGAGTTATGTCATCTATGGAAGTGATATGGCTTTAGGCAGCCTGTCTTTTAATGTTCAAAGTTTTGAACATTAAAACATGTGTTTGTATTTTGCTGCAGGATTAGCATGGGGTGTCTTGCACTGGAGCTCGCTAATCTTGGGTGGAGCTTGGTCTCTGTAGGTTTGGAGGCTTTTGGGTGGGCTCTCATCTATTAGTGTTCTCTGGAGTCAGGAATTCCATAATGATCTTAAGTTTAGGAGTTGAGCCTTCTGCCTCTGGATTTCAGTCACCACCTTTTACAGTAGCATCAAGACTTTTCTGTCCACAAAGGGCAAAAGGCAAAACCCCTAAGGTAATGGTGAAACAACGCTCCACAGTCACAAACACCCAAAGAGGTTCACAGAGTTATATAGAGAAGAGAGAAGAATGAGATAGAGGTGATCTGGAGGAGAAAAGGGAAAGCCAAAAGGGTAGAGACAAATCAAGCTGGTAATCAAATCCCTAAGTGAAATTGGATATTAAAAATTAAACTCTAAAAAGCAAAAAAATTAAAAACTAAAGATAAGTAGCAAAAATTAAAAACCTAGAATAAAAATTACACTTTCAAAAGTACAAAAAGAAAAGAAAAGAAAAAAAGACAAACTCATTTTGAAGAAATTGATTTGCCGTCCTGGGTATCTAGGGTTTTCTGCCAGTGTTCAGAAGTTATTTTGTGGAAGTTGCTTCACACGCAGATGATCTTTTCTTCTGATATATTTGTGGGGGAAAATGAAGTCTCCCCATCCTATTCCTCTACCATCTCAGGACTGCCCAGAACCTAGTGTTAAAAATGTCTAGCTATTTATACCTGAAATCAGACATCACTCTAAAGATTCTCTTCCTTTAGGGAATGAGATATTCCCTTTTCCACGCTTCTCTTCATCCCATTGGTCAAAACACACAGCTACAATATTTTCTAAATTTCTTTCATGATACTACTTCCCCTCTATTCTATTATTGACTATTTCACCTTTACCATGTTCATACTGCTTTTTTATCTTAAAAGCAAATTAACTTCTACTTATTCTAAGTAATAAAGTAAATAAGTTCATTTTAATCTAAGTAAAAACAAAATAAAATACAAAAGGCCCTTTCCGTTTTACTTCATGCTACTTAAATTTGCTCTATCATATTATGTTCATGCATATATTCTTGTCTCTGTACATATCGTTCTGTTTTTTTCAGCGTATTTCAATTCTCTGATAGTATGTGTTACTAGGAAGTCATGTTGATTCCATAAGATTTACCTAAGCAACCATTCAGGAAATTTTCTCCAGTATGCCCAATGTGACTAAATTATATGTTTCTCTCTTTCCCCACTTAGATTTTCTGTATAAAAGATTTATCATACTTAGATCTATTTGTTTATTCTTCTGTGAACATCACAAAGACAGTCATTTTGTACTTTGGAATTGTGTCATAAATTGAATGGTTTCCAAATATCTCAAATAAATTAATGAAACCATGAAATTAGAGACAATGTAATTGTTTAAATGTTTAATTGTATGATTTGGATCTTTTATCCTAGTCCTAGTTTTTTTAAATGGATTACATATATGTATATTTATGTGTTGGCAAGGTAGATATGCTTGACACCTAAGTACTAAATTTGATCTACTATTAATACATATCAATATCTATATGATATATATAATCAACATCAATATATCAATGATATATATATAT
>NW_011494778.1:842246-855827 GCF_000754665.1 Bison bison bison | reverse complement strand
TATATATATATATATATATATATATATATATCAACATATATAAGCTACCAATATATATAAACCTCTTGCTTGCTTTCTACACTGCTTTCCTGTGCTCATATGCTTTTATTTATTTTTCAGATTGAGTTTGTCTCTCTTCTAGGTTTTCTGGTTCATTGATCATCCTCTGGAGTCTCCACCTGTACAATTTAATCTGAGGAACTGAATTCCTTAAAAGGCACACGAATTGTATCACAAAATAAGCCACATAAATGTGTTTATATCTACAAATATTATAGGCATCAAAGGACTTACATTAAAAAAAAACACAAAAGGCTCTTGGAGGAGTGTGCAAAGAAAAACAGTTGAAGAACTGAGATATTTTGCTAAAATTGTTATTCATATTGAAAATATAAATATGAAAATATGCTTACATTCTTAGGCAAAAAAAAAAAAAAACCTAATTAGAAATCTTGCCTTTCAGAATGCCTGACATTACTTCTAACTTCATCAATTTTCAGCAAAATTTAGAAAAACTAGAACTCTTGTGATATTATAAGTTGATAAGAATATTTTGAGAAATATATCATTCTGTTAAAAAAACATAAGCTAAACCAGGATGTCTCTGGTGTTCCAATGTTTAAGATCTGTGTTCAAATGAAAGGGGTATGGATTTGGTCCAAAGTTGGGGAGCTAAAATTTCACATGCAAAAAAACAGAATACATAAACAGAAGAAATACTGTAACAAATTCAATAAAGACTTTAAAAATGGTCTATACAATTTTTCGAAGCTGTATTTAACTTATGATATGCATATATGGTATATACTACAGTGATTTATGTGCACTTATACACTAGAATATATATTAAATGATATTCAAAGCTTCACTGCTTATAGTAACTTGCAACTGAAAACAACCCAAACTCTTCAAATACTTGTATGAATAAATCAACTACAGTATGTTCAAACAATGGAATATTACATAACACTTAAAGTGAATGTGCATCTAAAAATATAAGCTCCAAAATATAGTAATGTGATAAGACAATCAAAAATATACATTTAAGGATTTAATGACATATTTCTAAAGGAAAAAATACAAAATGATTGTATATCAAATAAAAACAACACAAAATAAAAAATGGAGAAAGAACAGGAGAAATAATGTAATAAAACATAAAATAATTTCTAAAGAAAAATAAAATAGTAAAATGCAAATTTACAAAAAATCACAATGCATTTTTATTAAAAATATAATAGCATATATATGCCATGTCATAAAAGTACTAGGTTGAAACATTATGAATGGGAAAGAAAATATAATGTTAATATCATACAAATATAGAGAATTAAGAGATAATAATTTGCTTATCCCTGGAAATCAATTTGAAAGCAAATTGACATATAAGAGCTAGTAAATTCTCAATACATGATTTCTTTCTCCATCTTACTTTCTCTCATATACACAAGTAAATGCAAGGCACAACTATTTCAAAGTAAATTTGAATAAATTTCTCAAAACAGAAGTTTTCAGTTATTTTAAATATTTTTTTGGAAACTTCTTTGAAAATTTTATTCTTGAATCAGCAGTATCAACATTACATGATGCTTGTTAGAAAGGCACAATCTCAGGCCCTGGATAGACCTACATAAACAGAGCTTGGAAGTTTAGCAAGATTAACCGAAAATTTATATGCACATGAAATTACCAGAAGTCCTGTGTGAGAGCAGTTGTTCTCACTTCGTTTACACATTAGAATCTCCCAGAAAACTGTAAAATGAACAAAAAGTAGGAAAAAGAAAACATTATAAACCTCAGGTTCACAATTGTAATTAAATCAGCATGGAGTAGGTCCCAGGCAATAATAATATTTTAAAAATATAGTTCTAAAAGGAGAAACAGACAGTGGCTTATGAATCAGATATGAACAGTATTTAAACAAAATATATTTGCTTTTTTTAATAAATGATATCATGTACTAGACAACTAAAACAATTTCTGTTTTAAAGGATGTGTGAGGAAACAGAGTCCTATGATGGAAACTGTTACAGAGTTCAAGTTCATACTGATTAATGCATGACAGGCCACTAAATTGAGATAAGGAATTGGGCCAAGAAATAGTGACTTAATTCAGAAAGCCAGCAGACTAAGAAGATGGTGGACTAGTATCCCAAGAATCATCTTGCTTGAGTTAGAATCCAGGCTTTTTTTAATATACTAAAAAGGAATGGGATATGGCTGGTTGTTGCAAACTTCTTGGTACAGGGATGGTTTGTTCTTGTGTCTTTCAAAGTAGGTCTGGTAACAAAGTTCCTATAAACCTCTAACAAGACAATTATCATTTTCTGTTCTGCAGATTTATGTCTCTATGTGAATAGAGAAGTGTTAAGAGATCTGAAATTTTATATATGCTATCTGATATATTTCAGATTATCAGTTCAGTTCAGTCCCTCAGTTGTGTCCAACTCTTTGTGACCCCATGAATCGCAGCATGCCAGGCCTCCCTGTCCATCACTGACTCCAGGAGTTCACTCAGACTCATGTCCATCGAGTCAGTGATGCCATCCAGCCATCCCATCCTCTGTTGTCCCCTTCTCCTCCTGCCCCCAATCCCTCCAAGCATCAGAGTCTTTTCCAATGAGTCAACTGTTCGTATGAGGTGGCCAAAGTACTGGAGTTTGAGCTTTAGCATCATTCCTTCCAAAGAAATCCCAGGGCTGATCTCCTTCAGAATGGACTGGTTGGATCTCCTTGCAGTCCAAGGGACTCTCAAGAGTCCTCTCCAACACCACAGTTCAAAAGCATCAATTCTTCGGCGCTCAGCCTTCTTCACAGTCCAACTCTCACATCCATACATGGCCACTGGAAAAGCCATAGCCTTGACTAGAAGGACCTTTGTTGGCAAAGTAATGTCTCAGCTTCTTAATAGGCTATCTACGTTGGTCATAATTTTCCTTCCAAGGAGTAACCCTCTTTTAATTTTATGGCTGCAATCACCATCTGCAGTGATTTTGGAGCCCCCAAAAATAAAGTCTGACGCTGTTTCCACTGTTTTCCCATCTATTTGCCGTGAAGTGATGGGACAAGAAGCCATGATCTTCGTTTTCTGAATGTTGAGCTTTAAGCCAACTTTTTTACTCTATTCTTTCACCTTCATCAAGAGGCTTTTTAGTTCCTCTTCACTTTCTGCCATAAGGATGGTGTCATCTGCATATCTGATACACAAGGCCCTCTCAAATATTAACCATTTCAAACGTTTTTGCTAATATATCTATAGTAATATCTATACACTGCGGTGGGAATACACAAATTGATGGAAAATAATAGAGTCTCTCATTAAATGATAAATGTAGTTCTTCACTGAAGAAGATAATGACAACACACACCAGTATGCTTGCCTGGGGAATTTCATGGACAGAAGACCTTGGCAGGCTATGGTCCATGGGATCCCAAAGAGTTGGACATGACTAAAACAACTTACCAGAAGTTGTTCACATTAGTGGGGAAATGATTAGTTTTATAATACATTTTTTCTAACTATTGGGTAGTTATTTAAAATAGTTTACATTTTCTATTACAATAAGATAAAATACAAATGTAACAAAGGTTTATATGTTAAAAAAAAAAAAAAAAAAACCTCACTGTAAAAGCACTTCCCTTGTGGCTAAGTGATAAAGAATGCACCTGTCAGTGCTGGAAATGTGAGTTCCATCTGTGATCCAGAAAAACCCCACATGCCACAAAGCAACTAAGCCCCTGTGCAACAGCTATTGAGCCTGTGCACTAGAGCCCTGAAGCCTCACCTACTGAGCCCATGGGCCACAGTTATTGAAGCCTGCATGCCCTAAAGCCCTTTTTGCACAACAAGTGAAGCCACCTCAATGAGAAGCCCTGGCACCAAAACTGGAGAATAACCACCCCCAATGCCTCAACTAGAGAAAAGCCTGCACAGCAATGACAACCTAGAACAGCCAAAAACAAATACATAAATTTTTTTTAAATGTGCTTGAAAAAATTATGAGATTTTTAAAATATAACATTGGAGTAAAGAAAGCTTTTGTTTGCATGATTTGAAAACTGGCAGTTAAAATGAAAATGATAAATGAATATATTTAATATAATATATTTAATAGTTAATATAAAATACTTAATATTTTTTAATGATTAGCTAGGGAAATTTTTTTCTACAAGCAAATTCTAACAACAAATTGAAGAACGCACCTCTGCAATGAATGACAAATAAATCCATCAATATACATTTTATAATAAATAAGAAAAATATTAATAGAAAAATGGTGAAAGGCATGGATATATGGAGCAAAGAAAAAGAAAGAAAAATTAAACATTATGTAACCTCTGTCATAATAAAATACCTACATATAACAATTAATAATATATCATTGTCAGAACTCAGATTGGCAAAAATTTGGAATAAATCAGTTAACACAAATATTTAAATATTTATATGCTGTGATATTATGACATTATTAGTAAGAATATAAATTGACAAAAACTATTAGGAAAGTTTCCATGTTTATCCAATATGGAAATTCATATCCTTTAATGTATCAGTTCCATTTTAATTAATATATGTTACCTAAATACTCACATACATGCAAAATTATTGATATATAATTTATTCTTTGTAGCACTGTTTTTAACAGAAAAAAATAGTATTTAGAGCAACAAAACCTCCACATATATATACATTTGGAAAAACTATATCTGGTGATGGAGCTTGGTGTGAAACTAATAGATGAGTTGTTTTGGTTGATTTTGATTTAACGTTAGGATTACATTGATCTCATGCCTTTATAATAGAAAGATTCTTGTGTTTTGGTATGGTTTATTTAATCCCATTTCACTGCTAGTTTTGAGGATGTATTTTTATTTGTCCTCTTAGACAATTTTTACTGCCAAAAAGTCATCCAGGATAGTCATAGCAATTATACTCAAAGAATGTCTTAGTTTCCACTCTTTGCTTTATTTACCCCTGCCACTAGGTAATCCTTGGGGAAAATAGTTCTTAAGACATAATGGGTAGATACTATAAAGAAAATGTGGTTAGTCTCATTATTCCAAGACTAGTTAGAAAATAGATAGGAAGCCCATTCATTGTTTCTTGATATATCACACATCATGAAGGATTCTAGCACACTAAGCTACCTGGGGAGATGTTAGTTTCTCTTGTGTTGAACTCTTTGCAACCCCATGGACTACAGCCTGACAAAATCCTCTGTTCATGTAATCCACCAGGCAAGAATACTGGAGTGGGTAGCCAGTCCTTACTCCAGAGGACTTCCCAACCCAGGAATTGAAACTGGGTCTCCTTTGTGTCAGGCAGATGCTTTACCATCTGAGCCACCAGGGAAGCCCACACTAAGCTAGGCTATTAGTAAATAAGAAGATTCCTTGATGATGTATAAACAGTGCTATAAATTATTTTCTACAGCAAAGATATAAACATCCTGGCTGTCAGAAGTAAGATAATTTACTTTAAATATGCAGTGTTTCCTCAATGATGCAAACTTCACAGATATCACAGCCCTTATAAAATGAACATTTGAAAAACTTAGAAAAATACTGATGACTCCTGGGAGATATTTTGGCATTCTGAAGGCTGCTGTCTATATGCCAGATGGCTTACCAGGCTACTTTTGTGTGCAAAGAATGCACTCTGGGTCCTGCGAGCAAAGAGAGTTAGCATACTTGCAACAAATGTGGGGCTTTGCCTGGGTAAGGTGAAGTCAGAGGCATAGTGATAGGTTTTAATAAGTGTAAAGTGAGTATCAATTTTCTGCTCTGCATACAGAGAGAAATTGCTAATCGAGGGATTTTCCAAACATTCACTAAGGAAATTTAGTGTTTATATGTGGGAGGTAAGACCATGACTCAACTCACCTACTGAGACCTGTGCCTCAAAATTTCACATGATCATCCCAATTTTAAGCATTATTGGATGCAAAATGGTATAAAATTATTCTCAGTTTTTAACTGTATAATAACTTTGGCCCACAGACATGATTGGATCTATTATGTGGCTGACTCAATTTTCTGCAATGCTAATTCATTATAATTGATAATGATTTAAAAATCCATGTAAATAGTGCATCTAATTCTCCAGCTTAAAAATTTCTTCTCTCCCTCTCCACCATTGATCATTGCCTAAACCCTGGGTCATTATCCATCTTTATCATTACCAATACATGAGCCACTATAATCTCAACATCAACCCTTTATTCTCTAAACACCATCTCCATGTTTCCAGGACATGCAGTTTGGTATCCCATTTCTAAAATCTTTTGAACACCACTAGAACATTTGATTTGTTGGTTCAACTACATGTGTAATGTCCAGAGACTCTAATGTCTTTGTTCCTGTCTTTACACAGGTTGGATTATGTGACCCACATTTAGCTTCTATCTTGTATTTTCCCTCAAATTCCTCTCCATTTTCTGGCAAATGATCTCCCTTTATCATTGTCATCTACAAAAATCCAGCCTTTAGTTTAATCCAAACCCTACCTATATTCCATCTGCAAATCAGTCCATGACCATAGCTCTCTCAAGGTTTTAATTTAAATTTATGACCATCTACAAGGAGGACATTCATATTAGCAAATATTTTAGATATTCGCTCTCCTTAGATCACCAAGATCACCTTTTCAATTGCCAGAATTAACTCATAATCCTGTCCTTCTTTCCCACTGTGGAAGTTAAAGACATAAGCAAAGAAATTATTTATCTTCCTACATATATAGATCTACTTGCATTGGAATAAAAACTTTTCTTTTTTGGATGAATGGTTCTTGCCATTATAAGGCCAACTCTTTACCTCTGTATTAGATTTTCTCTCCTTTTATCCAGATAAGACAAGTCACTCTGTCAATGGTATCAATCTCATGCTCTATCATTCATTAAAAAACAAAGAGGTTATAAACATATAACAATGTTGTCTAAATCCAATCTTGAAAAAATAATCACTTTTAATATCATCTTCCTTTCCCTGACTCATTTCCCATCACCATTCATCACAAAACTCCTTTAAAGGGTTGTCCATGGGCCTAGGTTTATGTCCTGACCTAGTTTTCCACTTCCTCTCATCCATTCGCTTATGAAAGTGAAGTCACTCACTTGGGTCCAAACTCTTTGCAACCCCATGGACTGTAGCCCACCAGGCTCCCCCATCCATGGAGTTTCGCAGGCAAGAATACTGGAGTGGGTTGCCATTTCCTTCTTCAGGTGATCTTCCCAACCCAGGGATCGAACCCAAGTCTCCCACATTGCAGACAGATGCTTCACCATCTGAGCTACCAGGGAAGCCCCCATTATCTTATGAACATACATCAAATCAAATTTGCATGTTTACCACTGTGCTCAAATTGTATTTCTCAGAGTTACAAATGGTAACATCCATTTTGCCTAACCTTGTGGTTGATGTTTGGAACTTGAAATATTGCCATTATTAGCATCATTTAGTATGTTTGATCACTCTCTACTTCACCAAAATAAAATAAAATAATAATAATAATAATTTTCCCCCATATTTTTAATACCTTCTTATTTTGTGAGGTCTTCCCTGATCTGTCGTTACATGCTTATATAGAACACTCTTCCATATTTTCTTAATATCTTTTGAATAATACATCAATTTCTTGCTGAGAATGTAACCTTAAGGACAAAATTCTATCTGTTTATAGTACCATAATTGCAGTGATTAGCATCCTGCTGGAGGTTGCTAAATAAATATGTTGAAGTGAATAAATGAATGGATGACTATTTTGTAAGATATTTCCTGTTTCTTTTCTTTGGTATGTCTAACACCTATCAGTTTTATTCTGATAAAAATGAATGGAGAGCTCCAGAAATACTTCATGCATTTTGGCTTATCTTCCTATCTAACTGTGAAATCAAATAACACAGGGATCCAACATAATTCTTATTTACTTTACTTTTGGAGTAGGGATAAGACAAATGATATTAAAATAACATTCCAAGATATTATCTGGCCTTGCATAAGTTAAGGGTTTTAATTTGTTTGGAATAAATAATTTGAAATCTTATTCAACATTTCTGTTTATGAAATAAATACATTGGTCGGTTGAGGTAGAACTTTCAAATTTGATGATATTTTCATCAAGAGGAAACTGACTGCAAGGCAGAATCATCATTTGTGATCACAGACTTCCTCACTTCTTCTGGAACATCTAGGTTGGATTAAGCCTCAGAGACTACATGTTTGTATATCTTGACTATTTACACAGATTTTTGTCTTATTTATGTCTTCATCTACATTTTTTCTCAAATTAAAATTGTACTCCCTTACCAGTTTTATTTACCTCAAAGTATTTATTACTTGTGTATTTTACTCATTTATTTTTTTCCTTTCTATCTTTTTCTCTCTACCAGATTTCAATCATCATATGGGCAAATATCCTGGGCATCTTTATTTGCTGTGATATATGTAGTGAATTAAAAACTATCTCACATAGAAAATCACTCAATAATACATATTTAAATTAATAATCTTTACTTTTTAATGTTGTTCCTCAGAAAGTAATACCCGCAAAGACCACATTTTGCTTTAAAACAGGTTTATGCTGCTTACATTAAAATTAACAAATATTAAATTCAATTAAAATGAATTAAGGTTTTTCTGTTTAGGGAAAGTTGCATCTCCTTATCAAGATATCTGTAAATTTAGAAGTGGTACCATGTTTACATTTTTATCTGTAGCTTTCTAGAATTTCTTCATCTCTTCACTTTGTCCAGTTTAGAAGGTCTGAATCCATCCCACCATGGTTTTTTCATTTTATTTTTATCTGAACCCAGTCATCAACACAGCATTATTTTTGCGATTTACCAAACAAAATCATAATATTCGTGACAGACAACTTTTTTGTGTGACTGGTGGGTTTCATTAAACTTTTAGTGATCAGGAGTACTCACTTCCCAACACAATGACTTAAGTCCCTGTGGAAATTTTGCCTCAGATTTTTCTGGCCACCCTCAACCTACTTCTGTCACTTCTTCTCAACCCCAAACATGCTTTTCTACTAACATGTTGAGCAAAATAGTTTTTGTTTTTGAATTGTTACCGTTAATCAATGTAAAGCCTAAAGGTATTTCTCAGTTATGTGATTTATCAAGATAAACTAACAAAGTAACTTCTCACCTAGGTGAAAATCTGGTGTGTGTGTGTGTGTATGTGTGTGTGTACACACATGCTGGTATACATTTTTAAAATTTATTCAGCACATAGGCTTGTAATACAAACTCAATCAATGTGGGCTATTTTGCTCTTTTCAGTTGTGCTTCTCTTTAAAATATATACCCTCACTTGCTTTGCTGAAACCACCAGGAGACAGCTGTTTGGACAGATGGCCTGGGTTGACTGCAGTGTAAGAAACTATATTAAAAGCAATTAGCACATTTTCTTACTTCTAACAGGAAGTAGTTGAGTGTCATCTATTTCAGACCAGACTACCTTTCGGATGAACACATGTATTCATAAACCCTCAAATGCCATGAAATTTTTCAGCGAGCACTTCAGTCAGCAATTATAAAAAGTGCTCTACTTATTTATTATAATTACTGTTAATTATCAAAAAGAGAGAGAGAGAGAGAAAACTGACATTGATTTGCTAAGGCTACAGACTGAATAGAAGTTTTACTTCATGATTCATAGTTTTTGTTTTTCTTATTAAATGAAAGTTTTGGTCACTCAGTCATGTCTAACACTTTGTGAACCATGGGCTGTAGCCTGCCTGTTTCCTCTATGGAATTCTCCAGTCAAGAATATTGAAGTGGGTAGCTATTCTCTTTTGCAGGGTATCTTCCTGACTCAGGGATCAAACTCATGTTTCCCACATTGCAGGCTCATTCTTTACCATCTGAGCTACCAGAGAAATCCTCTTGCTGAATAGCCTTTAAGAACTATGTGGTGGTGGTGGTTTAGTCACTAAGTTATGTCTGATTTTGCAACTCCATGGACCATAGCCCATGAGGCTCCTCTATCCATGTGATTTCCCAAGCAAGAATACTGGAGTGGGTTGTGATTTCCTTCTCCAGGGCATATCCCCAATCCAGGGATTGAAACCATGTTACCTGCATTGCAGGTGGATTCTTTATCACTGAGCCACCTTAAGAAATATAACGGCTAATTAATTTATGTCACACAATTAAAACAAAGAAAAGAAATACTTTTATTTTTCTTTGTAGAAAAATTTCTATATAAATGATCTAGTACAACTTACAAATTGTACTTTTATGGCAGAAAGTGAAGAAGAACTAAAGAGCTTCTTGATGGAAGCGAAAGAGGAGAGTGAAAAAGTTGACTTAAAGCTCAACATTCAGAAAACAAAGATCATGGCATCCGGCCCCATCACTTCATGGCAAATAGATGGGAAAACAGTGGAAAGAGTGTCAGACTTTATTTTCGGAGACTCCAAAATCACTGCAGATGGTGATTGCAGCCATGAAATTTAAAGGCACTTACCCCTTGGAAGGAAAGTCATGACCAACCTAGATAGCATATTACAAAGCAGAGGCATTACTTCGTCAACAGAGGTCCATCTAGTCAAGGCTATGATTTTTCCAGTCGTCATGTATGGATGTGAGAGTTGTGTAAAGACGATAAAGAAAGCTGAGCACCAAAGAATTGATGCTTTTGAACTGTGGTTTTGTAGAAGACTGTTGAGAGTTCCTTGGCCTGCAAGGAGGTCCAACCAGTCCATCCTAAAGGAGATCAGTCCTGGGTGTTCATTGGGAGGACTGATGTTGAAACTTGAACTCCAATACATTGGCCACCTGATGCAAAGAGATGACCCATTTGAAAATACCCTGATGCTGGAAAAGATTGAGTGCGTGAGGAGAAGGGCACGACAGAGAATGAGACGGTTGAATGGCATCACCAACTCGATGGACATGGCTTTGAGTGGACTCTGGGAGTTGGTGATGGACAGGGAGGTCTGGTGTGCTGTGGTTCACGGGGTCGCAAGGAGTCGGACATGACTGAGAGACTGAACTGAACTGAACAATTTACAAAAATGCAAAATGAAAAGTTTAAATAAATCTCTGGGTAATAAAACATTATTTTTTAAAAAATAATAATTTCAATCACTAAGTAGCTTAAATTATGAATGACAAGTTAAATTTTATACATGATAAACATTTTTATTTTATTAGTGCCATTCAACTGAATATAAAATTTGGCCAATTTCCTCTTCTTCTTCATTTTTTGTTTTTTGGTGGTTCATTCTCCTGGTACAAGATGACAATAATGATGATGATAATAAATCATCTGATTTCTTAGGTAAGTTTTTATAAAATATATTATTCTGATAATTTTCTGACAATCACTGCTGAATCCCTTTTGTCCATATCCCACTTCAGTATTTCCAATGCTATATTGGGCTTCTGAGGTGGAACTACCGATACGGGACACACTTACCAATCAGGAGCTGTAAGAGAACATCCCCTAGAGGAGAGCATGGCAACCAACTCCAGTATTCTTACCCGGGAAATCCCCATTAACAGAGGAGGCTGGCAAGCTAAGGCCACAGGGTCGCAAAGAGCCAGACACCACTGAAGCAACTTGTAACAAACAGCACATACACTACTTGACACCATGATCCACCCATTGTTTATAAGATTAACTGCTTCTCAATTTTTTTTAACTTTATTTTATTTTTAAACTTTACATAATTGTATTAGTTTTGCCAAATATCAAAATGAATCCACCACAGGTATACATGTGTTCCCCATCCTGAACCCTCCTCCCTCCTCCCTCCCCATACCATCCCTCTGGGTCATCCCAGTGCACTAGCCCCAAGCATCCAGTATCGTGCATCGAACCTGGACTGGCATCTTGTTTCATACATGATATTTTACATGTTTCAATGCCATTCTCCCAAATCTTCCCACCCTCTCCCTCTCCCATAGAGTCCATAGGACTGTTCTATAGCACTCCTTAACCAGAGACATATTTTTCTAAATAGTTATAATAATAGCCTCCTTTTGCATTTTGTCCTTACATAGTTATGGGAAACATAATTACATCACTTAGCAAGATCTTGTTATTAATTGTATTTAATTTCATGTTTTCCACCCATCTCCATTCAGCACAATGTGTCCCATGTGCTACCCTATGAGTGGAACAGAGTAAGTGCTCAGTACATGTTTGCTATATGAATAGGATAATTCTAGTTATACTATTTTGAGTTATACCATGTTCAGGATGGAGAAGGAAATGGCAACCCACTCCAGTGTTCTTGCCTGGAGAATCCCATGGATGGAGAAGCCTAGTAGGCTGCAGTCCATGGGGTTGCACAGAGTCGGACACGACTGAAGCAACTTAGCAGCAGCAGCAGCATGTTCAGGAAAGATGTGTCGCCTTTATCAGTTACTACATTTAAAATAATGTGACAGATGTTACTGTAAGTATGGATTTAAATGTTTTTCTGTGGCTTCTTAAATCTACACAAAATTATTCTACCTTTTAAACATTCTGGGAAAATACCTGGAATCCACTACCATTAGAAAAGAAGCATCTGTCTCCTCACTTGTGCTCCAAAATTATATGTTTCAACCTGTAGCTGGGATAATAGAAAATTGTAAAGGATTGTTTTCCCCCAGAAATAAAATTAAAAAAAAAAATGCATCTGCATCAGTTTTGTGGTTTTGTTCCTTGAGCTTTTCTAAATCACTGGCTCAGGCTTGCTGAAGCTTTGGTTTTCTCCTCATCATTGTAATGCACAATGCATTAAAAAAAATATAGTTCAAGGAAGAAGAAAAACAACTAAATATAATAGTCCTCAAAACGACAAACTATTGGAGGAAGTGAAAATAGGAAACTGATACAGGGGGAAAATCTCACAAACCCAATCCATCTCCTGTGAGAATGTTCTTTGAATGGTGATGACAAGCAACACTACATTGAGCAGTTAATCCATCTTTCCTTTTCATTTTATAGCATCACCAAAATAGGAGAGAAAATATATTTTGAAGCTCAAATTTGAAGGGAATAATAGCATTTAATTTGTCAAAAAAAAAGCCAGAAAGTATTCATAAAATATAAATATTTGTATCATGAAATATAAATATTTGTTAACGTGAAAAGAAAATGACTTTTATCACAAAAATTGCATAAGATACTTTTTCCATCCTATTTGTCAATTTTAGACAGTATTAGAAACTGGTGGTTCCTCAGATTTAACATATTTGTGAACTGCTTAAGAATGTTGTTAAAAGATAGATTCTGAGTCAGATTTGCTGAGGCAGAGCCTATTTGTTATTTCTAACAACCTTTTGGTGATGTTAATGCTGGATCTTGGAAAGAGCAAGAGAGTTCCAGAAAAACATCTATTTCTGCTTTATTGACTATGCCAAAGCCTTTGACTGTGTGGATCACAATAAACTGTGGAAAATTCTGAAAGAGATGGGAATACCAGGCCACCTGACATGCCTCTTGAGAAATCTGTATGCAGGTCAGGAAGCAACAGTTAGAACTGGACGTGGAACAACAGACTGGTTCCAAATAGGAAAAGGAGTACGTCAAGGCTGTATATTGTCACCCTGCTTTTTTAACTTATATGCAGAG
>NW_011494778.1:841399-842075 GCF_000754665.1 Bison bison bison | reverse complement strand
ATAGATTGGGAAACAGTGGAAACAGTGTCAGACTTTATTATTTTGGGCTCCAAAATCACTGCAGATGGTGACTGCAGCCATGAAATTAAAAGACACTTACTTCTTGGAAGGAAAGTTATGACCAACGTAGATAGCATATTGAAAAGCAGAGACATTACTTTGCCAACCAAGTTCTGTCTAGTCAAGGCTATGGTTTTTCCTGTTGTCATGTATGGATGTGAGAGTTGGACTGTAAAGAAGGCTGAGCACTGAAGAATTGATGCTTTTGAACTGTGGTGTTGGAGAGGACTCTTGAGAGTCCCTTGGACTGCAAGGACAGCCAACCAGTCCATTCTGAAGGAGATCAGCCCTGGATTTCTTTGGAAGGAATGATGCTAAAGCTCAAACTCCAGTACTTTGGCCACCTCATGCAAAGAGTTGACTCATTGGAAAAGACTCTGATGCTGGGAGGGATTGGGGGCAGGAGAAGGGGACGACAGAGGATGAGATGGCTGGATGGCATCACTGACTCGATGGACGTGAGTCTGAGTGAACTCCGGGAGACGGTGATGGACAGGGAGGCCTGGCGTGCTGCGTTTCATGGTGTTGCAAAGAGTTGGACACGACTGAGCGACTGAACTGAACTGAACTGATTGCAATTAGCTTACTAGTCCACATTTTTAATCACAGGGATGTC
>NW_011494778.1:833204-841204 GCF_000754665.1 Bison bison bison | reverse complement strand
TAATTGTACTTTATTTCATTCTCTCTGAAAGTGAAAATAAATTAAAATTGTGACATATATTCAAATTGATTTATCCATGTGAGAATTCCTTTTGAGGTAGTCAATATAAGGTTTTTCTTTCTTTTTCTTTCCTTCTTTCTGCAGTATAGATCTGGATGACTTTCTCTTATTTTTACAAAATAAAAATAGCATCTGATACTTTAGCATGTGTGTAATGTATATACCCATATAAAATTTTAAATACTGAACTTATTTAAATTTTTTAAGTATTAATTCTCACTTACAAATATACTTTTTCAGTCAATATTTATTGAATGTCTACTTTTTGCCTGATATTTCACTTGATAATAGGATACATAACATTTAAACATTTATAGTAATACTAATATTCATAGTGGTAAGCAAGAAATATAAAATTGTGTTGTAGACATTCTCACAATATAGCAAAAAAGAATAATTTTAAAAAGAGAGATAGTGATGGCTTTAAAAATCAGTGCTTGGCCAGAAATGTTTACTGGCATCTATCTGAATGCAGGGGAGGTAAATACAAATCTTACTATTTCTATACATTGGATTAAGGATTCTGATATATTCTAATTCTACTTTTTGAAGAAACTAGCTTATGAAGAATCTAAGTTGATGTAAATTTTTGGTGCATACACGAGAGCAAAATGATGAAGACTTCAGGGACCAAATTAAAAAAGAAAACAGAAGAATAAAATTGGAGAGGTAAAGATGGTGGACAAGGGAAAGTCTAGTTTCATCTCCTCCCATAGACACACCAAAATTGCAACTATTAAGGTGGCTCAGATGGTAAAGGATCTGGCTTCAATGCAGCAGACTCAATCCCTGAGTTGGGAAGATTCCCCTGGATAAAGAAATGGCTACCTGCTCAAGTACTATTGCCTGGATAATTCTATAGAGAGAGGAGCCTGGCAAGCTACAGTCCATGGGGTTGCAAAGAGTTGGACATTACCAGGACTAAACTCTTTTTTTTTTCACCCAGAAACTATTGATGAAAATGACCTGAAAATTACAGAAAAATATATACAGCTAGCGAAATAAAGAAGGAATGACAAGGAGGGGTGGAAACACAGTATAGTCAAGACCCATATCCTCAAGTGGGTGACCTACAAGTTGGGGGATAATCATAACTGAAGAGACTCTCCCCCAGAACCAAGGGTAGTGCCACATCAAGCTTGCAGGCCAGGGGGCTTGAACTAGGAAGATGAACTTTGAGAATGCTTGACTTTAAAGACCAGCAGGGCTCACTTTTAAGAGACCCAGAGGGTTGTAGGAAACAGAAACTCTGTTGTTAAAGAGCACACACAAAGTCTCACAAGCTCTGAATCCCAGTCTAGGGGCAGTAATTTGAAAATAGAAAGTGAAGTCACTCAGTCATGCCCTACTCTTTGCGACCACATGGACTGTAGCCTATCAGGCTCCTCCGTCCATGGGATTTTTCCAGGCAAGAATGCTGGAGTGGATTGCCATTTCCTTCTCCAAGGGATTTTCCTGACCCAGGAATCGAATCCGGGTCTCCCACATTGCAGGCAGATGCTTTACCGTCTGAGCCACCAATAGTCAGATTCAATTGCTGATCTTGAAATGATCTCCGGAGAGGCAAAAGGAAACTGGGACTAACCCTGGGGACACAGACATTGGTGGCAGTCATTTGAGGGAGCTTTCTTGTTGTTTTTCAGTCACCCAGTCATATCTGACTCTTTGCAATTCATGTACTGCAGAATGTCAGGCCTCCCTGTCCCTCACTATCTCCTGGAGTTTGCTCAAGTTCATAAATCTACCTAGGCCTAATCTGGAGACCCCAGGACCTATTTACACTCACCAGTGGGTCAGTATTAGCCCCACATCCTTGCCACACACACCATCAGGCCCAAGTCAGCTTGAAGAACTCTGGCCATGATAGCCAGCTTTGCCAAAAACTGAACCCACAAATCAGTGGATGTCAATCCCCACAATCAGTTCAGTTCAGGTCAGTTCAGTCATTCAGTCATGTCTGACTCTTAGGGATCCCATAACTTGCAGCATGCCAGGCCTCCCTGTCCATCACCAACTCACGAAGTTGCCTCAAACTCACGTCCAACGACTCGGTGATGCCATCCAGCCATCTCATCCTCTGTCATCCCCTTCCCCTCCTGCCCCCAATCCCTCCCAGCATCAGAGACTTTTCCAGTGAGCCAACTCTTCTCATGAAGTGGCCAAAGTACTGGAGTTGCAGCTTTAGCATCATTCCTTCCAAAGAACACCCAAGAATGATCTCCTTTATTATCTTTTTTTAATTTAAATTTATTTATTTTAATTAGAGGCTAATTACTTTGCAATATTGTATTGGTTTTGCCAAACGTCAACATGAATCAACTACAGGTGTACATGTGTTCCCAATCCTGAACCCGTCTTCCACCTCCCTCCCCATATGGTTGGATCTTCTTGCAGTCCAAGGCACACTCAAGAGTCTTCTCCAACATCACTGTGCAAAAGCATCATTCCTTTGGTGCTCAGCTTTCTTCACAGTCTAACTCTCACATTCATACATGACCACTGGAAAAACCATAGCTTTAACTAGATGGACCTTTGTTGGCAAAATAATGTCTCTGCTTTTCAATATGCTGTCTAGGCTGGTCATGACTTTCCTTCCTAGGAATAGGCATCTTTTAATTTCATGGCTACAATCACCATCTGCAGTGATTTTGGAGCCCAGAAAAATAAAGTCTGACAGTTTCCAATGTTTCCACATCTATTTCCCATGAGGTGATAGAACCAGATGCCATGATCTTCATTTTCTGAATATTGAGCTTTCAGCCAACTTTTTCACTCTTCTCTTTCAGTTTCATCAAGAGGATTTTTAGTTCCTCTTCACTTTCTGCCATAAAGATGTTGTCATCTGCATATCTGAGGTTATTGATGTTTGTCCTGACAATCTTGATTCCAGCTTATGCTTCTTCCAGCCCAGCGTTTCTCATGATGTACTCTGCATATAAGTTAAATAAGCAGGATGACATAATACAGCCTTGACGTACTCCTTTTCCTTTTGGAACCAGTCTGTTGTTCCATGTCCAGTTCTAACTGTTGCTTCCTGACCTGCATACAGGTTTCTCAAGAGGCAGGTCAGGTGGTCTGGTATTTCCATCTCTTTCAGAATTTTCCATAGTTTATTGTGATCCACACAGTCAAAAGCTTTGGCATAGTCAATAAAGCAGAAATAAACGTGTTTTTTTTTTTTTTTTTCTGGAACTCTCTTCCTTTTTCCATGATCCAGTGGATGTTGGCAATTTGATCCCTGGTTCATCTGCCTTTTCTGCAATAGACAGAGCCTATCAACCAACTGAGCCAGAGGCCAGACACAGCTACCAGCATGCCCACAGTAGTCAGCTCAGTGACAGCATAAGGGCAGGTAAACCCACATAGAGGACATTCCAAGAATAGAGGATACCCCAAGAGCATATAGTCTTGGTGATCAGGGGTGAGTGTGCAGCTACCAGCCACAGAATGCCATCTATATTGGCTCACTGTCTCTAGATAAAAAAGAAATAAAAAATAAATAAATAATTAAGCTACCTAATACATTGAAACAGAAATGGATATTTAGGTAAAATGAGGTGATGGCAAGTATGTGTTGGAAATAAAAAGCAAGATAAAACCCCAGAAGAAAAATTAAATAAATGGGATATAAGCAATCACCTGATAAAGAATTCATGGTAATTATCATAAAGCTGCTTGAAGTACTGGACAGAATAAGAAGGAACCCAGTGAGAAGCTTAACCAATTAAAAAAAAACCTGTAAAGAAGAACTAACACACTAACTGAAAAAATACAGTAGAAAAAAAGCAGCAGAAGGTTAGCAGATGTAGAAGAACAAATCAGCAAACTGGAAGGTAGAGTAGTGGAAATCACTCAAGATGAACTGAAAAAAGAAATTTTAAAAATGAGAAATTTTAAGAGATATCAGAGGAAATATTAAGCATTACTAATATCCACATTGTAAAGTTCCCAGAAAGAGAGAGAGAAAGAGTCAGGGAACATATTTGAAGACATAATAGCTGAAAACTATGCATAACTGGGAAAGGAAACAGACATTCAGTCCTGGGAAGCACAAGAGTTCCCAAAACAATCAAACCAAAGGGAACTATACCATGATGCATTGCAATTAATTGACATAAAATAAAGATAAATAGAGAATATTGAAAGGGACAAAGAAAATACAACTAGTTAAATAGAAGCCAATTTCCATAAATATCAATTCATTTAAAAAAACAACTGCAGACTGAAAAGGAGTGGCATAATATATATAAAGTGATGAAAGAAGAAAAAAAAAGAAGAACTTTTAGCAAGACGACTCTACTCAGGAAGATTATCATTCAGAATTGGAGGAAATGTCAAAAGTTTTACAGATAAGCAAAAGCTAAAAGAGTTTAGTACCATGAACCTGTCTTTATGAGAAATGTTACAGAGATTTCTCTAAGCTAAAAGAAAGGGTCACAGCAAGAAATATGAAAATTGTGAAAGGAAAATTTCATTGATAAAGTTAAAAATACAGTAAAGATAGGAAATCAACAACTTATGAAGCTACTAAGAATGTTGAAAAACAAAAGTAGTAAAATCATATACCCGTAAGTTATTGAGACTGAAAACAAACAAAAAATATTAAAAATGTGATATGAAAATATTAAATGTGGGTTCAATTCAGTTCAGTCGCTCAATTGTGTTTGACTCTTTGCGACCCCATGGCCACGTCAGGCCTCCCTGTCCATCACCAACTCCTGGAGTTCACTCAAACTCATGTCCATCGACTCAGTGATGCCATCCAGCCATCTCATCCTCTGTTGTCCCCTTCTCTTCCTGCCCCTAATCCCTCCCAGCATCAGGGTCTTTTCCAATGAGTCAACTCTTTGCATGAGTTGGCCAAAGTATTGGAGTTTCAGCTTTAGTATCAGTCCTTCCAAAGAAATCCCAGAACTGATATCCTTTAGAATGGACTAGTTGGATCTCCTTGCAGCCCAAACACCACAGAGTCTTATCCAATACCACAGTTCAAAAGCATCAATTCTTCGGTGCTCAGCTTTCTTCACAGTCTAACTCTCACATTCATACATGACTACTGGAAAAACCATAGCCTTGACTAGACGGACCTTTGTTGGCAAAGTAATGTCTCTGCTTTTGAATATGCTATCTAGGTTGGTCATAACTTTCTTTCCAAGGAGTAACTCTTTCAATTTCATGGCTGCAGTCACCATCTGCAGTGATTTTGGAGCCCCAAACAATAAAGTCTGACACTGTTTCGACTGTTTCCCCATCTATCTGCCATGAAGTGATGGGACCAGATGCCATGATCTTAGTTTTCTGAATGTTGAGCTTTAAGCCAACGTTTTCACTCTCCTCTTTCACTTTCATCAACAGGCTTTTTAGTTCCTCTTCACTTTCTGAAAATATTAAATGTGGGTAGTAAGGAATAAAAATAGCATCTTTAAAAACGCACTTGAACTTAAGATATCTGCAAATCAAACACTGAGACAGAGACCTCATGGTAGCCACAAGTCAAAAATCTATACTACTTATTCAAAAAAGAAACAGGAATCCAAACATAAAATTAAAATTAATGACAATCATCATACCACAAGTGAAAAGAGCTGAAGAAGAGGATAGAAACAAAGAACTACAAAACCATCAGAAAATTATAAAAAGACATTCATATCATTCATATCAATAATTACTTTATTATAAATTAATTATCTCATTATTAATATTAATTTAAAATAGACTAAATGTGCTAATTTAAAAATATAAACTGGTCAGATGATAAAAAAAAAAAACTCAATGATACACTGGCTACAGGAGACTCATTTGTGTACTAAAGCAATGCACAGAAAGTGAAGAGGTAGAAAAAAGTATCCCATGTAAATAGACACAGAAAGAAAGACAGGACAGTAATGTTTACATCACACAAAGGATACTTTAAGACAAATACTGTAACAAGAGATAGATTATTATAAAACCAACACAAAGATCCCATAATGGTTTAGAGTTCTAGTAAAAAAAAAAAAAAAGTAACAATTCATGTTGATGTATGGAAAAACCATCACAATATTGTAAAGCAATTATCTTTCAATTAAAACAAATAAATTAATAAAAAATATAACAATTGTAATATATATTCACTCAACATAAGATCACCTAAACACATGAAGTATATGTTAGCAACTATAAAATGAAGTATTTTCAGTAGCACAATAATACCTTGTATGTTTATCACCCCAATTACACAAGGGATTTTCTCCAAAGTAGATTACAAGCTTGGACACCAAACTACTCTCAGTAAATTTTCAAAAATTAAAATCACATCAAACACATTTTCTCACCATAATGATATGAAACTAGAAATCAAACACAAGAAGAAGAAAACAAACAAATAAAACCAAACACACACACACACACACAGAGGTTCAACAATATGGTCTACAAAACAAGTTGGTTATTAAAGAAATCAAAGAGGAAAAAAAAAAAATCTGGAGACAATTGAAAACAGAGACTCAAGTATCAAAAACCAACAGGATGCAGCAAAATAAGTTCTAAGAGAGAATTTTATAGTGATACAAATCTATATGAAGAAAAAAGAATAATCTTAAATAAAGAACATGACCTTAAACAATGAAACTAGAAAGACAACACATAAAACCACTAGTTGACAGAAGGAAAGAAATAATAATGATCAGAGTAGAAATAAATGAAATGGAGACTAAAATAATAGAAAAGGACAATGAAACTAAGGACAGTTTCTTTGATAAGATAAGTAACACTAATAAACCTTTAGCCAGATTTATCCAAAAAAAAGAGGACACCAATTAAATAAAATCAGAAAGAATAAAAATTACAACTGATACTGCAACCATTCAAGTTATCATAAAAGATCACTATGAACGACTATATGCCAACAAAATGGTAAACCAGAAGAACTGGACAAATTCTTAGATGTGCACAATTTCCCAAGATTGAATCAGGAAGAAACAGAAAATATAAGCAGACCAACAATTCATAACACCATTGAATCAGTAAATTAAAAACTCCCAACAAACAGAAGTCTAGGTGAATTTCACCAAATATCTAAAGAGGAATTAACATCTATAACTCTCCTATTATTCAAGAGAAATTGTAGAGAAAGACAACAATAGAGACACAGATGTATATAATAGTCTTTTGGATTCTGTGGGAGAGGGAAGGGGGATGATTTGGGAGAATGGCATTAAAACATGTATAATATCATATAAGAAATGAATCACCAGTCCAGGTTCGATGCAGGATACAGGAAGCTTAGGGCTGGTGCACGGGGATGACCCAGAGGGATGGGATGGGGAGGGAGGTGGAGGGGGGTTCAGGATGGGGAGCACGTGAACACCCATGGCAGATGCATGTTGATGTATGGCAAAACCAATGCAATATTGTAAAGTAAAAAAAAATAATAATAATAATAAAAAGGAAATTTCTGAACTTACTCTATGAGTAAACATCAACCTGATACCAAAATCAAGTAAAACACACAGAAAAGGAAAGGAAAGAAAATAAAATATAATTACAGGTCAATATCCCTCATGAATACAATTTTAAAAATCCTCAATAACATTTTGGCAAACATCAGAAAAATCATACAATGTGACCAAGTGGGATTTACCCCCGGGATGTAAAGATGATGCAATATCTACAAGTCAATCAACGTGATGAACCATATTAACAAAGTAAAGAATAAAAATTACATAATCATCTTAATAGATGCAGAAAAAGTTTCTGACAAAATTCAACATCTATTTACGATAAAAAAACTCTCAAAAAAGTGATCATGGAGGCAAAATATGTCAACATAATAAAGGCTATAGGTGACAACCCCACAGATCATCATACTCTATGGCCATAACCTGAAAGTGTTGTCTCTAAGATCAGAAACAAGAGAAGAATTCTCACTTTTGCAACTTTTATTCAACTTAGTATTGGAC
>NW_011494778.1:832742-833104 GCF_000754665.1 Bison bison bison | reverse complement strand
GCTCACTTTTAAGAGACCCACAGGGTTGTAGGAAACAGAAACTCTGTTGTTAAAGAGCACACACAAAGTCTCACAAGCTCTGAATCCCAGTCTAGGGGCAGTAATTTGAAAATAGAAAGTGAAGTCACTCAGTCATGCCCTACTCTTTGCGACCACATGGACTGTAGCCTATCAGGCTCCTCCATCCATGGGATTTTTCCAGGCAAGAATGCTGGAGTGGATTGCCATTTCCTTCTCCAGGGGATCTTCCTGACCCAGGAATCGAACCCGGGTCTCCCACATCTCAGGCAGATGCTTTACCGTCTGAGCCACCAATAGTCAATTCAATTGCTGATCTTGAAATGATCTCCGGAGAGGCAAAA
>NW_011494778.1:820991-832642 GCF_000754665.1 Bison bison bison | reverse complement strand
AAGACTGAGTGACTGAACTGAACTGAACTGAACTGAACCATAGAAACCACGCAAGGAAATAAAAGGCATCCACATTGAAATTGAAAGAGTAAAACTGTCTCTGTTCACAGAGGATATGTATGGTACCATATATAGAAAATATTAAAGATGCTACCAAAAACTTCTAGAATTTACAAAGAAATTCACTTAATTTGCAGACAGGAACACCGAACTCTCACATTTTATGTTCTTATACCGGTTTGGGTGGACTCTGGGAGTTGGTGATGGACAGGGATGCCTGGCTTGTTGCAGTTCATGGGATTGCAAAGAGTCAGACACGACTGAGCGACTGAACTGAACTGAACTATCAGGAAGACAAATGATGAAAAAATATTTCAAAACAAGTAAAATACTTAAGAATGAGTTTAAGGTGACAAAAGTCCTTTACTCAAAGGAGAAAAAAAAAAGAAAGATATTAACTGGCCAATTCAAGTTAATGCATGGTAAAAACTGTCACAATTCTGTAAATTAATTATCCTCCAATTAAAACAAATGAATTAATTTAAAATAAAAAAAAAAAAGATGTATTGTGCTCATGGATTTAAAAAACAACATTTAAATTAACATATGACCTAAGACAATTTACATATTCAATGCAATGCCTATCAAAATACCAACAGCATTTTTTCACAAATCTATAAATACTTGTTTGAAAACAGAAAAGACTCTAATAAGCAAAACAATCTTGAAAAAGAGGAAAAAAGCTAGGGGTCTTATATTCCATGATTTTAAGCTATAGTACAAAGATTCAGCAGTCAGTACATTATGGTGCTGACACAAAATAGACACATAGATGAATGGAATAAAATAAAGAGTCCAGAAGTGAATCCAGACTTATATAGTCAGTAAATATTTGACAAAGGAGGCAAGGATATACACTGGGAAGAAGACAACCTCTTCAATAAAAATGTTAGGAAAACTGAAAAATCAAACTGAACCAGTTTCCCTCACCTCATCCAAAGAACTCGTATAGCTCAGCATTGAAAAAAAGAAAAGAACAACATGATTAGAAAATGAAAGAAAGCATGGATAGACATTTCTTCCAAAGAAGATATGCAGATGATGACATGACATGCACAAAATCCTCAACATCACTAATGATGAAATAAATGCAAATCAAAACCAAAATGAGATATCAACTCACAGCTATCAGAAAGACTAATGTAAAAATATGACAAATAACAAATGTTGGTGAAAATGACGATAAAAGCAAACATTTTGCACTATTGGTAGTAAGGTAAATTGATGCAGCTACTGTATAAACAGTATGGTGTTTCCTCAGAAAGTTAAAATGGGGCTTTCCCAGGAGCTCAGTTGTTAAAGAATCTTCCTACAATGCAGGAGATACAGGAGACAGGGGCTCAATCCCTGTGTCAGGATGATCCCTTGGAGGAGGGCAGGGTAACTAATATTTTTGCCTGGAGGATCCCATGAACTGAGGAGCTTGGCAGGTTATAGTCCATAGGGTTGCAAAGAGTCACAAATGACTGAAGCAACTGAGCACACATGCACTCATGCATGCACTGTATAAACAGTATGGTATTTCCTCAGAAAGTTAAGAATAGATCATGGGATCCAGCAATTCCACTCCTAGGTATTTATCCCATATGTGAAATGAATCGCCAGTCCAGGTTCGATGCATGATATAGGATGTGCAGGGCTGGTGCACTGGGATGAACCAGAGGGATAGTATGCGGAGGGTGGTGGAAGGGGGGTTCGGGATGGGGAACACGTGTACACCAGTGACAGATTCATGTTGATGTATGTATGGCAAAACCAGTACAATGTTGTAAAGTAATTAGCCTCCAATTAAAATAAATAAATTTATATTAAAAAAACCCAAAATATACATGCACCCCAATATTCACTGCAACATTGCTTACAATAGCCAAGATGTGAAAGCATCCTTAGTGACTGTGATTGAATGAATGAATACAGAAAATATGGTATGCATATACACATAAAGGGATATTATTCAGTGGTGAAAAAGATGAAATATTACTATTTGTGACAACATGGATGAGCCTAGAAGTTATTATGCTAGTGAAATAAGTCGTATGGCAATAAGCAAAACGTTATATAACTTCACTGATAAATGAATTTTTAAAACAAAACAAAGCAAATTAATAAACACAGCAATGTAAACAACAGATCATACATACAGAGAACGAACAAGCAATTGACAGAGAGAAGGTTGAAGCAGAAAAGAGAAAGTGAGGGAGATTAAGAAGCACAAACTTCCAGTTACAAAACAAATGAGTCAGAGATCTGAAAGGTACAGTGTGAGAAATATAGTCCATAACTATGTAATATCTTTGTATAGTGATAGATGGTAAAATAAACAAACAAAAAATCCTATAAAAACAGATCAGATTTTTGGTTACCAGAGATGGAGTTTAAAGGAAAGGGAAACTTGAGGAAAGTAATCAAAAGGTACACATTTCTAATTATAACATAAGCAAGTACCAGGGATGTTATGTACAACATGATAAATATAATTAATGTTGCTGTACATTGTTTATGAAAGTTTTTTTAGTAAATCCTGAGTTTTCATCACCAATTATTTTTTTTCATTTTTTTAGTGTTGTGTATATATGACATTATGAAATTTCACTAAATATATTGTGGTAATAATTTCTTAATGTATGTAAGCCAGTCATTATGCTTTTTAAACTTACACAGGGCTATGCCAATTATATCTCAATAAAACAGGAAGAGAAGCTAAAATTATAATAATGAAAGCTAATTAGAAAAAAGAACAATAGAGTTAAATTAGGGAATTAAAAAATGTCTCATTGGTAATGAATTTCTACTTGATAAAAGAAAATATAGAAAATAAATGCATTAGTGCAGAATGAATGAATTCTTAATTCACCAGAATTAAGACCCTTATCTGAAGTATTTGCCAAATTTTCATAGGCAGTACTCCATGTTATGGCATCATTAGGCAAGCTGAATACAAAATTGATATGCTATACAAAAAATTTGGGAGCTGAATCTCCTGTCATTTTATATGCATCGTTACACACCTTTTCTGGGCTGGAAGAGCCTACCAAATCATCAGGAACTATGAGTTTATGTACAGAGATATGTGGAAACATGAAGGGGAGGACAAGTCGGGTTGTGTAATCAGACTTTAAACATCTGGACGTTTCCAGTTGCTGTAGTCATCCAGTAACAAAATTTTAAAAATATAGCATCAAGGTTGTCAGTGCATCTATTTTTTTGTAGCAAAAACTTTTTTCCCTTTTTTTTTTTATAAATTCTTTTTTTTTTTTTGTAATAGCTTCGTATGGGATTGCCACCAATACATTTTGTTGCTAATTTTTGTGTAATTAGCAATTTTTTTAACCATTTATTATTTCTTTATTATTATTATTAAAAAACTCTAATGAAAATAAAATTGTTTTGGTGTGAAGCTGAACTTTCAAAATATGACAGTTTATTTATCTGATTTAGAAGTTGTGCTCCTGGAAAGAATAAAGACACTTCATTTATAAATGTAATTTTTATACTTCTGACCCATGCAGTATTTGAGCTTGATAGCTAAGTTTTAGATATAGGTTAAGTTCAATCTTAGTATAGAGTACATTTCCTTAAAAGTAAACATTAAATAGCCTCAAAAAGATAGAAAAATTGCTTTAATATATACTATTTAAGGTAAAAGAAACTTTCTTTTTGTCTTATTTTAAATTATTACTAACACTACCCAGAATAGAGTGGACTTGTCACTTGTTTATATACCATTTTGGTATAAACTGACTAATTTAAGGAATTAATTCAAGCAACCAAATTATTTATTCAATACTAAAATGTGTTAAAATATGAATAGGATATCAGAATGCAAGCATCCACACAAGATAATAACAAGGAAATGATGTTTTTCTAATCAGTTCTTAACTTTTAAGTAAAGTTTTTCTTTGATAAACATGGCATCAACCTATACATTAGAATTAAAAGAATATGATATATTTCTGGATGTACTTTATAAATTCTCTCAAGCATTGCTATAGATCTAGATTTTTGTGACTTCATTTTCAATTTTGCTTTCTTCTAATGTCATTGATGATACAATTTCATTATATCATTTTAGAGTAACTTATTATCTTAAGAAGGGACATTAATCACTCTCAATGCATTAGTACTATTTCTGTTTTTTTGCATATCTGTTCATTAGAATGTTTGTCCAAATAATTATCTGGTTATATACTTAGTTCTGTTGGTCCTCATCTTTTAAGTTAAACATTAAAATACATTATTGAATTTTTTATTTTCTATTAAATAAATTTACATTTGATCTGATAAACTTCCAGAAACTTTATTGTAGGCATTATTCTCTTCTTAACCTTCACTAGTTCCATCAATATTCTTCTTACACTTCAGCCTGACATTAAAAATTTTAATCTATAGGTGGGGTTTCCTACTTTCAGATAAGGCTATACATTTTTTATACATAAATGCACTTCAAATGACCAGTTAAATTAAAAACTCATTCTGGGAAATTGGGTGGAACTATTTTATTGCACGGGAGGTTAATATCCTGTCCTTATTGAGAAAATGTCAGAGTGGAGAACATTCTTTTACAGTCTTTATTTTGGTCAGCATGCAGGCCCAGGTTTTACTAATGAACATCTGCAGGTGGTGGTGCAGTAAACCTTGGCATAGGATAGAAAAGAGTCAACCTTAATCTTAATCCCTATTACCAAGAAAATAATATCTATTACAAAAAAGAAGTGGAAGTGATAAATACATTGACTCATGTACATCTTCAAAAATATTTACTTAGTATTTAAGGACACCAGCTGGCCTCATGATTCACTATTTTACAGTTGATATGAATAAAATAAAGGATAGAATAGAAAATAATTTAAATATAATGTTCACATATAATTTCAAGTTGTACAGGATTTTAAAGATCATTCTACTTCAATCAATGTTTAAGCAATTGAATAAACAATGTTGTTGCTGTTCATGACCCAGTCGTGTTCAACTCTCTGGGACCCCCATGAACTGCAGCATGACAGTCTTCTCTGTCCTTCACTATCACCCTGAATTTTCTCAAACTCATATCCACTAAGTCTGTGATGCCATTCAAACATCATATTTTCTCTTGTCCCCTTTCCCTCTTGTCCTCAATCTCTCCAGTATCAGGCTATTTTTCAAGTGAATGTGTTTTTCTAATGAGGTGGCCAAAGTATTGGAGCTTCAGCTTCAGCATCAGTCCTTCTAAAGAATATTCAGGGTTGATTTCCTTTAAGATTTACTGGTTTGATCTCCTTGTTATTCAAGGGACTCCCAAAAGTTTTCTCCAGGACCACGGTTTGAAAGCATGAATCTTCAGTGCTTGGCCTTCTGATGGTCCAAATGACATATCCACACATGAATGCTGGAAAAACCATAGCTTTGACTGTACGCACCTTTTTCAGCAAAGTGATGTCTCTGCTTTTTAATATGCTGTCTAGATTTGTCATAGCTTTTCTTCCAATTAAAATATTTTAATTTCAAGGCTACAGTTACTGGCCACAGTGATTTTGGACTCCAAGAAAATAAACCTGTCACTCTTTCCAATTTTTCCCCATCTTTTTACCATGATGTGATTGGACTGGATGCCATGATCTTAGCTTTATGAATGCTTAGTTTTCAGCCAGTTTTTTCACTCTCTTCTTTCACCTTCATCAAGAGGCTCTTTAATTTCTCTTCATTTTCTGTCATTAAAGTGCTATCATCTTCATATATGAGATTGTTGATATTTCTCCTGACAATATTGATTCCAGCCTGTGCTTCATCCAGCCCATCATTCTGCATTATGTACTCTAAATATAAGTTAAATCAGCAGGGTGACAATATACAGCCTTGAAATACTCCTTTCCCAATTTTGAACCTGTCTATTCTTCCATGTCTGGTTCCAACCATTGTTTCTTGTCCAAGGTACAAGTTTCTCAGGAGGCAGGTAAGATAATTAGGTATTCACACCTCTTTAAGAATTTTCCACAATTGTTGAAATTCATGGAATAATTATACAAAAATATCTTCATGACCCAGATAACCACAATGGTGTGACCACTAACCTAGAGCCAGACATCCTGGAATGTGAAGTCAAGTGGTCCTTTGGAAGCATCACTATGAATAAAGCTACTGAAGGTGATGTAACTCCAGCTGAGCTATTTAAAATCCTAAAAGATGGTGCTGTTAAAATGCTGAACTCTGTATGCCATCAAGTTTGGAAAACTCAGCAGTGACCACAGGACTGGAAAAGGTCAGTTTTCATTCCAATACCAAACAAAGGCAATGACAAAGAATGTTAAACTACTGCACAATTGCATTCATCTCACAGGCTAGCAAAGTAACGCTTAAAATTCTCCAAGCCAGGTTCCAACAGTATGTGAACTGTGAACTTCCAGATGCTCAAGATGGTTTTAAAAAAGACAAAGAAACCAGAGACCAAATTGCTAGCATATGTTGGATCTTAGAAAAAGCAAGAGGATTCCAGAAAAGCACCTACTTCTGCTTTATTGACTCTCCCAAAGCTGTTGACTCCATGTATCACAACAAACTGGAAAATTCTTACAGAGATGGGGAATACCAGACCACCTGACCTGACTCCTGAAAAATCTGTACACAGGTAAAGAAAGAACAGTTAGAACATGGAAAATTGACTGGTTCCAAATTGGAAAAGGATAATATCAAGCCTGTATATTGTCACCCTACTTATTTAACTTATATGCAGAGTACATCATGAAAAACGCTGGGCTGGAAGAAGCACAAGCTGGAATCAAGATTGCTGGGAGAAATATCAATAACTGCAGATACACAAATGACACCAGCCTTATGGCAGAAAGCAGAAAAGAACTAAAGAGTCTCTTGATGAAAGTGAAAGAAGAGAGTGAAAAAGTTGGCTTGAAATTCAATATTCAGAAAACTAAGATCATGGCATCCAGTCCCATCACTTAATGGCAAATAGATTTGGAAACAGTAGAAACAGTGAGATACTTTATTTCCTTGGGCTCCAAAATCACTGCACATGGCAACTACAGCCATGAAATTAAAAGATGCTTGCTCCTTGGAAGAAAATCAAAGACCAATCTAGACAGCATATGTTCTGTCTAGACAGCAGAATGTTCTGTCTAGTTAAATCTATGATTTTTCCAGTAGTCATGTATGGATGTGAGAGTTAGACTATAAAGAAAGGTGAGCACCAAAGTATTAATATTTTTGAACTGTGATGTTGGAGACTCTGGAGAGTCCTCTTGACTGTAAGGAGATCAAACCAGTCGATCCTAAAGCAAATCATTCCTGAATAGTCATTGGAAAGACTGCTGCTGAAGCTGAAACTTCAATATTTTGACCACTTGATGAAAAGAACTGACTCATTGGAAAAGACCCTGATGCTGGGAAAGATTGAAGGCAGGAGGAGAAGGGGACTATTCAGGATGATATGGTGAAAGGGCATCACTGACTCTATGGTCATGAGTTTGAGCAAGCTCTGGGATTTGATGATGGACAGGAAAGTTTGATGCACTTCAGTCCATGGGGTCACAAAGAGTCAGACATGACTGAGGTACTGAACGTAACTGAACACAGTCAAAATCTTTAAGGTAGTCTATGAAGCAGAAGTAGATTTTTTTTTTAAATTTCCTTGCTTTTTCTATGATTCAGTTGATGTTGGCAATTTGATTTCTTGTTCCTCTGCCTTTTCTAAATGCAGCTTGTACATCAGGACATTCTCAACTCACATACTGCTGAAGCCTAGCTTGAATGATTGTGAGCTTTATCTTGGTAGCATGTGAAAGGTGTGCAATAGTATGGTAATTTGAATAGTCCTTGACATTACCTTTCTTTGGGGTTGGAATGAAAATTGATCTTTTACAGTCTTGTGGCCACTGCTGAGTTTTCCAGATTTGCTGGCATATTGAGTGCAATGCTGTAACAATATCATCTTTTAGGATGAAATAGTTCAACTGGAATTCCATCAGCTTTGTTTGTAGTAATGCTTTCCAAGGCCCACTTGACTTCAAACTCCAGGATATCTGGCTCTAGGTGAGTGACCACACCATCAGGGTTATCTGGGTCATTAAGAAATTTTTTGTACAGTTCTTCTTTTTGTAATATTGCCACCTCTTTTAATCTCTTTTACTTCTGTTAGGTCTTTGCCATTTCTGTCCTTTATTGTGCCCATCTTTACATGAAATATACCCTTGGAGTCTCTAACTTTCTTTAAGAGATCTCTAATTCTTCCCATTCTATTGTTTGTCTCTATTTCTTTGCATTGTTTATTTAGAAGGCTTTCTTATATCTCCTTGCTATTCTCTGGAACTCTGCATTTAGTTGGGTATATCTTTCCCTTTTACTTCTCTTCTTTTCTGAGCTATTTGTAAGGGTTCACACAACCACTTTGCCCACTTGTATTTCTTTTCTTTTTTTTTTTTGAGGATGTGGGTGATTTTGGTCACCATCCCCTATAGAATGTTATGAACCACTGTCCATAGTTCTTCAGGCATTCTGTCTACTAGGTCTAATCCCTTTAATCTATTTAATAATCTATTTAATAATAATCTATTTAATAAAGTGTTTGATTTAGGTCATACCTGAAAGATCTAGTTGTTTTCCCTACTGTTTTCAATGTATGCCTGAATTTAGAAGTAAAGAGCTGATGGTCTGAGTCACAGTCACTCCAGTTCTTATTTTTGCTGACTGTATAGAGCTTCCCCATCTTTTTCTGCAAAGAATATAATCAATCGGATTTCAACATTGACCATTTGGTGATTTCCATATGTACAGTCGTCTCTTGTGTTGTTAGAAGAGGTTGTTTGGTATGACCAATTCATTCTTTTGGAAAAATTCTATAAGCTTTTGGCCTGCTTTATTTTGTACTCTTAGGCCAAACTTGCTTGTTTCTTCAGGTATCTCTTGATGTCCTGTTTTTGCATTCCAATCTCATTTGATGTCATAGACATCATTTTTGGTGTTAGATCTAGAAGGTGTTGTAGCTCTTCATGGAATCATTCACCTTCTTCAGCATTAATGGTTTGGGCATAAACTTGGATGACTGTGATGTTGAATGGCTTGCCTTGAAAACAAACCAAGATCATTCTGTCATTTTTGAGACTGTACCCAAGTACTGCATTTTGGACTGTTGTTGACTATGAGGGCTACTCCATTTCTTCTAAAAAATTTTGCCCACAGTAGTATATATAATGGTCATCTGAATTAAATTGGCCCATTCCAGTCCATTTTAGTTCACTGATTCCTAAAAGGTTGATGTTCACTTTTGTGATTTCCCATTTGACCATATCCAATTTACCTTGATTCATGGACCTAATAATCCAGGTTTTTATGGAATATCATTCTTCACAGCTTTGGATTTTACTTTCATCACCAGACACATCCACAACTGAACATCCTTTCTGCTTTGGTTTAGCCTCTTCATTCTTTCAGGAGCTATTTCTCTGCTCTTTCCCAGTAGCATATTGAACACCTACAGACCTGGGAGGCTGATTTTTTCAGTGTCACATATTTTTCTTTTTTCATATTGTTCATGAGGTTCCCAAGGCAAGAATACTGAAGTGCTTTGCCATTCCCTTCTCCAGTGGGCAACAATTTGTCAGGCTCTCCCTGACTGGCAGGCTCATTCCCTTCAGCTGCTCCATGTAGCCAGAAAACTTCTCTGTGCCCTGGTTGTCCAAAGGTGATTCTCTTGAGTGTGTAAACACTCACTGGCTGCTGGTTGCTGATCAACGTGCTGCCCAGTGACTTGGGCTAAGTCCCTGCTGGAGTTATTGGCTGGAGCCAATCGATATTGGAGGATGCCCAGGAGTGGAGGGCTCCCCAGCATCATCATATAACCAATACTCCAACATAGTACTTGCTACTTATTTCAGAGTCAGAAAAAAGGTAAAACTGGTTTTGTTGTTTAGTTATAACCAATTCTGCTTAATACTCTCATTTACTCTCTTAATCTCTCTTTAATTCCATTATTTTCTACTAAGGTTAATTTAACACTATCTAGGTTGTTTTATTTTTTTTATTTTACTTAACTATTCACTTTGACTTCATTGCTCTCTATTTTATATACTTTCTTTGTCCTCTTTTTGCATTTGTTAGAAAAACAGAACTTTTTTTAAGGGTTTAGAGATTTTAGACAGATTTTAGTTTAAAAATTTTCCTTGGTCAATTATAGTTTTCTTCTAATATTGAAGAAATGATATCATACTTTAAAAAATGTTTTCAAAATCACTCTTATTATTTCACTGAGGCTTCACTAAGAACTGTTACCAGTTTGAATAAAGTGCTATAATCTCACCAGGGAAGCCTATGGTTGCCTGGTATAATATTAGATTTCATCACACAAGTATTGAACAGTCAATGCCCCTTCTTAGCTACCACATATTTCAATCATTCACATGCATTTTTAACAATAATGGATGCTTGACTGAATTTCAAATTAAAAAATAGAAAAGAGGAGACGCAATTTTCAATGAAATAATAGCTAGTAAAGAAGTGTGGTGGCTGTGACAGACCACACAGATGCATGGTGGCTGCAATGGACCATGCAGAGCACAGCCGATAGGAGCTGCCCTATGTTCAAGGTAGGGGCGGTGGCTGAGAGGAGCTGCCCCATGTCCAAGGTCAAGAGGGATGACCTCATCCAAAAAAAGGAGCAGCCGTGAAGAGATACCCAATGTCCAAGTTAAGAAAAACCCAAGTAAGACGATAGGTGTTGCCAGAGGGCATCAGAGGGCAGACACACTGAAACCATAATCACAGAAAACTAGCCAATATGATCACATGGACCACAGCCTTGTCTAACTCAATGAAACTAAGCCATGCCATGCGGGGCCACCCAAGATGGACAGATCATGGTGGACAGATCTGACAGCATGTGGTCCAACTGAGAAGAGATGGAAAACAACTTCAGTATTCTTGCCTTGAGAAGCCCAAGAACAGTATGAAAAGGCAAAATGATAGGATACTGAAAAAGGAACTCCCTGGGTGGGTAGGTGCCCAATATGCTACTGGAGAACAGTGGAGAAATAACTCCAGAAAGAATGAAGGGATGGACCCAAAACAAAAAAAAAAATACCCAGTTGTGGATATGACTGGTGATAGAAGCAAGGTCTGATGCTGTAAGACAAATATTGCATAGAACCTGGAAAGTTAGGTCCATGAATCAAGGCAAATTGGAAGTGGTCAAACAGGAGATGGCAAGAGTGAACGTCGACATTCTAGAAATCAGCAAACTAAAATGGACTGGAATGGGTGAATTTACTCAGTTGACCAGTATATCTACTACTGTGGGCAGGAAACCCTTAGAAGAAATGGAGTAGCCATCATGGTCAAAGGAAGAGTCCAAAATGCAGTACTTGGATGCAATCTCAAAAACAACAGAGTGATCTCTCTTCATTTCCAAGGCAAACAATTCAATATCACGGTAATCCAAGCCTATGCCCCAACCAGTAAAGCTGAAGAAGCTGAAGTTGAATGGTTCTATAAAGACCTACATAGACCTTCTGTGGTGGCTTAGAGGGTAAAGCGTCTGCCCACAATTCAGGAGACCTGGGTTCAATCCCTGAGTCGGGAAGATCCACTGGAGAAGGAAATGGCAACCCACTCCA
>NW_011494778.1:820447-820815 GCF_000754665.1 Bison bison bison | reverse complement strand
AGATATTCCCATTTGAATGCAGAGTTCCAAAGAATAGCAAGGAGAGATAGGAAAGCCTTCCTCAGTGATTAATGCAAAGAAATAGAGGGAAAAAACAGAATGGGAAAGACTAGAGGTCTCTTCAAGAAAATTAGACATACCAAGGGAACATTTCATGAAAAGATGGGCTCGATAAAAGACAGAAATCGTATGGACCTAACAGAAGGAGAAGATATTAAGATGAGGTGGGAAGACTACACAGAAGTGTACAAAAAAGATCTTCATGACCCAGGTAATCACGATGGTGTGATCACTTACCTAGAGGCCGACATCCTGGAATGTGAAGTAAAGTGGGCCTTAGAAAGCATCACTACGAACAAAGCTAGTGG
>NW_011494778.1:819346-820347 GCF_000754665.1 Bison bison bison | reverse complement strand
ACCTGGGTTCAATCCCTGAGTCGGGAAGATCCACTGGAGAAGGAAATGGCAACCCACTCCAGTACTCTTGCCTGAAAAATCCCATGGATGGAGGAGCCTGGGAGGCTGCAGCCCATGGGGTTGCAAAGAGTTGGACACGACTGAGTGACTTCACTTTCACTTTCATGAAGACCTACAAGACCTTTTAGAACTAACACCCAAAAAAGATGTCCTTTTCATTATAGGGGACTGGAATGCAAAAATAGGAAGTCAAGAAACACCTGGAGTAAGAGGTAAATTTGGCCTTGGACTATGGAAAGAAGTAGGGCAAAGGCTAATAGAGTGTTGCCAAGAGAACGCACTGGTCATAGCAAGCACCCTCTTCCAGCAACACAAGAGAAGTCTCTACACATGGACATCACCAGATGGCAAATATCGAAATCAGATTGATTATATTCTTTGCAGCCACATTTGGAGAAGCCATCTACAGTTACAGAAACAAGACCAGGAGCTGACTGTGGCTCAGATCATGAACTCCTTATTGCCAAATTCAGACTTAAATTGAAGAAAGTAGGGGAAGCAACTAGACCATTCAGGTATGACCTAAATCAAATCCCTTATTATTATACAGTGGAAGTGAGAAATAGATTTAAGGGCCTAGATCTGATAGATAGAGTGTCCGATGAACTATGGACAAAGGTTCATGACATTGTACAGGAGACAAGGATCAAGAACAACCCCATGGAAAAGAAATGCAAAGAAGCAAAATGGCTGCCTGGGGAGGCCTTACAAATAGCTGTGGAAAGAAGAGAAGCAAAAAGCAAAGGAGAAAAGGAAAGATATTCCCATTTGAATGCAGAGTTCCAAAGAATAGCAAGGAGAGATAGGAAAGCCTTCCTCAGTGATTAATGCAAAGAAATAGAGGGAAAAAACAGAATGGGAAAGACTAGAAGTCTCTTCAAGAAAATTAGACATACCAAGGGAACATTTCATGAAAAGATGGGCTCGATAAAAGACAGAAA
>NW_011494778.1:811918-819246 GCF_000754665.1 Bison bison bison | reverse complement strand
TGGAGGTGATGGAATTCCAGTTGAGCTATTTCAAATCCTGAAAGATGATGCTGTGAAAGTGCTGCACTCAATATGCCAGCAAATTTGGAAAACTCAGCACTGGCCACAGGACTGGAAAAGGTCAGTTTTCATTCAATCCCAAAGAAAGGAAATGCTACAGAATGCTCAAACTACCACACAATTTCACTCATCTCACACGATAGTAAAGTAATGCTCAAAATTCTCCAAGCCAGGCTTCAGCAATACGTGAACTGTGAACTTCCAGATGTTCAAGCTGACTTTAGAAAAGGCAGAGGTACCAGAGATCAAATTGCCAACATCTGCTGGATCATGGAAAAAGAAAGAGAGTTCCAGAAAAATATCTACTTCTGCTTTATTGACTATGCCAAAGCCTTTGACTGTGTAGATCACAATAAACTGTGGAAAATTCTGAAAGAGATAGGAATACCAGACCACCTGACCCTCCTATTGAGAAACCTGTATGCAGGTCAGGAAGCAACAGTTAGAACTGGTCCTGGAACAAAAGACTGGTTCCAAAGTGGAAAAGGAGTACATCAAGGCTATATATTGTCACCCTGCTTATTTAACTTATATGCAGAGTACATCATGAGAAATGCTGGGCTGGAGGAAGCACAAACTGGAATCAACATTGCCAGGAGAAATATCAATAACCTCAGATATGCAGACCACACCATCCTTATAGCAGAAAATAAAGAGGAACTAAAAAGCCTCTTGATGAATTTGAAAGAGGAGAGTGAAAAAGTTGGCTTAAAGCTCAACATTCAGAAAACTAAGATCATGGCATCTGGTCCCATTACTTCATGGGAAATAGATGGGGAAACAGTGAAAACAGTATCAGACTTTATTTCTTTGGGCTCCAAAATCACTGCAGATGGTGATTGCAGTCATGAAATTAAAAGATGCTTACTCCTTGGAAGGAAAGTTATGACCAACCTAGATAGCATATTCAAAAGCAGAAACATTATTTTGCCAACAAAGGTCCATCTAGTCAAGGCCATGGTTTTTCCAGTGGTCATGTATGGATATGAGAGTTGGACTGTGAAGAAAGCTGAGCAACGAAGAATTGATGCTTTTGCACAGGGGTGTTTGAGAAGACTCTTGAGAGTCCCTTGGACTGCAAGGAGATCCAACCAGTACATCCTATAGGAGATCAGTCCTGAATGTTCAATTGAAGGACTGATGCTGTAGCTGAAACTCCAATACTTTGGCCAACTCATGAGAAGAATTGACTCATTGGAAAAGACCCTGAATCTGGGAGGGACTGGGGGCAGGAGGAGAAGGGAACAACAGAGGATGAGATGGCTGGATGGCATCACCAACTCAATGGACATGAATTTGGATAAACTCTGGCAATTGGTGGTGGACAGGGAGGCCTGGCGTGCTGCAATTCATGGGGTCTCAAAGAGTCAGACACGGCTGAGCAACTGAACTGAACTGAAAGAATCATGGCACTCCTATTAGGTCTATCAGGCAAGATTAAGTAAAACTCTCAACATATAAAAATAATGACCATAGCAGTTGGTGAAAATGGACTGTCTATGTAAGCTTAATGAAAGCATTGACCTAGAAAACTAAGTAGAATTAATTTGGTTACGTTGAATATTTGAACAATGTAAATGTTTCTTTGTAAATTAACTAACTGCACCATCTAGAGTTAATCCAATTCAGCTTATTGTGCATTTCTGACTGATCAATTAACATTAATATAACAGGACTTTCACCTCTACTCTTTGGTAAAAATACTGGCTCTTTTGTGTCTTTAATCAGTTATCAAATTCATTCTGAGGAGCTTCTATAAATGATACAAGAAGCCTCATTTGTTTCCCTTATTGGTCCATTTGGTCCTTGGCAAAAAGTCTTCCTCTATTAATTATTAGAAAAAATGTTAACTTTCCTTGGCAGAGTTGGCTTTGGAATATATATATACTATAAATATATAAGGTATGGAAATATATACTTTATTGAAAAGTATGCAGATGAAGCAGGATTAGAATAATAAAAATGCAAGAGAATGAATACTCAGAAAAATGCAAAACAAGAGCACTGGGGACCAGGCATCAACGGGCAGATGTGAAGTAGTACTTCAGTGAAAGGAGCTTATAAAGGGGAACCTTAGTTCCAGCCACTGCGTCTGATCAAAACACAAGAGAAGTGGCCCAGCATAGAAATCTCACAGGTTTATTGTGTCTAATTTTCATTTCTAGAAGTTTAATTATACAGAATCTTCACTGCTAAAATTTGAGACTAATCTGTTTAATATAAGTTGAATAAGTCAATAAAAAGGTACATATATGGAGATTTTTCAAGGACTATATAATCATAGAATATGTATTTAAATTTAAAGAAATACCAAAAAGTTTTAAAATTCCAAAAATTTTAAATTTAATGAAATTCCAAAATAGTTAGTATCTTAATTGATTTCCTGAAGAAAGAATATGCATTATAATATTACATTTAATATATATCAAATGTTGAACATATAGCCATGTCCAACTCTTTGCACCCCCATGGACTGTAGCCCACCAGGCTTCTCTGTCCATGGAATTTACCATGCAAGAATAGTGGAGTTGGTTGCCATTTCCTACTCTAGGGGATCTTTTTGAGGCAGGGGTCCAGCCAATGTTTCTTTGTCTCCTGCATTGGCAGGTGAATTCTCTACCACTAGTGCCATCTATTCTAACACCTGTACTTTTCACAATTCTCAATAAAAATGGTGGAAATACTGCTTTCAACTAGGATAATCCTTCACCATTTAGAGGCATTGGGAACATGAGGGGTGTTTCTAGGTGCTGCAATTACTGAATGGTGATACTGTAGCTTGCAGCCCATCCCAAGTGGCAGTATTCCCTTTGTTACTGGGAAATACTAGATGACACATTATCAGGCCAGAGTTCTTTTTTATGTAACTCTGTTTATGTGGAGGGGAATGAATGGGGTGGCAGTTTGACTTAAATAGCTCTGCTTTTAGTTTGCCAAAAGTCAGTTTTTGGAATTCCTGTTTTGGCATATCTGCATTCTATCTTTAGATAGAAGAGGAAATTTATGTTGGGTACAAGTGGGAAATACAGTCATCTTTAGATGACTATATACATCTTTTCTAAAGAACTTATTTCCAAAACTGGAGTACTCTTAAAAAGCATAGTTGTGAAATATCACCTTTTAGGTCTGTTCACATTTTTTTTAAACTGTATTTCTATTCAGACTGTGACGTAATATATGCTTCCCCCACAATATTAATGATAAACAATTGACTGGAAAAATTTCAATCATCAACTCCAAGTTTTTGGGTATCTGGTCATTATATCTTGCCTATTCCTATGATTTATAAACAAAACTACAAATGATACAATGAAAAAACAGCAAAAAAGAAAATTTACCCTATAAGTTATAAATATACTCTATGTAGACTAAGAACAATAGCAATGAAATGATATTCTAACATGGCAAATACTGTAAGAGCTCAAACTAGTACCATATTTAATCCTGACAATGATATTAAGAATGTAAATGCTATCATGTTACTTATTTTGCAGGTAGGAATGTGATATAAACAAAAATTAAGTAACATCATATAACTACCATAAGATAGAATATAGTCCCAGACAAACTAACTTATGTAATGAACTCCAATGTTTTCTCTCTACAACTTTCTCTGAATCACACACACACACACATACACACACAGCCCTATACATTGTCTTTCTAAAACAAAGCAATTCAAGATAAAACTTACTGCTAGAATTTTCAGAGATTTTTTTAATGTAAAAATGAGTAAAAAAGAAAAAATAACATTTCTAATGGACAAAAAATAAAGGAAATATTTAAAGCTATTGACTCAATCAAGAATTACAATTTCCTTGTTTGATTTCCACTCTTTAGGGTGTGAGAAGAAAAAGAGAGAGAGAGATGGAGGAAATAAAAATCAGAGAAAGAATGATTAATTCAGATTTCCTACAGTCTAGAAATGTTACCATTATGTATAATTAGTGTAATACCATTTAAGATGTTAAAAGTGGATTGACACAGTAGTCTAAAATATGAAATATATTAAGTAATTTTTAAAGTGTCCTCAATAAAAGCTCCAAAAATATGTATTTCATAGGCTCATTTTATTTAAAACTTTAAGGTTTATAACTCATCTTCATCCACTGAAAGAATAACTCACTGAGAAGAAAAAGCTTTTTATAACATAATTTCTGATATTGGTACATTCTGTATCCAAAATTTTTCAGAATATATTTTTGTACAAAAGTAGACCCCTTCAGGGTTTGTATTTTTTCTTATGATTCACGTCACTGATTTATTGCTCATTATTATCATGCACAGTTAATCATCCCCTTCTTTGAATGCATTCTATCCTGAGTTCCATTATGTCAAACTCCACTCTTTTCCTTTCCCATGCTGGGACATGCTTCTGCAGCATCCTCAGATTGACCTTCTTCACCTAAAGAGCCCTAAAAGGGCTCAGTTTCTTTTTTTCTCTTTCTTATCTTTCCTCAACTTTCAATCTGCAGTTTTTCTTCAGTCAACCTACTTAGCTTCGTGATGTCAATTCCGTCTACATACTGTACACCCTCCCTCCTTAAATGAGTTAGAGTTCTAGGTTCATACAGCCATACTAATTAGTATAACAACTTTAATCTTCACTTACATTTATTAAACATTTCAAACTAAATGTCTCCCACCTCCTTACTATAATCTTCTCCAGCCTTCTCAGTATCAGGAGATCGTCAAATCCCAAACTAGCCGTCACCCTTAACAATTTTTATTTCCCTGATACCACTTAATCAAAGCTAATTGTAATGTTATTGATCTTATCTCCAAAGTATAATCCTTCACCCTATTTCTTGTGCCACCACCCTAGTCCAAGATACTCTTTCTTCTTCCCTAGACTTCTACAATTACCACCTCTGGTGTCCCTGCTTCAACTCTTACCCATAGAGGAACAGATAAGTGCATTTCTAAGGGTTTCCCTGGTAGCTCAGGCAGTAAAGAATTTTCCTGCAAAGCAGGAAACCCAGGTTGGATCCCTGGATTTGATTGCTGGGTCAGGAAGATCCCCTGGAGAAAGGAATGGTAACTCACTCCAGTATTCTTGCCTGGTAAATCCCATGAACAGAGGAGCCTGGTGGGCTACAGTCCATGGAGTTGCAAAGAGTTGAACATGACTGAGCAACTAAGCACAGCACATGGTTGAAATACATACCAAGGTTAATTTTTGAGTCTATGTCTTTTTGTGTAATACAAGCACTTTATTCATCTTATTATCCCTATGGGGAAAACTGCTTATCATAAACTAGCTACTCAAAAGTTTGATCTGTAACATATATATCCTTGTATTAGGGTAATCATGAGATAAAAACATCTCGGTGGTGTAGCACAGTCCGTATCAGGAAGGAATTCCCTTCCAATTATTCATTCAGGAATAATAAATAGTATTCTTTCATTTATGTCATTGCTAATTTTAAGGTGTTGCTTCCATGATCCTCCCCTTTTATTTTTATTTTTTTTGCCTCAAATCATAGAAAGTGGCCTGGAAATGGTATTTATACCTTCTCAGTTCCGTTGACTATGATTCAGTCACATGGTAACATTTAGCTAAAAGAGAGGATTAGAAATGAGATTTAGCTCCATGCCTGGAGAGAGGATAAAACAATTGATGAAGAGATAGAGATAGTTGATATTCTTTATCATCAAAAATCTATTTAATTCTTTATTCCATAATTAGAATTCCTTATCCTCTCTTACAAAGAGGGCAAACCCAAGTAATACCTAATCATTTAATACACGAAAACTTGTCATATCCTTGTTGTCTAACAAAATACTGTCCTATTTTGGGAGCCATGCAAACCTCCACTTTAAAAAATATATTCATCATTATAGAAACTTTTTTTATCATGATTCTTAAATTTATATGAAAGTATTCTTGATCTGTATCCTGGTTTCTTATGAAGAAATTTAATAGAATGCACATGCACTTAATATTTAGTCTATGTTTAATCTGTTGTTATCAAGATGAATTATCTGACTTAATATAAAAGCCAGGATTTGTTGCAATAAATGTGCAATCTAATTTTCTGACATAATTATTCTAGTAGCTATTATAACTTGTTCTTTATCTTAAAAAATAAATAAATAAAGAGATAATAAACCTGGAAAGCAGAGGCTCCACAATTTTTTCTACTTTGTTCCGGAGAAAATCCATTTCATGTTGAAAATTTGTTACCAAAAACACTTATGTTGCTTTCACATTTAACATTTCTCAAGCATATAATTTCCTTTTCTTTGTTCCTGGAAACATTATTACTTACAAAAGAAACAACAAGACATTGAGGAAAGGTTCAGTAAATATTATTGCACCAACATGTATTTTTTTTTTAAATGAAATTTTCTGGAGAGAAGGAAAACCAGAAATTTTAAAACATATTAGGACTACTTGTTTTTTCTGCTGGTCTCAACTTGTGTACTTCTTGGGATAGTCCATATTTTCAAATATCATAGTTTTCCACTATTTCCCTTAAATGCCAAAATAGTTTTTTTAAAGAAATTTTGTCCATTATAGTTTTGCTTATTTATTGGTAGTACGTACATAAATTTAAATATAGCCATTATTATAATTTTCACCCTCCAAAACCCATTTCCAACAAATTCAATAGTCACTGAAATGTGATGCAAATCTGCCAAATGGTACTTCTGCTTCTCTGTTTTCTAATTTACATAAAATGCTATTTTTCAGAATATTCCAACATTTTTAAAAAGAAGAAACAATAAGAAATGAAGTTAAGCTCATAGTAAACATTCAACTGTAAAATGATTTCTATACATTTTTTATGATTACACATTTTTCCTACTGAATTGCAAAAAAAAAAAAAAAGTGACTTATTTAGGGTTTCCAGGTATCATAATTATAAAGAATCAGTTTATTTTTCTTTAAACTTGAAATATGATTATCCAACTTTCATCAAAGTTAAATCAAACAGCAACAAATTATTTGAGTTTCAGAAAACATAATTCAAATCATATTTCAGAGACTTATTTTATGTTTTGTGAAAAAGAGCTGACAAAAGATTCAACTGACCAAAATAAGAGAGATAAAAGTTTAATAAGTAGTGTCTTTTTCTGAGATTTAAGTGTATTTGTGATTTATGGATATTTCAAAATTTGATATGCTGCTGTTTAAAAAAAATAAGGAAATAAGGTGCCTACTTTATTTTTTTAATTTTATTTTATTTTTAAACTTTACAATATTGTATTAGTTTTGCCAAATATTGAAATGAATCTGCCACAGGTACACATGTGTTCCCCAT
>NW_011494778.1:802112-811818 GCF_000754665.1 Bison bison bison | reverse complement strand
CTCCCTCCCCATACCATCTCTCTGGGTCGTCCCAGTGCACCAGCCCCAAGCATCCAGTATTGTGCATCGAACCTGGACTGGCAACTCGTTTCTTACATGAAATTTTACATGTTTCAATGTCATTCTCCCAAATCTTCCAACCCTCTCCCTCTCCCACAGAGTCCATAAGACTGTTCTATACCTACTTTAGTCCCCACTTAAAAAAAAAACAATACCTATAAAGAGGAACACACTGTATCTGGAGGTGAAATACAAATGATGGTAGTCTAAAATTTATTTCATGAGGAACCATTGAAGATATGACAGTAGGAGAAGAGGGGCATATTAATACCTCAGACAAGTTTATTTGAGCCCTATGACAAACAGGCAAAACAGCCATACAAGAGAAAGAAGTTCTGTGGCGGATTCATTTTGATATTTGGCAAAACTAATACAATTATTTAAAGTTTAAAAATAAAATAAAATTAAAAAAAAAAAAAAAGAAGTTCATATAACTGTGGTTCCAGAGCTGCATCTTGAAAGATGAAGAATTGATGAGTTCATTTGAGTAAGGAGTGAAAAACCTGGCCAGGCAGTGTGAGGGTATTGATCAGAGCCAGAGGAGCAAACAAATTGTGTTTTAGGAATATGAGATACAGTATATACATAGGTGCAAAATGTGAGATGTGTGAGAGGAATTTGCAAACAGTTAAGTCCTTGTGCAGTGGCTTTCTCCCTTCGGGGTGCCCTTATATGCATGCTCATTCTGGCTGAATCCTCTTACTCAGACTAATCCAAGAGGTGGGTACCACTCTCTCTTTCTCAGAATTAGAGTTTATACTCCTCCAAGTTGGAGATTATACTTTGTGTCTTCTTTCATTATTCTGAGCCATTGTTAACTCTAGATTAACACTGTGCTTTAATATTGTATTGTATACACATTATTTTTCCTCCAACTCTTTAAACATATTTTAACTGACTGTAGGGAAAGAGCAAATTAACCAAGAAGGCATGGTCAGGATCTCTTGCCCCATGGCCTCTTGCTCTTGCACCACATTTTGTGAATAATGATCATGTAACTGTTGATCATTTATAGCACCGGGATGCATGTCATGAGATACTTGCTTGGTTATGGGCTACTTTGTGCAGTACACTTGTATGAGCTTCACCATGACAGCCCTGGCTGCTGCTGTATTGCAGCTACGCTGGAGCAACATCATGGCTATGTTATGGGATGTTATGTTATGGCAGCTGCTATGGAGGCTCCATCAGCTGGAGAGAGGCTGTGTCACGGCTGCTGTGCCAGCCAGGAGAGCATAAATGTGTCTGCAGTTCCTACAACTCCTCCAGTCTTCTTCCAGCCTCCTAGCTCAAGTCTTGCCTACCCTGGGTTCAGTGAACAGTGAGCACAGTATGAACAGCAAGACTCTGACTATACTTAAGTTTTTATCACTGCTACAAAAGGTTAAATGCATAGCAGTGGTTTAATAAAGTTTGACTAACTTTTTTAATCTAGAACTTCTTGTAAGCCTTTCTGATGGTAGAATAGAATTACTATAAAAACACAGTATCTGATTGCCTTCTTAGGAACAATATCTATTAACTTTATTACTATTGTAACAAATTACCACAAGTGGAAGCTTAAAACAATACAGGCTTATTATTTTATTGTTTTTGGAGGTTAGAAGTCTCACAGCTTCACCCAGCTAAAATCAGAATGTTGACAGGGATGCATTCCTTTCCTTTCCTTTCCTTTGCCTTACTTTATCTTACCTTTCTTTACATTACTTTACTGGAAGATAATCATTTCCTTGCCTCTCCAGATTCTAGAGGGTGTTTGCTTTCTTTTGTTCATGTTCCCCTTCCTCTATCATCAAAGTCAATAAAATGGGCGAAATTCTTTTCAAATTGCGTCACTGTAATCTTGATTCTACTCTGACATCTCCTCTGTCGTTTCTATCTCCCTCTTCCACTTTTAGGGGTGTTTGTGTTTTATTGAGCACACTGAAATAGTCCCTGACAGTCTCACATCTTCAGCTCAGCTGATTAGCAGCCTGAATTCCACCAACGACCTTATTTCAACTTTTTTCTATAACCTAAATATATTCATAGATCTGAGGACTGGGAAGTGTATATCTTTCATATTCTTCCTATTATGGGAACTTTTGGTGAGTTTTTATTTCAGGATCAATTCCAAATGGTATTTAACTTTTTTCCTTTCTAGAAGATTTTCATGTTAGATACTATGGTCAACTGCTAAATAAATAAATACAAAAAAAAAAAAAAAAACTCTGATTCTTCTCATTATTGCTTTCTAATCATTTATCTTTTTGTTGAAAATGTATAATAAATTTTAAATACATAATTTATCTCTAATGTAGACTTAAATGTATTATTCATACATTTCTGATAGTTAATCTCTGGCAATAAAAACTTGTAAATTTGTGAAACACATAAGCAGACTCTCTGCTCCATCAGACTAATTCCAGATATTTTAATTGATTATTCCACTGTTTTCTATAAAGCAAGTCACCTGTGAGCCAGACTTGTTTCTAATCTTATTTGGAAAGTAAAATCAAGCTACAATGAAAAAAAGTTCCATGTCCTTATATATGAGTATCTGAAGTAAACAACCTACTACTTCATTTTATGAGGTTTTTAATAGTCTGACAATTTTTGTCTTTTGATTGGAGAGTTTAACACTCTTGCATTACATGTGATTACTAATTTATTTGAATTGATTTTATCCATCTTATGTAAGCATCATTTTAATATATTTTAATCTCATTTTTAAACATTCCTGTATTCTTTGAAATATCTGAATGTTTTTGGCCTCTGACAAAAATTTTGGATTTATTTAACTGTCTTATATAAGCAGTCTCTTATTATGTTTTTCCCTCTTTATTTTTTTTTACATTCATGTATTCTTTAAAATATTTTCAAATTTTTTTGTACTCTATCTCATTTCTATTTTTTTCTGTTGTTGAGATGCATAATGTTAGTGAGCAACTTATTCATGGATTTTATTTCTGTTTTGTTTGTTTGTTTTAAAAAATAATTGAAATGCTGATTTTTAAGATCTTATGTTTGTATTTGTTATTCTATATTCTTAGTAAGGTAAGTTTGGTTACATTTTTTTTATTTAATTTTCTTTAACTGCGATCATTGAGCTTGAGTATCTTTCATTGACTTTGGCAAATATTAAGCTATAATAACCCATTTTTTAGGATTGTGTCATCTTTTCATAGGCTTATGTCAGAACTATAGTCTCTTTCCTCATACTTGTTTTTGAATGATCACACCCAGCACTGCCTGACTTCTTCACTGCATTCTAGGTAATTATTAATATGCCCCAATTAATTAAAATTTTCTTCCACTATTTAAATATTGCCTTGATTTTTTTTTTATTATGATGTTTCATTTTATTTCTGAAAAATTTCTTCAAAAGCTTTTTGGATCAATTTGCTTAGTCTTACACCTCCTGTTCAGTTAAGTTCAATCTCTCAGTAGTGTCCGACTCTTCGAGACCTCATGGACTGCAGCTCACCAGGCTTCCCTCTCCTTTACCAAATCCCAAAGCTTGCTCAAATCCATGTCCATTGAGTCGGTGATGTCATCCAACAATCTCATCCTCTGTCATCCCCTTCTCCTTTCTTCAGTCTTTCCCAGCATCAGGGTCTTTTCCAATAAGTCAGTTCTTTGAATCAGGTGGTCAAAGTATTGGAGCTTCAGCTTCAGCATCAGTCCTTCCAATGAATATTCAGGATTGATTTCCTTTAGGATGGACTGGTTGGATCTCCTTGTAGTCCAAGGGACTCTCAAGTTTTCTCCAACACCACAGTTCAAAAGCATCAATTCTTCGGCACTCAGCTTTCTTTATGGTCCAGTTCTCACATCCATACATGACTACTGGAAAAACCACTTCTACTAGAAAGACCTTTGTTGACAAAGTAATGTCTCTGTTTTTTAATATGCTGTTCAGGTTTTGTCATAGCTTTCCTTTCAAGGAGCAAGCATCTTTTATTTATTTAATTTATTTATTTATTTATTTTTTTGGGAGGGGGACTCCTCAGGCTTTATTTTATTTTTTTAATATAAATTTATTTATTTTAATAGGAGGTTAATTACTTAATTTCATGGCTGCAGTCACCATCTGCAGTGACTTTGGAGCCCAAGAAAATAAAGTCTCACTGTTTTCATTGTTTCCTCATCTATTTTCCCTGAAGTGATGGGACTGGATGCCATGATCTTAGTTTTCTGAATGTTGAGTTTTAAGCCAACTTAACACCTCTTGCTACTTATACATATTTTAACAACTTTTTTTTTTTTTACTTTTAAAAACATATTTACTTTAACATCAATGATTTATAATTACCACATATGAATCTTTACCAAGCTCATTTCATTCTTCATTCTACTTTCGATTTCTCATGGTGGTATATTTTATCTGTTTTTGTCCATTCTTGAATGTGAGTTCATAATTTTTTTACCTTTGGGTATGTGGCCTGATTTTGATGATGATTTTGAATAGTAGTAGTGCAAGCCATTTTTTGATGGGCTTCTCCAACACAGGAAAACATTTACAATACTCTTGGGATTTTCCCAGAAAAAAAATAGCATGGATTTGGGATGCAAAACTGCATGGTATCTAGTCTGTGCTTGTAATTTCTCAAAAATAATTTCTTTTCCTCCTCACAAAGCTAAATTCAAGTTAGGTAGCTCTTAATTTCACTCCTTCTCAGGAGTAGGTTTACCCTTAATTCTCTCATTCACTATAGGTAGAAACAATTCTATAAGGCTCCTAGGGGACCCCTGTTTAGGCTGAAGCCCCTAGGTTTTTCTCCTGTCCTTTGTATGCCAGTTGTCAGTAGAAACAGAAACTGATGTCACCAGGTTTTGAGGCCTTCTCCAAAGCAAAAAGCTTAACTTTTCTTAGGTTTCAGCACCAGTGTTTAAATTTGCATTTATTTTCTGAGAATCCCTTAGTTTCTTGTCAGCTCAGCTCTACATATACAATTTTATCCTGCATATTTAGTTTTTGAATGTAAGACTAGTTAATGTGCAAGTTACTTAAATTCACATAACACCAGGAATAAAAATACCCTTATAGCTTATGTGGCTTATATCAAACTATGCACCATTGAAAACTCTTCATTGTAGTATCCTTTTCCTCCATCTCTTCATTGGCATACATAGTCACTTTAAATAATACTTTCCAAAGCAAGTGTACATATTATAAGTATGTGTAGTACACACCAGTGCGTGTACTAACAGCAAGTATTTGAAATTTATGCTACTTAAGGAGACAAAAAAGAAATAAGGAACCACTAGACACAATTGCTATCCTACAATCTTTTTGTTTGTTTTATTGTTTGTTTTTCATTTGAAATAGTATTGATTTACAATGTTTGGTCAGGAAATATACTGCAAATATTATTGATTTACAATGCATTAATTTATACTGTTCAGCAAAGTGACAATTACTCAAATATATACATATATATATATATTATTCTTCATATTATTTTATAGCTATAATGTTTTATTTTCATTTAATTTGCTTTAATTGACCAAAAGTCATTAATTTCTTTCCCTTTGGCTACAGTAAGAATCTACAAATGAACAAAAATTACATCCATAATAATAGACTGCTAAAAATCACCAGGGAATTGCTTTGTGTATCTTAACAACAAAACTAGTTATCATATTGCAGTTTCTTACTGATTGATATAAAAATATCAAGAGTGATAGATATTCATATTCTGTGATATACAGGTGAAACATAGCAGAAGTGTAGATCTGTAATCTTATATCTTCTAACCAAACAAATCAAATAGCAAAAAATGTTAAAGGAGTCAATTCAGCAGCCAATCATTTTGCATAAATTTTGTCTGTCTAATTCTAAAATAGATTAGCTTTTAACAACCACAATGGTTAACATTTTTCACATTAACTTAATATATATCCAACTCTGCTTATACATTCAATCTTAAACAAACTTAAGTATTTTAATCCTTAATATAGAGGGGTTATTTAGATGCTGACATTGAGCCTCTAAAGATTGAGAGCCATTATTCTTTCCTATGAAGGATGTATGCTGGGGCTCCTCATCTTGCCCGCATCAGCTTCACCCTTTACCCTTCCATTCTGCTCCCCACCCAAGGAATTTGACCTGCATAGATGAGACCAATGAGTCTTCCTGGTTCCTGGATTCCAGGTGGATTCCATCAATGGGAGCCCTAGGACAAAACCATTGGGAGAGTGGTGGTGTGATTAGGTGTTTATTTATATAGGTCACCCTCCCTATAGGCTGGAAGCATCTTTCCACCAAAACTCACAGCTACACACACAGTGGTCTTCTCCAAATGCTCCTGTTTGCTGGTTCCATTAACTGTGATCTTCTCCAACCCCTTTAAGAAAGAATGGAAATAGTCTATTTACTATTCCATGTGTTTTCTCTTTACTTTGGACATACTTTGACTTAGCTCCTTTGTTAAACTCTTTTAAAATTGCTGTAACTTGAATGTGCATTTTGTTTCTTTTTGAGAACTATGTATGATGGATGCATGACTAGAGTTGCACTAGGGTCCATGGGGATAAAACTAGTATAGAATATATTGTTCAAAGATGGTAAAGTAGAAAAACTCTGAGCTCACATATTCCCACAAGCACACCAAATTTATAACTGTGTAGAGAGCAGCAATCAGTGAGAATGACCTAAAGATCAGCAGAAAAGATATACAAATAAAAATATAAAGAAGAAACCAAAACAAGATGCATGGGAGGATTGCAGACATAATATAGTCAAGATCCACATACCTTAATAAGTAGCACAAAAATGGCAGAAGAAATAATTGCAGATGATATCTCTGAGAGAGGGATCCAAGCCCCATTTTGAGCTCCTCAGCCAAGGAGTCCTGTACCAGAAAGACAAGCTCCAGAACATTTGGCTTTGAAGGCCAATGGGGATCCCTTTTGTTGGACCCAGAGAGCTATACCAAATAGCTACTTTTAAAGGATATACACAAAATTTTGCTTTCTCTAGGACCCAGGGCAGAAGCAGTACTTTCAGAGGAAAGGATCCACTTGCTAACATGGAGAGCCTCCCAGAAAGGCAAGGTACACATATGACTCACTTGAGGGACATAGACACTAGTGGCAGCCACTTTGGAGATTTCATTCTACCACAAGGGCACTGATGCTGACAAGTGCCATCCTGGAATCCTTCCTCTAGCTATTAGCATTAGGACCTACCTATATCCACAAGCTATTCCGTATCAGTCCTGGGACCTTCCTCCCACCACAGACCAAGTAGCTATCCAGGTGAGATCTAGCCCTATGCATAAGCAGATCAGCTGCTATACAAACTTCTAAGCATCCATCAGCCATAGGATCCTATTCCACCCAAAAGAGGGCCTAGGACTCAGCCTCGCCCATCAGTGGGGCAACACAAATACAGGGCAACACAAATAGGCCCTGACACTAAAGACCTAAGAGCATGACACCACCAATAAATATGTCAGCACCAGCTCTTCAGTATCCCCAGGATTCCAACTCGGCCTAGCAGCAAACCAGCACCAACTTTGAGGCTGTTTAAACCCTACTGACAAAACCCCCAGCAATTATATCCCATCCACCAGTGAGCCATAAGCCACCAATCGGTGGCTATCAGCCCCAGGATCCCGTGAATATCTATATGTTGCCAACAGGCCAATACCAGCCCTGTCACCTCCTAGGATCCAGTCCCATCTACCAATGGGGCAGTATCAGCTCCTAGAATCCCCGTATCCTACAACTAGCCATGTCAGATAATAGACCCCCATACAAGGTGGCTAAAACTAGTTCCAGGACCTCTGACACCAAAGTCAATAACCTTAGGATGTGACTCCACCCACAAGTGGGCTAGTACTAGTTCAGGGCTCCATGGGCTATGCAGCCATGTGTGCTAGGAACCAAGGCCCCTCCTATCAGGGGATGGCAGTCATGCACTAGGCAAGTTTCATAACCAAATAGATTGGGGAACAACTATGCCTACTTCACCCAAAATAGCCAGCCCATCACAGCACAAAGGCCTACACAGCCCACACTGCGGTCACCTCTACAATATACAGCTCTGGTAACCAAAGGGTATGTGTCATTGGGATGTATAGGACACCTCCTACATAAGGCCACCACTCCAAGTTGGATAAAGAAGCAACCAATCTTATATTAGAAATAAACACAAAGAATTAGAAAAAATGAAGCAAAAGAGAAACATGATCCAAGAAAGGAAGAAGATAAAGCCAAAAATGAACTGAAGTGAAGTGGAGGTAAGAAATTTACCTGATAAAGAGTTCAAGCAGTGATCATAAAGATGCTCAAAAAAAGTCAGGAGAATTAATAAATACAATGAGAAGTTAAAATTTTCTAACAGGTTTAGAAAATGTATAAAAGAATCAAATAGAGATGAAGAATATAATAACTGAAATAAAAAGTACCCTGGAAGAAACCAAGAGTATATTAGATGAGATATAGGAATGAATCAGCAAACTGGAAGACATAGTAATGGAAAAGTCAGGCCAAACAGGAAAAAAAAAAAAAGAAAGAAGAAAAGAGAATAGTTTAAGAGATCTCTGAAAAAATATCATGTATACTAACATTCACATTGTAGGAGTCCCAAGGAAGAGAGAGATAAGAGGGGAAGGGATATATTTGAAGAAATAATAGCTAAAAACTTCCCTCATCTGATAAAAGAAACAGACATCCATGGCAAGGAAGCAGAGAGTCCTAAATAGGATCAACTCAAAGAGGACCACACCAAGATGCTCTGCAATTAAATTGGTGAAAATTAAAGACAAAAAGAGAACATTGGAAGAGCAATGGAAACACACCTAATTACTGCAGAACAATGACAAGGCTATCAACTGTCTTTCAGTAAAAATTCTGCAGGTCAGAAGGTAGTGTCACAATATACTTGAAGGATGAAAAGAAGAAACTTACAACCAAGAATATTCTACCCATGAAAGATACTGTTCAAATTTGAAGAAGACATTAAGAGTTTTATAGGCAAGCAAAATCCAAGAGTTCAGCACTATGAAATAAGCTTTACAAGAAATGTTAAAAGGACTTTTCTAATAGAGTAGAAAAGGCCACAACTAGAAATACCAAAGCTATGAAAGAAAAAAACCTCATTGGTAAAGGCAAATATACAGAAAATGTAGTGCATCAATCATCAATACAATATTGTAAAGTTAAATAATAAAATAAAATTAAAAATTAATTAATTAATTTAAAAAATCACTTATACAGCTAGTGGGAAGATTAAAAGGTAAAAGAAGCAAAATTGTTGATATCTACAATAAGCAAAATGATACATAAAACAAAAAGTTTTAAACTATGATGACAAAATAACTTAAATATGGATGGAGCAATAAAAATGCAGGGTTGTTAAAATGTGTTTGAACTTAAGAAGTTAGCAACTTAAAGGAATATCCTGTTTATTTAACTTATATGCAGAGTACATCATGAGAAACGCTGGATTGGAAGAAACACAAACTGGAATCAAGATTGCCGGGAGAAATATCAGTAACCTCAGATATGCAGATGACACCACCTTTATGGCAGAAAGTGAAGACGAACTAAAAAGCCTCTTGATGAAAGTGAAAGTGGAGAGTGAAAAAGTTGGCTTAAAGCTCAACATTCAGAAAACGAAGATCATGGCATCCGGTCCCATCACTTCATGGGAAAT
>NW_011494778.1:801527-802012 GCF_000754665.1 Bison bison bison | reverse complement strand
AAAGCAGAGACATTACTTTGCCAACAAAGGTCCGTCTAGTCAAGGCTATGGTTTTTCCTGTGGTCATGTATGGGTGTGAGAGTTGGACTGTGAAGAAGGCTGAGCACTGAAGAATTGATGCTTTTGAACTGTGGTGTTGGAGAAGACTCTTGAGAGTCCCTTGGACTGCAAGGAGATCCAACCAGTCCATTCTGAAGGAGATCAGCCCTGGGATTTCTTTGGAAGGAGTGATGCTAAAGCTGAAACTCCAGTATTTTGGCCACCTCATGCGAAGAGTTGACTCACTGGAAAAGACTCTGATGCTGGGAGGGTTTGGGGGCAGGAGGAGAAGGGGACGATAGAGGATGAGATGGCTGGATGGCATCACTGACTCGATGGACGTGAGTCTCAGTGAACTCCGGAAGGTGGTGATGGACAGGGAGGCCTGGTGTGCTGCGATTCATGGGGTCGCAAAGAGTTGGACACGACTGGGCAACTGATCTGAT
>NW_011494778.1:790277-801346 GCF_000754665.1 Bison bison bison | reverse complement strand
CTGATTGATATATATATATATATATCAGATGCATGTATGTGTATACATATACTCATCATGGTAGCCACAAAGCCAAAATTTGGGATAGATATACACAAACAAGAAGAATTGAAACATATACAGTAAAGATAATCATCAAATCATAAGTGAATAGTAGAAGAAAGGAACAAATAAGAACCACAGAACAACCCCAAAACAATTAACAAAATGTCAATAAATGCATACTTATCATTAACTCTTTTAATGTAAATGGGCTAAATGCTCTGAAAAAGACATAAAGTGGCTGAATAGATATGAAAACAAAATTTACATATAGCTACCTAGAAGATGTTCACTTTATATATAAAGACACATAAACTGAAAATAAGAAGATAGAAAATGGTTTTCCAAGCAAATGGAAAAAAAAAAGTCTGGGTAGCAACATCAATAGCAGATGAAATAGCCATTAAAACACACTGTAACATGAGACTTAAACATATGCATCCAACACAGGAACAGCTAAGTATATAAAGCAAATAGTTACAAATTTAAAGGGAGAAATTGATAGTAGCACAATAATAGTGTTGGAGTGTAATACAGCATTTATACCAACAGACACATCAAACAGACAGAAAATGAATAATAAATATTAGCTTGTTTGCAAATTACATGATACCTCACACAAAAAAAATCCTAAAACTATCATGAAAAAGTTACTAAATTCAGCAATGAATTTGATGAGGTTGCAAGATACGAAATTACCATACAGAAATTTATTTTATACACTAAAAATGAACTATCATAAAGAGAATTTAATAATATAATCTCTTTTAATGTCACATTAAAAATAATAAAATACTTAGTAACAAGTATAACTAAGAATGTAAAATACTGTCCTCACAAAACTATAAGATGCCAATGAAAGAAACTGAAGACAAAAACAAATAAGTGTGAGGATATGCTGTGCTCATGGATTGGAAGAATTAATATTGTTATAATGATTATACTACCCAAGGCAATCTACAGATTTAATGCCATCCCTATCAAAATAGCAGTGTTCCTTTTCACAGAGCTATAACAAATAATTTTAACATTTGCACAATATCACAATAGACCTTAATAGCTAAAACAATCTTATGAAATAATATCAGTGCTGGAGGTATCACAGTCCCTGATTTCAAACTTTACTACAAAGCTACAGTAATGAAATGGTATGGTCCACACACACACACACACAAATAGATGCATGGATCAATGGAGCAGAAAAGAAAATGCAGATATGAATCCACACTTACATGGAAAATTAATCTATGACAAAGGAGGCAAGAACATACAATGGAGGAATAAGATGGGGAGATCACCTTCCTCCCTACAATAACATAAAAAATGCACCTGCATGTGGAACAACTCCTACAGAACAATTTTTGAATGCTGGCAGAAAATCTTCAGAGCATGAGGTAGGGCAAAAGATATAAGAAAATAAAGGGCAAATAATTTGAGATGGGGACTTTCGCTTCAAAGAGGGAGCCATGAAAAAGAACAAGTTTTCACACACTTGGAAACTCTGTCATTGGTAGGGGTGGCGTGTGGGGTGGGGTGGGGGCTTCAGAACCTTAGAGGAGAATACAACAGATGCTCAGAAGATAAAATGCAGATAATTCATGACAATACTTCCCAGCTGAGACAATGTTTGCTGCACACCCACCATGGTGAGTGGGGATTGGAAACTGAGGTTCAGGCTTTGGGTATTGGACCCTGTGGCGAGGACTGTGGTTGACTGTCATGAGATGCTCTGCAGGGGCTAGTACAACATAGCTAAGGGAGTCCAGGGAAAAGCAGGAACCTGGCAGAAAAGCAAGAGATCATTGCACGAAGACCCTCTAATTCTCTGTGCTTGCAGGACACAGGGCCTTGCCTTTGTGAGTGGCTAGGTGGGGTGAGCCACAATTGTGGACTGTGACCTCAGTGGTAGATATGCCAAAGCCAGGTGGAGTGCCAAAGTTGGGGTAAAAATTGTGGCTGCAGTCCCAGAGATAATGCATCTGCTCCAGAGTTGCCACCAAGCTGTGAGCAAGTACTGGTCATTGTCCTCACCTTCCCAGGAGGCTGGACAACCCGTCTCTGCTGAAAGACGCATGATCTGGGGCCATCTCCGCAAGGGGAGTGCACAAACTGCCTCAGTCAGGCAGTTCAGTCGCTCAGTCGTGTCCGACTCTTTGCGACCCCATGAATTGCAGCACACCAGGCCTCCCTGTCCATCACCAACTCCCAGAGTTCACTCAGACTCAAGTCCATCAAGTCACTGATGCCATCCAGCCATCTCATCTTCTGTCGTCCCCTTCTCCTCCTGCCCCCAATCCCTCCCAGCATCAGAGTCTTTTCCAAAGAGTCAACTCTTCGCATGAGGTGGCCAAAGTACTGGAGTTTCAGCTTTAGCATCATTCCTTCCAAAGAACACCCAGGACTGATTTCCTTTAGAATGGACTGGTTGGATCTTCTTGCAGTCCAAGGGACTCTCAAGAGTCTTCTCCAACACCACAGTACAAAAGCATCAATTCTTCGGTGTTCAGCTTTCTTCACAGTCCAACTTTCATATCCATACATGACTACTGGAAGAACCATAACCTTGACTAGACGGACCTTTGTTGGCAAAATAATGTCTCTGCTTTTGAATATGTTATCTAGGTTGGTCATAACTTTACTTCCAAGGAGTAAGCGTTGTTTAATTTTAGTTTTAACAAACTGCCTCAGACTGCAGCAATTTCCCACAAGCCTCCCCACATATCCTAATTGTGGCTACAAAACCCACCCTCTCCCAAGCCTGACTGAGCAAGTGAGCCCTAGTAAGCTGCTACTATTGTCCCTTCTTGTTTGGTCAGGAAACAGACCCTAGAGGGTGACCTACAAGCAGAGGTGGGGCCAAAATCAAAGCTGAGCACCAGAGGCTGTGTTACTGAAGAAGCAGAATGAAATTTACTCCTCAGTAGCAGGCGCAACGGAGTAAATCCCTGCGGTTAGACTGAGACCTTGGAGTCTGGGGGAAAATGTGGACTTTGGAAGCAAGTACAATCTGGAGTAAGACCATATCTGAGAGACTGACTTGACCCCACAGCACCCACAGGAGGTCCAGAGCCTTCCGATAAATATTGGAGGACGTCCTGAGTAGGCAGATGGCCTGGTACTCACTTTTGGGTGAGAAAAATGAGGGACACAGGAGGACATTCTTCTCAGTACCATTCTCTCTCTCTCTGTCTCTCTATCTACACACACACATACTCACACCTATGAACATACCATATACATATATAGCATTTTTTTCTTTTTCATATTATTCTACAGTTTATTTTTATTTATTTAATTTTTATTTTTAACTTACATTTTGGAGAAGGAAATGGCAACCCACTCCAGGACTCTTGCCCTGAAAACTCCATGGATGGAGGAGCCTGATAGGCTACAGTCCATGGGGTGGCAAAGAGTCAGATACGACTGAGTGACTTCACTTACTTTCTTTCTATAGTTCCTTTTGGAGAAGGAAATGGCAGCCCACTCCAGTATTCTTGCCTGGAGACACCCATGGACAGCAGGGGCTGGTGGGCTACAGTCTATGGGGTTGCAAAGAGACACAACTAAGCAACTAACACACACACACACACACCCCTTAAATTTTCATTAAAAATTTTTTTTTCATTTTTAAATATTTTTTTTCTATTTTTACAGTACTCTTTAGTTATACTGCATTTTCCATGTTTTCAATATTGCATTTTTGATAGTTTACTTTTTATTATTCATCTTCATCTCATTGGATTGATAGCTCTTCTTTTTTGGTTCCCATTTTTTATTCTTTTGCTCTTTTTTTATCTCTTCTATTTGTGAATGTGTGAATTTCTTTGGGTGTTCTTGTCTGTTGAGTGTTGCTTTCATCATTTATCTTGAGGTTTTTTCTGTCCATTCTTTTATGTTTGTTTGTTTATATGTTTGTTTGCCTTCTTCCCCACCCCACCCCAATCTTTTTCTTTCTCTTCTCTGTTGTGTGGATGTGGGGTGTTGGTACACACAACCTACAATAATGGGTCAGGGTTGAATCTCCGAGGTAGGAAACCTGAGTCCAAGATATTGGACCACCAGAGAACTCTAGAACTCATGGAAGATTAATTGGCAAGAGCTCTCCCAGAGACCTCCATCTCAACACTAAGATCATGTCCCACCCAAAGCCAGCAAGCTCCAGTTTAGAATGCTTCATGTTAAACCATGAGGAAACTAGGAACACAACTTTGTCCATTAAGAGACAGGCTGCCCAAAGCTATAACAAGCCCCCAAACACCCTAAAACTCACCAATGAATGCTTCATTTATTTTCAGACAGAAAAAATTCAGATCCACCAACCAGAACAGGCACCAGCTCCCCCAACCAGGAAACTATCACAAGGCACTGGTCCAACCACACCCACTGGGGTCAGACTCCATAAATAAAAGGAACTATGACCATGCATCCTGCACAAAGGAGACCCAAAGCACAGTAAATCAAACAAAATGATGAGACAGAAACATGAACCAGGTGAAGGAACATGGTAAAAACCCACAAGAACACACAAATAAAAGGTCAATAGGCAGTTTACCCAAAGAAAATGCAAAGTAATGATAGTAAAGATGACCTAGGAGGCACAGATAACTAAAATGAAGGCACAGATGAAGAAGGTACAAGAAATGTTTAACAAGGACCAAGAGGAAACAAAGAATAGACAATCAGCAATGAATAACACATAATTGAGATTAAAAAGAAATACACTAGAGGGAATTAATAGCAGAATAACTGATACAGAAGAACAGAAAAGTGAGCTGCAAGATAGAATGGTGGAAATTACTGATGCAGAACAGAAAAAAGAAAAAAAAATGAAAATAAATGAGGATAGTCTCGGAGACCTCTGGGGCAATATTAAGTGAAATATTTGAATTTTAGGACTCTCAGAAGAAGGATTTCCCAGGTGGCTCAGTGGTAAAGAATCCATCTGCAACTGTCAAAGACACAGGGGACCTGGATTCGATCCCTAGTCAGGAAGATCCCCTGGGGGAGGAAATGTCACCCTACTGCTGGAAAATCACATAAACAGAGTAGCCTAGTGGACCAAAGTCCATGGGATTACAAAGAGTTAGACACAACTGAGCAAGGGAGCACCTACATACACAGAGGAAGAGAAAAAGAATGGGAATGACCAAAGACTTGTAGAGACTATAGTCAGAAACTGCCCTCACATGGGAAAGGAAATAGCCATCCAACTTCAGGAAGCCCAGAGAGTCCCATGCAAAGAGAAACACATCATGATAATAGGATTGTACATATCAATAATTGCACTAAATGTAAATAAGTTAAATCCTCCAACCAAAAGACACAAACCTGATTAATGGATACAAAAAATACAAAAATAATACTGCCTACAAAAGGCCTACTTCAGACCTAGGAATAATACAGACTGGAAGCAAGTGCTTGAAAAAAAAAGTATCCCATGCAAACAGAAATCAAAGGAAAGCAGGAATAGCAATATTCATATCAGTTAAAATAGATTTTAAAATTTAAAAAAACATTATAAAAGGCAAGGAAGGACACTGCTGCTGCTAAGTCACTTCAGTTGTGTTCAACTCTGTGCGACCCCATAGATGGCAGCCCACCAGGCTCCCCTGTCCCTGGGATTCTCCAGGCAAGAACACTGGAGTGGGTTGCCATTTCCTCCTACAATGCATGAAAGTGAAAAGTGAAAGTGAAGTCGCTCAGTCGTGTCCGACTCTTAGCGACCCCATGGACTGCAGCCTACCAAGCTCCTCTGCCCATGGGATTTTCCAGGCAAGAAAATCCCTACTGGAGTAGGGTGACATTGCCGTCTCTGAGGAAAGACACTACATAATGATAAAATGATCAATCCAAGAAGAACATCTAAAAATTACAAATACATATGCATCCAACATAAGAAAACCTCAATACATGAGGGAAATGTTAAGAAGTATTAAAGGGAAAATCAAAAGTAACACAATAATAATGGAGGTCTTTAATACCCCACTCACACCAGTAAACAGATCATCTAGATATAAAATTAATAAGCCTTAAATGACACATTGGCCCAGATATACCTAATTCATATCTGCAGGATATTTCATTACAAAAAAAAAAAAAAAATAGAATTCACTTTTTTCTCAAGGGCACATGGAACATTCTCCAGAATAGATCACATCTTGAATCACAAAGCAAGCCTTGGCAAATTTAAGAAACTTGGAATTCTATCAAGTATTTTTGTTTTTTTCTGACCACAATGCTATAAGATTAAATATCAACTACAGGGAAAAACAAAGCAAAACACAACACAACAAAACAAACAAGCAAAAAAACACAAAAACTGTAAACACACAAACACATGAAGGCTAAACAACACACTTCTGAATAGCCAAGGGGTCACTGAAGAAATCAAAGAGGAAATTAAAAAAAAAAAAAATCAAGAAGCAATTGAAATGAAACACAAGTCAAAATTTGTGGGATTCTGTAAAAACAGTGCTAAGAAAGGAAGTTTATAGCAATATAAGTCTAACTTATTAAAAAAAAAATCAAATAAACTGCCTAACCTTACATCTTAAGCAACTAGAGAAAGAAGACCAAAAAACCAGAACAAAACAAAACAAAATTATTTGAAGGAAAGAAATCATAAAGATGAAAGCAGAATTAAAAAAATAAACTGAGATAATAGCAAAGATCAATAATGCTAAAAGTTGGTTCTTTGAGAAGATAAAACTGACACACCATTAGCCAGATTCAAGTCAATAAAATTATAAAGGAAAAGAAATTATGACAGACAATGCAGAAATACAAAGGGTCATAAGAGACTGCTACAAGCAACTATATGGCATTAAAATGAACAACCTGGAAGAAATGGACAAATTCTTTGAAAATATAACCTTCCAGATTGAACCAGAAAGAAATAGAAAATATAAATATAGCAATCACAAGCACAAAAATTGAAACTGTGATAAAAAATCTTCCAACAAACAAAAGTCCGTGGCCAGATGGTTTCATATGTAAATTCTACTAAATTTGTAGAGAATAGCTAACATAGAGAGCAGAGTCTGATACTCTGTGATGACCTAGAGGGGTGGAATCCAGGGGAGTGGAAGGGATGAAGGTTCAAGAGGGAGTAGTTGTATAGATAGATAGATAGATAGATAGATATTACTCAGCCATAAATAAGAATTAAATTTTGTCATTTGCAAAGACCTGGATTGACCTAGAGGGTAATACGCTTAACGAAATAAGACAAACCAAAAAAAGACAAATACTATTTGCCATCAGTTAAGGCACTGAGAATCATGCTCTAATAATAACTGCACTACAACTTTTTACTTTCCAGATGTGTATTTTATTGAAGGCATTAATTTTTGCCCAACATGCTATGAAAGTTTTCTCAAATAAAGGTTTGCTTTTCATGAAAGAAGTGGGAATATAAAAGCTTTTACTTTCTTCTTTTATGTTAAATATATGTGCACTTGAAATCTTATTTACTGTGGAAAGGCAAGGAAAACAGAGTAAGAAAAGCACTTAAGAATTAAAGGCTCAGAGAAGTTTTGTTTGAATTTGTAAAAAGTACATATTGGTTTTTTTTCATATGAGAGAAAAATGTATACTATATATATACAGAAACACACACACACACACGCACACGCACACACACTCATTCCAAAGAGAAGGTACAGACTGTATGAAGACATCTAAAAGAAAGGAAACATAGGTCATCTGATCATGATCTTACAATTTGCCTCATTTTTTCCTGAGACAGAACGGAGGGGAGAGGAAGAATGATTGATGGCAGATTCTAGAGCCAGAGAACCTAGATTCCGATGCAGACTTTGCCCTTTAGTAACTGTGTGATTGTGGCTGAGTTACTTTTCTGCTCTGTCTTTCCTCAGCTGTCTAAATGTAAATAATGGCAGTGCCTGCTTATAGGATTGGTCTGTGTAAAGCATTTAGAATTGTACCTGATACATAGTAATCACTATAAAAGTGTTTCATATATAAATATATGATAAGGAATGGAGCAGGAGAGGACATTGGGGCAAAATCAAGAATGACTTTAATATGGGGATTAATTTTATTCCGAAGAAAATGGAGGAACTCTCCAAGATGTTACTGATGAATGTGTGAGTATTAGATATGAAAATGTTTGAAAAGTCACTTGTGACTCATGGGATAAATGAATCTAGAGGAGGAGAAATTTTAAAATGGTCCCCATTTGGGAGATTATTGTAGAAAAAGGGTGGAGATAAGGAGTGGATTTTATATACATTTAGAGAACAGATTATGTTATCTAGCAATTGAATAGCCATAGTGGGTGAAGGAGAAAGGGGTGTGCATATCTAAGCTGTCTATAGGGATGCTGGTGTGAGTGCCTCAGAGGTTGGTGGCAAGGTGAATAAAGAGTGTGAGAGTAAGCAAAGGCACAGCCTACCTGGAAAATATGCAGTGTATTGGCCTCCAAATAAAAAAGCAAATTTGCACTGCATTATTTCTTTCCAATTCAATGAATTAAAGCTTTATTATAAGTACTTTTTTTTATTTTAAAGAGGTTGACACTATGGTGGAAAATATTGCATATTAAATAGTTTAAGATAAATAAATCATAAGTTCATACATTTAAGCAACACTAATAATGAATAAAAGGAGATTGTTTTAATTGGTCCTTTTAAGTTATAACAGATGTTTCAATTTTCTTCTGCTTTATTCTCAAATTTTCATAATTTGTGTTCATATAAAGGGAAAGTAAGAAAAAATTATAGTTTTGAGATCAAATTTTTTGAAAAACCAGATTAAAAAATGAAAAGAGCAATTAATTTTAATAAGGCTTATGAATATGGCATTACTTAAATTAAATCAGAGTTCCATATGTAGAAGTAAGAAAGAGAATTAGTATTTAGCTTTGATTAATATTCCAACCTCTAGGAAGCAGCATTACAAAAAATTTTCTTGTAGACCTTATTTAGATATTCTCTTTGCATTAAAGTATTGCAACTTTTTTTCTTTCTGTTAAGATTTCTTATTATTCAGGTTGGCAGTTCTGAAAACAGATGTGTGCAGATTGCTATATCAGACAGCTATATCAAACAGTTTATGACAAAGATCCTGGTTACACAATATGCTTATTTCTGTAAATATTTAAAGCGCAGAATTGTTTTAAGAGGACATTTATATATATATATATATGTATGTATGTATATACAGATGATATAAATTCTATATGTATATACTGTATCTGTAAACATATATAAGCTAAGGTATATTGAATATGCATTAATATTAACCACAAAGGTATCCGAAATATAAAAGTGTGGGGATTGGAATCATGTGGCAAATGTTCTGTGGTAACTGAATGGGAGTAATCTTTGGGAATTATATAAAACATTAAATAATTAATTAAATAAAATAAAAATAAGAGTCGTGTTTGATGTAGCCACAGGAAGCATATCCAAGAACATAAATGGCAGTTTAATAATATATTTTTTTCTTAAAAATATAATGTATTTTCAAGCAGCAATGGGTACACTCCCCTATTAAGTGCATTTAATGCCATTAGAAGAGCTGCTGTGAGAAACCATATAGCTGGTGAGCCTATAGATCAAATGACACATTATATGGGATATAACCAGTTCTCAAAATATCGCATATTACCCAAACTATCAGAGACATTTTAAATAATTTTGTGCATACATTGAAAACAGATATATCAAAAAAGATGTTTCCTAAATGGAGTCAGATTTCACAAATCAGGTGACTCAATATTAGAATAAATTTTTAATTCTAGCACTCTGTAAGAAAGTATATCTAACTAACATCCTTAAACTTTTTGATGGTCACTGAATAGTCTTTACATTATTCTATGACAAGTATGACATCACTTTGCCAACAAAGATCTGTATAGTCAAAGCTATGGTTTTCCTAGTAGTCAAGTAAAAATGTGGAAGTCGGGCCATAAAAAAGATTAAGCACTGAAGAATTGATGCTTTCAAATTGTGGTGCTGGAGAAGACTCTTGAGAGTCCCCTGAACTGCAAGGAGATCAAACCAGTCAATCCTAAAGGAAATTAACCCTGAGTATTCATTGAAAGGACCGATACTGAAGTTCCAACACTTTGGCCAGCATATATGAAGAGCTACTCATTGAAAAAGATCCTGATGCTGGGAAAAGATTGATGACAGGAAGAAAAGGGGGTGACAGAGAGTTGGATTGTTGGATGGCATCAACTACTCAATGGATATGAGTTTGATCAAACTCTGGAAGTTAGGAAAGGACAGGGAAGCCTAGCATGTTGCAGCCCATGGGGTTTCAAAGAGCCAGACATGACTTAGAGACTAAACAACACAACAATGTGACAAAGACACTGAAATAAAGATATTAAAAAAAATAGAAAAGTTAATGCTCTTTATAAAATTGATACTCTGCATCCTCAATTCAAAAACCAGTCTTCAGCAGATGAATGGCTAAGAAAGCTGTGGTACATATACACAATGGAGTATTACTCAGCCATTAAAAAGAATATATTTGAATCAGTTCTAATGAGGTGGATGAAACTGGAGCCTATTATACAGAGTGAAGTAAGCCAGAAGGAAAAACATAAATACAGTATACTAACGCATATATATGGAATTTAGAAAGATGGTAACAATAACCCGGTGTACGAGACAGCAAAGAGACACTGATGTATAGAACAGTCTTATGGACTCTGTGGGAGAGGGAGAGGGTGGGAAGATTTGGGAGAATGGCATTGAAACATGTAAAATATCATGTAAGAAACGAGTTGCCAGTCCAGGTTCGATGCACGATACTGGATGCTTGGGGCTAGTGCACTGGGACAACCCAGAGGGATGGTATGGGGAGGGAGGAGGGAGGAGGGTTCAGGATGGGGAACACATGTATACCTGTGGCGGATTCATTTTGATATTTGGCAAAACTAATACAATTATGTAAAGTTTAAAAATAAAATAAAATTAGAAGGAAAAAAAAAAACAGTCTTATAAAACCAGTCTTATAAAAGAATATATAACATATACATATAAACAAATATA
>NW_011494778.1:787788-788849 GCF_000754665.1 Bison bison bison | reverse complement strand
TTGTTGCCCGGGCTTGTGCACTGGGATGATGCAGAGGGATGGATGGGGAGGGAGGTGGGAGGGGGGATTCAGGAAGGGGAATACATGTACACCCATGGTGGATTCATGTCAATGTATGGCAAAACCAATACAATATTTTAAATTAATTAAATAAATAAATAAAACTGTTATAAATAATAAAATAAATAAAACATAAAAATAAAAAAAAAAAAAAAAAAAAAGATGGCTAACAAACACGTGAAAAGATGCTCAACATCACTCATTATCAGAGAAATGCAAATCAAAATCACAATGAGGTACCATTTCACAACAGTCAGAACGGCTGCCATCCAAAAGTCTACTAGCAGTAAATGCTGGAGAGGGTGTGGAGAAAAGGGAATCCTCTTACACTGTCAGTGGGAATGCAAACTAGTACAGCCATTATGGAGAACAGTGTGGAGATTCCTTAAAAACTGGAAATAGAATTGTCATATGACCCAACAATCCCACTGCTGGGCATACACACTGAGAAAAACAGAATCGAAAGACACACGTACACTCCAATGTTCATCGCAGCACTGTTTATAATAGTAAGGACATGGAAGCAACCTAAATCTCCATCAGCAGACGAATGGATAGGAAAGTTGTGGTACATATACACAATGGAGTATTATTCATCCACTAAAAATAATATATTTGAATCAGTCCTAATGATGTGGATGAAACTGGAGCCTGTTATACAGACTGAAGTAAGCCAGAAAGAAAAACACCAATACAGTATACTAACATATATATATGGAATGTAGAAAAATGGTAACGATACCCCTGTATGTGAGACAGCAAAAGAGACACAGATGTATAGAACGGTCTTTTGGACTCTGTGGAAGAGGGTGAGGGCAGGATAATGTGGAAGAATGGCATTGAAACATGTGAATTATCATATGTGAAACAAATTGCCAGTCCAGGTTAGATGCATGAGATAGAGTGCTCGGTGCTTGTGCACTGGGATGATCCAGAGGGATGGATGGGGAGGGAGGTGGGAGGGGGGATTCAGGAAGGGGAATACATGTACACCCATGGTG
>NW_011494778.1:781523-787680 GCF_000754665.1 Bison bison bison | reverse complement strand
AAAAAAAAAAAAAAAAAAAGAGGAGGTGGAAGAAGAGAGGATGGAGGGAAAAGAAACTACCAGTAAAGATAAATTTGTGAACTAAAAGAGAAGGAAATTAAAAAAAAAAAAAAAGCTTATTATCAATTCCAACAAAGTCAATAAAGAATTCATTGCTGAGGAAATTAAAAAAAAAATTCAATTTTATAAAGGCAGTTTATAAATGTGCTTAAGTTATTCAAAACTAAAGGAAATAACTACATCCATGACCAAAGAGAGGAGCTTATGAACAAAGCAAAAAATATGAATAGGAAAAATGAATATGAGAAATGCATAAATAAAAATAAAAAAAAAATAAAAAGCACATCAATAATTTAACTATTCTGTAGAGTGAGTTCAGCAAAGCAAGCTTCAAGCACACCTTTCATAGTTACTCCAGAAGTAAGACCAACAGGAAATAATGAAAAGGTAAAGTGCTTCCCAGGTGTCACTAATGATAAAGAACCCACTTGCCAATGAAGGGGACATAAGAGATGTTGATACGATCCCTGGGTGAGGAAGATACCCTGGATGAGGAAATGGCAACCCACTCCAGTACTCTTGCTGGGATAATCCCAAAGAAAAAGGAACCTCGTGGGCTATAATTCTTGGGGTTGCAAAGAGTCGGACACGACTGAGCATCTGAACAGCATAGCCAATATTAAAATAGATACAATCTGCAAATTCTCTTAAATTAAGAAAGATATATGAACTTCAAATGAAAAGGCACATAAAGGAAACTAGTTTTGAATAAATATAAACAAACATTACAAAGAACTGAAAAGCAAAATATATGAGAAAATATTAAAGGCAACTAAAAAGAAAATTTAGAACAGTTTATGAACAATGAAAATAGGTATATAAAAAAATTTCACACTCAAAAATAATTTCCAAAAGGCACTAAAATACCAGCTTCAGTTCTTACGGAAAATAAAATATACATCTTTCAAAACTTAAACAAATATATACAAATGTGTGTGTCCTTTGAAATTGTGGCTGAAACAAATTTAATCAAGAAAGTATGCTTAGCAAATACTTAGTAAAATATGATAACAAATATAATTAATTTAAAATGATAATGATTAACTTACAGTTTAGTTAAGAATGGCAAATCTAAAATACTACTCAACGATAACAAATAAGATCCAGAAAAGGAATCAGCCTAAATGTTCATTGACATGTAAATGGATAAAGAAGATGTGGTGTATATATTATAGAACACTACTCAGCCATAGAAAAGAATTAAATATTGCCATTCACAGCAACATGGATTGACCTAGAGATCATCATGATAAGTGAAGTAAGAAAAAAAGAGAAAGACAAATATCATATGATATCAGAGAAGGCAATGGAACCCCACTCCAGTACTCTTGCCTAGAAAATCCCCTGGATGGAGGAGCCTGGTAGGCTGCAGTCCATGGGTCGCAAAGAGTCAGACGCGACTGAGCGACTTCACTTTTACTTTTCACTTTCACGCAATGGAGAAGGAAATGGCAACCCACTCCAGTGTCCTTGCTGGGAGAATCCCAGGGAAGGCAGAGCCTGGTGGGCTGCCATCTATGGGGTCGCACAGAGTCGGACACAACTGAAGCAACTTAGCAGCAGCAGCAGCAGCAGCAGCATTTATATATGAAATCTAAAATATGATACAAGTTAACTTATTTACAAAACAGAAACAGACTTATTACCATAGAAAGCAAACTTATGGTTACAAAAGTATAAGTGAATCACTTTGCTGTGCACCAGAAACTAACACAAGATTGTGAACCAGCTATACTTATTTAAAAAAATATTTAAAAATCTAGAAAATAATATAGATATATTAAACATTTTTTGGTGTAGAAAGCTATTCAGGTAAATTATTAAAGAAGGAAAGCATCATAGGGAAAAGCACATACTACTGTATACAGAGAAAGCATTTAAATACAAAATAACACTTAGAAATGGTTCAAATACATTGTTATAGCAATTTTTACAAATTAATAACATATTAAAAGCATAGACACAGATTTTAAAAGAAATTATAAATCGAGTTATTTCACTCTTAAAAGAGAAAAATAAGAAACAGTAAAATTTGAGCAATACCTTAGAAATGTACAGGTTAAAAAGATTGTACCATATTTTAGTGTCTTATTTTATTTATTGCAGAAATTTACTTTATGTGTGTTTTTATATTGTGCTACAAGCTTAACTTGCTTAATTTCTCTAACTCCACCTCAATGTCAATTTAAATTTCTTGTCTCTTTGATGCTTTTTAGTCAGTTATTTTATCATATTGTTTCCTTGGCTTATCTTTAACATAATAATGTTTAGAGGAAGATTAGGAAGACAATTATTAACTTTTTATTTATTTATTTATTTAGGAAAAGAAGTAGAAACATCTAGTCTGGATGTATATTAAAAGAAAAGGTAAAATCTGAGAAGTAACATTTAAAGAAATGTAAAGGTTTACAAAAACTAAGTTTGAAACATATTTTAGTGTCTTGTTCTTTTATTCAGTGCAGAAATGTTCTGTGTCAACTAGGACTTCATTTAAACCATAGTCACAATATTAATACCATCAAAGGAAAAATATTAATCATGATATTGATTTTTATCTTGCAATACAGTTTATCATCATGTTCCATTTATTTTCTAACTTATATTAATGTCCTATTTATTGTGTGAAAAGGTTGTTTTTATAAAGTACTCTGGTGGTCTATAATGTACTCTGGTGGCCATGAAATTAAAAGACACTTGCTCCTTGGAAGAAAGTTATGACCAATCTAGACAGCGTATTAAAAAGTAGAGACATTACATTTCCAATAAAGATCTGTCTAGTCAAAGGTTTGTTTGTTCCAGTAGTCATGTTTGGATGTGAGAGTTGGACTACAAAGCAAGCTGAATGCCAAAGAATTGATGCTTCTGACTGTAGTGTTGGAGAAGACTCTTGAAAGTCCCTTGGACTGCAAGGAGATCCAACCAGTCCGTCCTAGAGGAAATCAGTCCTGAATATTCATTGGAAGAACTGATGCTGAAACTGAAACTCCAGTACTTTGGCCACCTGATGGGAAGAACAGACTCATTGGAAAAGACTGTGATGCTGGGAAATATTGAAGGCAGGAGGAGAAGGGGACGACACAGGATGAGATGGTTGGATGGCACGGATTCAATGAACATGAGTTTGAGTATACTCCAGGAGTTGCTGGTGGACAGGGAAGCCTTGTGTAGTGAATTCCATAGGGTCACAAGAGTCAGAAATGACTGAGCAGCTGAACTGAACTGAACTGAACTGGTGGCCTAAGGGTCCCTATAATTTTTCTGATAACACTATTAAACTGCAAATGACAACATAATACATTTCAATTTTTCAGTATGTCAAGTTTTTATGCATATTTGCATTATTTCGAACAATTGGATTCTATCTGCAGGTATCTATATGTCTTCAAATAATGAAAATTTTATAAAATTACATAAAATATGCAAATAAATTGGGAGTAATGCATTATTGATTTACAGTATATCCCATGCTTGTTTTCCTAATATCCCTTGCTTGTTTTCCTAGAAGTACAAATATGTCTGTGCTCAGTTTAAGCAATTTATATCACATAATATATATTAACAAATAGTAGAAATGTCATATAATGTACAATGCATAGTGCTATATGAATCAAGGCCAACTAACTGGATCTAAATTGCTAGTATCTTTTTCAAAATGAGTATGATAGCAATATTTATGCTATGGCTTATAGAACTAATGCTCAGAAGGTGGTCTCCAGAGAGGAAGCATCAGCACCCTTAGGATGTTACTGTAAATGCAAATTTTCGGGCTCCACCCCAGACTTAGGGATTCAGAAACTCTGGAAGTAAGACTTCACAATATGTATTTTTATCAGTTTTCCAGTTAACTCTGGTGTGTGATAAATTTAAGAATCATTATTTTATCCATCTTGTGGTCTTAAGATAATGTAAATATAACACTAGGCTTAACCAGAGAGCTCAGCAAGATCTTAGAAAGGCATGATACAAAGAAGGCCTTATGTTTTGGTTCCATCAAATGCAACAAAACTACAGTATAAGACACTTCAAGGTTCTACACCTGAACAGTTATTTCCCACACAACAATGTTGTTTTTTTTTTTTTTTCCCTCGGAAATGTTTTCCAGTCAAGAGCATTACAGCTACTTAAGTAGATAAAAGGCTTGTGTCTGTTTTCTAAAATAATGTTTGCAGATAGTTCTCTCAAAATTAAGATTCATTTTAACTGCAAGTTCTGAAAATATAACAATATAATGAGCCAGAGTAGAAGTGAAGACATAGCATGTTACTAGATCTTCACGGATGCAGATGTTCTCTTTGGTGACAGAAATCTTTATTAAACCATTGACTCCATGTTTTCTCATTTCCTGTTACTTCTAAATGTAACATTTCTCTACTTATTTACACTTTTCTGTACTATCCTCTTACTTTATATATTCCCTGGTGGCTCCGATGGTAAAGAATCTGCCTGCCAAGTTCAATTCCTTGGTTGGGAAGGTTTCCTGGAGAAGGGAATCGCTATCCAATCCAGTGTTCTTGCTTGGAGAATTCCATGGACAGAGGAGCCTGGTGGGCTACAGTTCACAGGGCCACACGACTAAGTGACTAACACATTCACTTTAACTTTTTTTTCTCAAAGTATAGTACAGATGCCTTTTCATGTATTGTCACTAGTCACAGAGGAGTCTTGGAATAACCAGCACAGGTCAGATAAATGTGTATAAAACTTCAGGCTTAAAGCCCCCAATGAAGAGGAAACATTTTCTTGTCACTTATTATGACTTCAAGTTTCCCATTTAAACTTGAAATCAAAAAGCTTAATTATTGAACTTATTTCCCTTTATGAACTTATTTCCCTTTATTTAAATTTCCTAACTAATGGAATTTCCAGATGGAGCTTGTGGTAAACAATCAGACTGCCAAGAGATGCATGTTCAATCCCTGGGTCTGGAAGATCCCCTGGAGTAGGGAGTGGCAACACACTCCAGTAGGCTTGCTAGAAAATTCCATGGATAAAGGAGTCTGGTAGACTGCAGTCCATGGGGCATTAAAGAGTCAGATATGACTGCGTGCAAACACATAATTGATTAATAATCATTTTCTACCCACATCTTGGCCTATGTTTTTTAAAAATTGACATAGTAAATTCTAATTCCTTCTTAATTGTATTTTACTTGCTGACTTAGTCCCCACTTATTTATTGAGTTTTATGCAAAAAAAAAAAAAATAGAGGAAAATAATAGAATGGGAAAGACTAGAGATCTCTTCAAGAAAATTAGAGATACCAAGGGAACACTTCAAGCAAAGATGGGGTGAATAAAGGACAGAAATGGTAGGGACCTAACAGAGGAAGAAGATACTAAGAAGAGGTGGCAAGAATACACAGAAGTGTACAAAAAAAGATCTTCATGACCCACATAATTATGATGGTGTTATCACTGACCTAGAGCCATACATCCTGGAATGTGAAGTCAAGTGGGCCTTAGAAAGCATCACTACAAACAAAGCTACTGGAAGTGATGGAATTCCAGTTGAGCTATTTCAAATCCTGAAAGATGATGCTGTGAAACAGCTGCACATAATATGCCAACAAATTTGGAAAACTCAACACTGGCCACAGGACTGGAAAAGTCAGTTTTATTTCCAATCCCAAAGAAAGGCAATGCCAAAGAATGCTCAAACTACCCCACAATTGCATCCATCTCACATGCTAGTAAAGTAATGCTCAAAATTCTCCAAGCCAGGTTTCAGCAACAAGTGAACCGTGAACTTCCAGATGTTCAAGCTGGTTTTAGAAAAGGCAGAGGAACCAGAGATCAAATTGCCAACATCTGTTGGATCATCAAAAAAGCAAGAGAATTACAGAAAAACATTTATTTCTGCTTCATTGGCCATGCCAAAGCCTTTGACTGTGTTCAGTTCAGTTCAATTCATTTGCTCAGTTGTGTCTGGCTCTTTGCGACCCCATGAATTGCAGCAGGCCAGGCCTCCCTTTCCATCACCAACAACCAGAGTTCACCCAAACTCATGTCCATCGAGTCGGTGATGCCATTCAGCCATCTCATCCTCTGTCATCCCCTTCTCCTCCTGCCCCAATCCCTCCCAGCATCAGAGTCTTTTCC
>NW_011494778.1:741972-781018 GCF_000754665.1 Bison bison bison | reverse complement strand
TCTCTAACACCACAGTTCAAAAGCCTGTGGTGGATTCATTTTGATATTTGGCAAAACTAATACAATTATGTAAAGTTTAAAAATAAAATAAAATTAATTAAAAAAAATAAAGACAAAATATGAAAACAAAAAAAAAAAGAGAAAAAAATAAAAATAAATAAATAAATAAAAAAGCATCAATTCTTCAGTACTCAGCTTCCTTCACAGTCCAACTTTCACATCTATACATGACCACTGGAAAAACCATAGTCTTGACTAGACAGACCTTTGTTGCCAAAGTAATGTCTCTGCTTTTGAACATGCTCTAGTTTGGTCATAACTTTCCTTCCAAGGGGCAAGCATCTTTTAATTTCATGGCTGCAATCACCAGACTGTGTAAAATTCTGAAACATATGGGGATACCAGACCACCTGCCCTGCCACTTGAGAAACCTGTATGCAGGTCAGAAAGCAACAGTTAGAACTGGACATGGAACACCTGATTGGTTCCAAATAGGAAAAGGAGTATGTCAAGGCTGTATATTGTCACCGTGCTTATTTAACTTCTATACAGAGTACATCATGAGAAATGCTGGGCTGGAAGAAGCACAAGCTGGAATCAAAATTGCCAGGAGAAATATCAATAACCTCAGGTATGTAGATGACACCACCCTTATGGCAGAAAGTGAAGAAGAACTAAAGAGCCTCTTGAGGAAAGTGAAAGAGGAGAGTGAAAAAGCTGGCTTAAAGCTCAACATTCAGAAAACTAAGATCATGGCATCTGGTCCCATCACTTCATGGCAAATAGATGGGGAAACCGTAGAAACAGTAGCTGACTTTATTTTACTGAGCTCAAAAATCACTGCAGATCGTGATTGCAGCAATGGAATTAAAAGACTCTTACTCTTTGGAAGGAAATTTATGAAGAATCTAGACAGCATATCTTTTCCAACAAAGGTCCTTGTAGTCAAGGCTATGGTTTTACCAGTGGTCATGTATAGATGTGAGATCTGAACTACAAAGAAAGCTGAACACTGAAGAATTGATGCTTTTGGAGAAGACTTGAGAGTTCCTTGGACTGCAAGGAAATCCAACCAGTCCATCCTGAAGGAGATCAGTCCTGGGTGTTCATTGGAAGAACTGATGTTGAAGCTGTAACCCCAATATTTTGGCCACCTGATCAGAAGAGCTGACTCATTTGAAAAGACCCTGAAGCTGTGAAAGGTTGAGGACAGGAGGAGAAGAGGACGGCAGAGGATGAGATGGTTGGATGGCATCACCGACTTTATGGACATGGGATTGGGTGGAATCTGGGAGTTGGTGACGGACAGTGAGGCCTGGCATGCTGTGGTTCATGGGGTCACAAAGAGTCAGACACAACTGAGCGACTGAACTGAACTGATTCAAATCCATGTATATCTTCCAAAGAGTATTTCTATCTCTTCTTTTCTGTATCCACAATATAAAAGTGAACAAGATAAGTATGATAATAGGCAAAACATTATCTCTATATGATCAGAAAAAAAGTAAAAGACTTTTTTGGAGATTTATTATTTATGATACAGAGTTCATTATGGTTATATTACAGGTGTTTGTATTAGTACCTAAGAACTTCTGTCTCATGAACCCTGGGACTGCAAACAAGGAAGGCAATGGATTGGCAAGTTTACATTTTAATCTGAAAACTACCTTGCAATAACAGGATTTTATTTTGAGATATAAAAATGTTTCAAGAGTCAGGCCTACAGAGCCACACCATGCACAGAATGAGCCAAGTAATCCTATTGTATAGAATTAGATATGGTAAAAATTATAAATATAACAAATGAGCCTGTAAAATATGTGAACAACTTCAAGGAGAAAAATAGGTTAGAAAATTGATAATTACAAGTGAGAGTTGATACGTTTGCAAAATATTTAGTAAACTTGCAATCATATTTTCAGTGGTAAAGAATCCACCTGACAGTGTAGGAGATGTGAGTTTGATCCCTGTGTCACAAAGATCTCCTGGAGAAGAAAATGGCAACTCACTCACATAGTCTTGACTGGGAAATCTCATGTACAAAGGAGATTGGAGGGCTACAGTTCATGGGGTTACAAAGAGTCAGACATGACTTAATGCACACACAGAGACGCGCACGCACACACACACACACACACACATACAAATATTATTATTAATGTTTAAAAAGTAGTTTCAGGTAGAGTCAAATCTTCAACTTTTTCAAAATGTGATAAAAATACTTTGCTTGCTATTGTTTAATGAATCTATTTCATTTCCTTCAGTGTCATTTCACTTCTTTTATATATCTTTTCTTAAACTTCTCATTTTTTTTCTTTTGTTTTGTTCACAACTAAGTTGTGTCTGAGTCTTCACATCCCCATGGACTACAGCGTACCAGCTTCCCCGTTCTTCACCATCTCCTGGAGTTTGCTCAAACTCATGTATATTGAGTCTGTGATGCCATCCAACCATCTCATCTTCTGTCATCCCCTTCTCTTTCCGTCAGTCTTTCCCAGGATCAGGAACTTTTCCAATGAGTCTGCTCTTAGAATCAGGTGACCAAAATATTGGAGCCTCAGGCTTAGTATCAGTTCTTCCAAAAAATGTTCAGGATTGATTTCCTTTAGGTTTTATTGGTTAGATCACCTTTCTGTGCGAGGGATTCTCAAAAGTCTTCTCCAGCTCCACAGTTCGAAAGCATCCATTCTTAATCACTCAGCATTTTTTACAGTTCAACTCTCACATCCATACATGACTACTGGAAAAATCATAGTTTTTACTCTATGGACCTTTGTTGTCAAAGTGATGTCTCCTCTTTTAAATATATTGTTGAAGTTTGTCATATCTTTTATTCCAAGGAGCAAGCATTTTTAATTTCATGGCTGCCATTGAAATCCAAGATGATTTTGAAGCATAAAAAAATAAAGTCTGCACTGTTTGCATTTCTTCCCCATCTATTTGCCATGAAGTGATGGGACCAGATACCATGATCTTAGTTTTCTGAATGTCAAGTTACAAGCCAGCTTTTTTAGTATCCTCTTTCACCTTTATCAATTGGCTCTTTAGTTCATCTTTGCTGTCTGCCATTGCTGCTGCTGCTAAGTCAAGTCAGTCGTGTCCGACTCTGTGCAACCCCATAGACAGCAGTGCACCAAGCTCCTCTGTCCCTGGGATTCTCCAGGCAAGAATACGGGAGTGGGTTGTCATGTCCTTCTCCAATGGATGAATGTGAAAAGTGAAAGTGAAGTCGCTCAGTCATGTCCGATTCTTCGCGACCCCATGGGCTGTAGCCTACCAGGCTCATCCTTCCATGGGATTTTCCAAGCAAGAGTACTGGAGTGGGTTGCCATCACCTTATCCTCTTTCTGCCGTTAGGGTAGTGTTATCTGAGGTTGTTGATATTTCTCCTGGCAACCTTGATTCCATCTTGTGATTCATCCATCCTGGCATTCTCACGATGTACTCTGCATATAAGTTAAGTAGGGTGTCAATACACAGCCTTGTTGTATTCCTTTTCAAATTGTCATACTTTCCATTTTACTAACATTGTCTTTTAGGATTTAAAATAGCTCACTGTAATTTCATCACCTCCACTAGCTTTCTTCATAGTAATGCTTCCTAAGGTCTACTTGACTTCACACTCCAGGACGTGTGACTCTAGGTGAGGGACCACACCACTGTAACAATCTGGGTCATTAAGACCTTTTTTATATATTTTTTTCTGTGTATTCCTGTCGCCTCTTCTTAATCTCTTCTGCTTCTATTAGGTCCTTACCATTTCTGTTCTTTGTTGTGTCCATCTTTGCATGAAATATTGGCTTGGTATCTCTAATTTTCTCAAAGAGTTCTCTAGACTTTCCCGTTCTATTGTTTTCCTGTATTTCTTTGCAATAAAATTTAGTTGAAATGAAGCAGTATATACTGTTAGTCAGAGAAATAGTAAAACAGTGTGCTCTACGGAATTTTGCTGAAAGTTTGCTGAAAAATATCTGGTGATTGGAACAAGAGAATAATGGTTACTCTTATAATTTCTGTTCAACATAGTACTGGAATTCTCAGCTATTGAAATTGGATCATAAAAATAAATAAAAGACACCTGTATCAGAAAGGAAAAAGAAAAAAGCAAAGTGATCTCTGCTTGTAGATGGTATGATCTCATATAGAGAAATCCTTGAAGACTTCACTAAAAATGTTAGAACTAATAAATGATTTAGATAAAGTTACAGGATGCAAAATTAAATACAAAAATCAATGGGGTTTCTAAACACTAACAATGAATTATTTGAAAGATAAATCACAATGCAATGTCATCAAAAACAATAAAATAATTAACAATACATTTGCCTAAGCATGAAAAAGACTTGACACTGCAAACTATGAGATATTGATCAAAGAAACTGAAGATGATACAAATAAATGGAAATAATTCCTGAGTTATTGAACTGGAAAAAATAATATTGTGAAACTATCAATACTACCAAAACTGATCTGAAGATTAAATATGATTCTTATCAAAAATTTACTGGCATACTTTTATAGAAATGGAAATTAAAAACTGTTAACTTTTTTGTGTGTAACCATGAAACAATCAGCAAGATGGTAGGTGCTGGAGCAGTGGCTGCATGGCACCAGAGAGATTTTGAGGAGTTATCCCATGTCCAAGGGCAAAGAAGAAGCCCCAGCAAGTTGGTAGGAGGGTGAAAATCACATTTAACCCCATACCTGCCAGAGAGGCTCAGAGGCTCAAACATAGCTTGTGTGCAGCAGGACCCAGAGACCCCCAGAGACCCCCAGAGACTGAGACAGAATGGTGTCTGAGTGTCTCCTGATGAGGTATAAGTAGGAAGTGGCCTGCTGCAAGGGCAGGGGCTCTGGGTGCAGTAGACCTGGGTATGGCATAAGCCCTCTTGGAGAAGGCTGCCCATTAACCCCATCATAGAGCCACCAGAGCTTACACAGGACTGGGGAAACACACTCTTGGAGGGCATAGACAAAATATTGTGTGAACCAGGACCAAGGAGAAAGGAGCATTGACCCCACAAGATATAGACCCAGACTTGCCTGTGAGTGTCCAGGGGTCTGCAGCAGAAGTGTGGGTTAGTGGTGGCGTGCTGCAAGGTTGGGAGAACTAAGTATAGCAGTGTCTTCATGGGTTTTTCATTAACTTCATTACATCCAACATAGTTTGGCCTCAGGTCAAAAATCAGGGAGGGAACACAGTCCCATCCTTCAACAGAAAATTGGATTAAAGATTTACTGAACATGGCCCCGCTCATCAGAATAAGACCCAGTTTCCTGCTCAGTCAGTCTCTCCCATCAGGAAGCTTCTGTGAGCCTCTTATCCTTCTCCATCAGGGGGCAGAGAGAAAGAAAACCATAATCACAGAAAACTAACCAATCTAATCACGTGGACTACAGCCTTGTCTAACTCAATGAAACTATGAGCCATGCCGTGTAGGGCCACCCAGGGCAGATGGGTCATGGTGGAGAGTTCTGACAAAACATGGTCCACTTGAGAAGGGAATGGCAAATCACTTCAGTATTCTTACCTTGAGAACTCCATGAACAGTATGAAAAGGCAAACAGATAGGAAACTGAAAGATGAACCCCCAGGGTGGTAGGTGTCCAATATGCTACTAGCTAGAGATAAGTGGAAAACTAACTCCGGAAAGAATGAAGAGACTGAGCCAAAACAAAAACAACACCCAGTAGTGGATAAGACCAGTAATGGTAGTAAAGTTCGATGCTCTAAGAGCAATATTACATAGGAACCTGGAAAGTCAGGTCCATGATCAAGGCAAACTGGAAGTGATCAAACAAGAGATGGCAAGAGTGAACATCGACATTTTAGGAATCACCAAACTAAAATGGACTGGAATGTGTGAATTTAACTTAGATGACCAAACATATCTACTGCTGTGGGCAAGAATCCCTTAAAAGAAATGGAGTGTCCATCACAGTCAACAAAAGAGTCTGAAATGCAGTACTTGGATGCAGTCTCAAAAATGACAGAATGATCTCTGTTTGTTTCCAAGGCAAACAATTCAGTATCACAGTAAATCAAGTCTATACCCTGACCAATAATGCTGAAGAAGCTGAAGTTGAACAGTTCTATGAAGACATACAAGATCTTCTAGAACTGACACCCGCAAAAAATGTCCTTTTCATTATAGGGGACTGGAATGCAAAAGTAGGAAGTCAAGAAATACCTGGAGTATCAGGCAAATTTGGCCTTGGAGTACAGAATGAAGCAGGGCAGAGGCTGATAGTGTTTTGCCAAGAGAACGCACTTGTCATAGCATACACTGTCTCCCAGCAACACAAGACTATATACTTGGACATAACCAGATGGTCAACACTGAAATCAGATTTATTATATTCTCTGCAACCAAAGATGGAGCAGCTCAATAGAGTCAGCAAAAACAAGATTGGGAGTGGACTGTGGCTCAGAACATGAACTCCTTATTATCAAACTCAGACTTAAATTGAAGAAAGTAGGAAAACCAATAGACCATTCAAGTATGACCTAAATAAAATCTTTTCCAAATTTTCTTTGGAAAAGACAAATAGGTTTAAGGGATTAGATGTGATAGAAAGAGTGCTTGAAGAACTATGGATGAAGGTTCCTGACATCGTACAGGAGGCAGTGACCAAGACCATCCCCAAGAAAAAGAAATGCAAAGAGGCAAAATGGTTGTCTGAACAGGCCTTACAAATAGCTATGAAAAGATGATAAGCAAAAGGCAACAGAAAAAGGAAAGATATATTCATTTGAATGCAGAGTTCCAAAGAATAGCAAAGAGAGATAAGAAAGCCTTCCTTAGTGAGCAATGCAAAGAAATAGAGGAAAACAATAGAATGAGAAAGACTAGATATCTCTTCAAGAAAATTAGAAACATAAAAGGAACATTTCATGCAAAGACGGGCTTGATAAAGGACAGAAATGGTATGGACCTAACAGATGCAGAAGATATTAAGAAGAGGTGGCAAGAATACACAAAAGAACTATACAAAAATATCTTCAGGACACAGATAATCACGATGGTGTGATCACTTACCTAGAGCCAGACATCCTGGAATGAGAAGTCAAGTGGCTCTTAGGAAGCATCACTATGAACAAAGCTAGTGGAGGTGAGCTATTTCAAATCCTAAAAGATGATGCTATGAAAGTGCTGCACTCAATATGCCAGCAAATTTGGAAAATTCAGCCGTGGCTGAAAGACTGGAAAAAGGTCCATTTTCATTCCAATCCCAAAGAAAGACAATGCTAAAGAATGTTCAAACTACGATACAATTGCTCTTATTTCACATGCTAGTGATGTAATGCTCAAAATTTTCAAAGCCAGCCTTAACACAGTATGTGAACCATGAACTACCATATGTTCAAGTTGGATTTACAAAAGACAGAGGAACCAGAGATCAAATTGCCAACATCCGTTGGATCATAGTAAAAGCAAGAGAGTTCCAGAAAAACATCTATTTCTGCTTTATTGACTATGCCAAAGCCTTTGACTACGTGGATCACAACAAACAGTGGAAAATTCTTAAACAGATGGGAACACCAGACCACCTGTCCTGCCTGTTGAGAAATCTGTATGCAGGTCAGGAAGCAATATTTAGAACTGGACATGGAACAATAGACTGGTTCCAAATCGGGAAAGGAGTACATCAAGGGTGTATAATGTCACCCTGCTTATTTAACTTATATGCAGAGTACATCATGAGAAACGCTGGGCTGAAAGAAGCACAAGCTGGAATCAAAATTTCCAGGAAAAATGTCAATAACCTCAGATATGCAGATGACACCATCCTTATGGCAGAAAGTGAAGAAGAACTGAAGAGTCGCTTGATGAAAGTGAAAGAGGAGAGTGAAAGAGTTGACTTAAAACTCAACATTTAGAAAACTAAGATCATGGCATCTGGTTCCATCACTTCATGGCAAATTGATGTGGAAACAGTGAATACAGTGGGAAACTCTATTTTTTGTGGCTCCAAAATCACTGCAGTTGGTGACCGTAGCCATGATATTAAAAGATGCTTGCTCCTTGGAAGAAAAGTTATGACCAACCTAGACAGAATATTAATAAGCAGAGACAGTACTTTGCAAAGGTAATCTAGTCAAAGGCCCATCTAGTCAAAGCTATGTGTTTTGTTTTTTTTTTCCCCAATAGCCATATATGGATGTGAGTTTTGGACTATAAAGAAACTGAGACCTGGCAAACTGATGCTTTTGAACTGTGATGTTGGAGAAGACTCTTGAGAGTCCCTTGGACTACAAGGAGATCTAACCAGTCCATTCTATAGGAAATCAGTCCTGAATATTCATTGAAAGGACTGATGCTGAAACTGAGAGTCCAATACTTTGCCACCTGATGCAAAGAACTGACTCATTGGAAAAGACCCTGATGCTTGGAAAGATTTAAGGCAGGAAGAGAAGGGAACAATAGAGGATGAGATGGTTGGATGACATCACTGACTCAATGGATATGAGTTTTAGTAAGCTCCGGGAGTTGGTGATGGACAAGGAGGCCTGCCGTGTTGCACTCAATGGAGTCACAAAGAGCCAGATATGACTGAAAGTGACTGAACTGAATTGAAGTGAACTGAACGGAATGAAACACTCTGAAAAGTCAAAGTACTTTTGAGAAGGAAGAACAAAACAGTATTATACACCCTGATTTCAAACTATATTATAAAACTATAGCATTCAATACAGTATGATATTGGAATAAAATAGACACAATAATAATGAAACAGAAAATGAAGCCCAGAGATAAACCAATGCATATTTGACTAATTTATAACAAAATAGCCAAAAATATACAGTGGCAAGTGATGACCTTTTAAAATAAATTTTGTTGGGAAAATTGGACAGCAAACTGGAAAATAATAAAGCCAAGCATATATCTTAAACTATACACAAAAATTACCTTAAAATTGAATTTACAGAGTTAAGTATAAGATCTGAAAGCATAAAATTCCTAGGAGAAAACATAGACAGTGTGATTTTTGCATTTGTTATCACAATATTTTAGTGTCTGTCTCCTCAGGCAAGAGAAACAAAAATAAAGATATTCAATTGAGACTATGTTGAACTAAAATGCTTCTGCAAATTGAAAAAGGCCATCAGCACAATGAAAAGGCTGCCTACTGAGTGAGTTAAGATATTTGTAAATTATATATGTGATAAGGGGTTAATATTCAAAATATAGAAAGTACTCATACAACTCAACACCATAAAAATGAACAACTCTGTTTGAAAACCAAGCTGATGACCTAAATAGACAGATGGGCAACAGACACATGAAATGATATTGGAACTCATGAACCATAATGGAAGTACAAATCAAAGCCACAGTGAGAAACCACCTCACAGCTGTTATCATGGCTACAAAGACATAAAGAAGCTTGAGCAGGGTATGGCAAAAAAGGAAACATTGTACACTGGTAGTGGCAATGTAATTTGGTTTAGCTGTTAGGGAATATAGCATAGTGGTCCCTCATAAAATTAAAAATAGAATTGCAATATTATCCAGCAGTCATGCTCCTGGATATATATATGAAGGAAAATAAATCAGGACCTTGAGCAAATATCTGTACTCCTTTGTTCATTGCACATTATTCAAAATAATGAAGATTTTAAAACCACATTTTGGACTAAAATAAGTAAATTGCCAGTTATTTTGCCAGTGAAAATGAGTTTGTTCAGGATCAGCAAATATTTGCAATTCTGGTCTGCAACCATGTTGAGGTCTCTGCAAGTCCCCATATGCAGGAGGAGGAAAATGTTTTTAAAGTGAGGGAGAAAAAGTAGGGAAGACTATGATAAACAAAGGGTCCATGACCTTTCATTGACTGAGTTCTTATCAGGTAAGAAGAGGGACTCTTTCTTGTTCCTGTTGGCCTCTGCTATATTTGCAGGGCATGAGAGCTCCCTGTTTTGTCTCCTGATTTTGTTGAATTAAAGCTTCTATTCATTAATATTTTCACATTCCTCTTTTCATCAACATTTTTTTCTAAAATCATTGCTGATCAGGAATTAGGTTTTCTAGTATTATTAAAATTGTAATTATTGGAGATATTCTCAAGCATTATATCATCATCAAAGCTTTAGCAAGCTTTAAACAGACCTCCTGAACCAGATATCTTGGGAAAACAGATAACATCTGTTTCAATTCTTATTTTTTTTTTTTCTTTCAGATTACAAGGTGAATGGAGGTCCAATCAGGGTTTGACAATTTATTTAGGTGTGCCACATAAATCCAAGGGTCCTTAGAGTTTGGTGGCACAAGTGTTAGATAGCAGTACTTAATGGGGGACTTCCCAGTGAGGTAGAAGACAATTCTTCTAGAGGTGTCTTTCCCAATAGATGGAATCTCCAGGTTGCAAGGTGTGATGCTTAATGTCTTTATCTCCTAAGAGTAAACTCTGAAAAGATTGCTCTTCCACACACACATACGCACACACACACACATGTTGTTGTTGTTAAGTCACCCAGTCATGTCCAACTCTTTGTGATCCCATGGACTGCAGTATGCAAGGCCTCCCTGTCCCTCACCACCTCCCAAAGTTTGCCCAAGTTCATGCCCATTGTATTAGTGATGCCATCCAGCCATCTCATCCTCTGATTCCTTCTTCTTCTGTCCTCAATCTTTCCCAGCATCAAGGGCTTTTCCAATGAGTCAACTGTTCAAATCAGAGGACCAAAATACTGGAGCTTAAGCATCAGTCCTTCCAGTGAGTATTCAGGGTTAATTTCCTTAAGATTGATGGGTTTGATCTCCTTGCTGTCCAAGGGACTCTCGGGAGTCTTCTCCAGCATCACAGTTCAAAGGCATCAATTCTTCATTGCTCAGCCTTCTTAATGGTTGAACCATCACATCCATACATGACTACTGGAAAGACCATAGCCTTAACTATATGGACCTTTGTCAGCAGAGTGATATCTCTGCTTTTCAACACACTCTCTAGGTTTGTCATAGTTTTCCTGCCAAGAATATATATATATATATATATATATAATTTATTTATTTATTTATTTAATTGGAGGAAAATTGTTTCACAGTGTTGTGCTGGTTTCAGCCATACAACAACATGAATCAGCTACAAGGATACATATATCACCTCCCACTTGAGCCTCTCTCCCACCCCTTGACCTCATTCTTCTAGGTCATCACAGAGCACCAGGCTGGGGTCCCTGTGTTATATAGCTACTCCTCATGAGCTATATGTTTTCAACTTGGTGGTGTTTACATGTCAATGCTACTCTCTCAATTTGTCCCACCCTCTCCTACCACTACGTGTCTGTAAGTCTATTCTCTATGTCAGAGTCTCTACTCCTGCCATGCAAATAGGTTCATCTATACATTTTTGTAGATCCCATATATATCTGTTCATATATGATATTTGTTATTTCTTTCTGACTTCCTTCACTCTGTATAACAGATTCTAGGTTTGTCCACCTCAGTTCAACTGATTCAAATTCATCCCTTTGTATGGCTGAGTAATACTCTACTGTATATATGTACCACAACTTCTTTATCCACTTATATGTCAATGGACAACTAAGACCCCTCCATATTTTGCCTATTGTAAATCATGTTGCAATGAACCTTGCGGTACATATATCTTTTAAAAGTGTAGTTTTCTCAGGGTATATGCCCGGTGGTGGGGTTGCTGGGTCATATGGTGTTTTATATGTAGTTTTTTTAAGGAATCTCCATTCTGTTCTCCATAGTGACTGTATCAGTTTACATTTTCAAGAAGGCTACCTATACTCCACATCCTCCTGAGCATTATGTTTGTAGAATTTCCTGATGATGGCCATTTTGACTGGTATGAAGTTTTGGCTTGCATTACCCAAAACTTATTGAAGTTTTGGCTTGCATTACCCTAATAATGAGCAATGCTGAGCATTATTTCATAAGTTTGTTGGCCATCTGCCTGTCGTCTTTTGAAAAATGTCTGTTTATATCTTCTGCTTACTTTCAATTGGATTTTTTGTTTTTCTGATACTGAGTTGCATGAGCTGCTTTTTTACTTTGGATATTAACCCTTTGTCAGTTGATTTTTTGAAAATATTTTCTCCCATTTCGAGGACTGCCTTTTCATCTTTTTTTTTTCTGTGTGTGTATATATATATATATATATATATATATATAAAATCTTTGCTGTGTAAATGCTTCTAGGTTTAATTTGTCCCACTTGTTTATTTTTATTTCTATTTGATTTATTCTAGGGGAGTGGGTCAAAGAGAATCTTGCTGAAATTTTATGTTAAAAAATGTTCTGCATATGTTTCACTTTAAAACTTTTATGGTTTCTGGCCTTAAATTTAGATATTTAATTCATTTTGAGTTTATTTTTGTGTATGGTATCAGGAAGTGTTCTAATTTCTTTCTTTTATATGTAGCTGTCCAATTTTCCCAGAACCGTTTATGGAAGAGGCTATCTTTTCTCCACGATGTATTACTGGATTCTTTGTCAAAGATTAGGTACATGGATTTATCTCTGGGCTTTTTGTCTTGTCCCTTTATTATATATTTCTGTTTTTGTGCTGGTAGCATACTCTCTTGATGACTGTAGGTTTTTAGTATAGTCTTAAGTCAAGAAGGTTGATTCCTCCAGCTCTGTTTTCTTTCTATTCAGGGTCTTTTGTTTTCCATACAAATTGTGAAACTTTTTGTTCTCATTCTGTGTAAAATGCTGCTGATAATTCTATAAGGATTGCTTTGAACTATATAGATTGTTTTGGGTTGTATAGTCATTTTCACAATATTGATTCTTTCAATCCAAGAACATGTTATATTTCTCCATCTGTTTGTGTTGTCTTTGATTTCTTTCATCAATGTTTAACAGTTTTCTGCATACAGGTCTTTTGTCTCCTTTGGTAGATTTATTCTTAGGCTTTGTTTTCGTTTTTTTATTTTTGTTGCAATGATTGTTTTCTTAATTCCTACTACTGATCTTTCATTGTTAGAGCATAGAAATGCAAAAGATTTCTGTTTATTAATTTTAATTCTTGTAACTTTACTATATTCATTGATTAGCTCTAGTAATTTTCTGGAAATACATTTAGCATTTTTTTAAGTATAGTATCCTGTCATCTGCAAACAATGAGAATTTTACTTCTTCTTTTCCAATATAAATTCCTTTTATTTAGTTTTCTTCTCTCATTGCATGGGTAGAGTTTCCAAAATTATTTTGAATAATAGTGGTGGATGTTGAATAATAGAGGTGAAAACTATGTTGAACAGTGGTGAATACTGGTGAATGGAATCTTGTTTGTTTGTTTGTTTTTCCCTCATCTTAAAAGGAATGTTTTTAGTTTTTCGCTGTTGACAATAATGTTTACTGTGGGTTTGTCGTATATGGCATTTATTATGTCGAGGTAAGTGCCTTCTGTGCCCATTTTCTGAAGAGTTTTTTTTTTTTTTAATCATAAATGAGTGTTGAATTTTGTCAAAAACTTTTTCTGTATTTGTTGTGATTACCATATGGTTTTTAGCTTTGCTATTTTGGGATATCTCTCTTTTTATCAGTTCTGGGTCAAAAGAAGCAGGAACATGCATGGAGCATTACATGCCTGTTTAAAATGATGAGGGTTTATGAATTCCAGAAGGGTGAATCTGACATTTAGAAAGCCCAATGGTGATGCTTTGGGTCACAGTATTTGAAGAGCCTCTACAAGTCTTGCCATTGAGTCTTAATAATGCCATTAGTGCATTTGACTAAACCAGAATATGGAGGGTGGGAAGCACAGTATAAATGTTGTAAAAACAGCCCAAAAGTCCATCTAGTCAAGGCTATGGTTTTTTTCCAGTAGTCATGTATGGATGTGAGAGTTGGACTATAAAGAAAGCTGAGCACAGAAGAATTGATGCTTTTGAACTGTGGTGTTGGAGAAGACTCTTGAGAGTCCCTTGGACTGCAAGGAGATCCAACCAGTCCATCCTAAAGGAAATCAGTTCTGGGTGTTCATTGGAAGGACTGATGTTGAAGCTGAAACTCCAATACTTTGGTCACCTGATGCAAAGAGCTGACTCATTGGAAAAGACCCTGATGCTGGGAAAGATTGAGGACAGGAAGAGAAGGGGACGGCAGAGAATAAGATGGTTGGATGGCATCACCTACTCAATGGACATGGCTCTGGGTGGACTCCGGGAGTTGGTGATGAACAGGGAGGCCTGGCGTGCTGCGGTTCATGGGGTCGCAAAGAATCGGGCACTATTGAGTGACTGAACTGAACTGAATATGTGTGTGTGTGTGTGTATCTCCATGAGATGGAGAAAACTGTATGAACTCAATATATCAGACCTCAAGTGAGCCATTAGATGGCCTAAAATGTATGAGAGAAACATGAATGAGTTTGCTCATTTGTATTTCAGACAGCCAGAACATTAGATAGGAAATTTTTGCAGCTTTACTAATATTTCCCCATCAATACTGATTCATGAAATCTATAATATTTTCTGTAGATCAATGTTTCAATATACATTGAGTGGTGAGGAGTGGGAACTTTAGAGTTCCTAGTAGGACTCAGTTGTTATTTGGTTAAAGCCAGAGTTTCCCCTTTTTATCAAACCAACAACTGTTGAAATTTTACCTTGTTTCTCCTTTACTGAGAACAATGATGGACTTCTCTAGCCATTTTTTTCTAAGATGTCAGTTGGAGAAATATTCCCTTGAAAAGAGATTTGGCTGATCTGGGTTTCTTTTAGGTAGAGCTCTTTGAAGAAATGTTGGCAAGATATTTACTTTAGCTTCCAGAAAGTCAAATTTAAAAATGCCTTGAAATCTTAATAATAGTTTAAGTGACAAGGGCAAGTACTGCCTGTAGTAATTTTATTTGTATATTATTTTTTCTGCCTGAAGTAAGGAAGACATGTTGCTTCCACAATATTTCAAAATCAACAGCTGCTTTGAATATATCTATTGCTGCTGCTGCTGCTAAGTCGCTTCAGTCATGTCCGACTCTGTGCGACCCCGTAGACCACAGCCTACCAGGCTCCCCTATCCCTGGGATTCTCCAGGCAAGAACACTGGTGTGGGTTGCCATTTCCTTCTCCAATGCCTGAAAGTGAAAGTGAAGTCGCTCAGTCATGTCCGACTCTTAGTGACCCCATGGATTGCAGCCTACCAGGCTCCTCCATCCATGGGATTTTCCAGGCAAGAGTACTGGAGTCGGGTGCCATTGCCTTCTCCGAATATATATCTACTATCAGTATGACTTCTGGCTGTTTTGCCCTCAACTAAAGTGCAATCCCATGAAAAGCATATGATTCAGCCTATTGAGCCAGAGTGGCCATAAGTAATGATGCTGCCTCAACCATATCAAAATGATTTGCAATTACACACCCAGCATAATATTTGCTATTGCCCCCTTTTAAATAAGAACCATCAATGTGTGATGAGAAGTCAATATCACTGCCCTAAATTTTCTACAGTTAATCACAAGGAGTCAGGAGGTGTTAAGCATTCATGATGGGCTTTGCTGGTGACAGACAGGAGAAAAGTAGCAGGGTTAAGGTTACTACAACATGAAAATGCTGTGTAAGGAGCATTTAACAAAAGGACTTTATAGGAAGTGATGTGGGATTCTGAAAAATGTTGTGAATGATGCACGTACATGCATGCCAACTACAGAAAAAAAGCTAGGATTTGACCAAATTGCTGATCTGTGTTGATTAATTTATATTATTATTTATTTTTCCTTCTTGGAATTATTGATACTAACTTAGTCCTATTTACTTGTTTCTCAGTGTTCAATTATAGGAGAGGCTGAAATTCAATAAAGGTACTCAGATTGATCTATGGGTTTGATATCTGAGGAGAAAAAATGCATTTCCTCTGGTGTCTCTAAGCTTGGAGAATATAGGTTGCTGACAATCATCAAGTTCATGTGCAAAAGGACTTTGCATTTTAAATGAAGGCCATCATAGACAAAAGAAGCTTATAGATGAATCAGAGCCTACTTGGTATTCTTTGAGACCTAAAATCCAATATTTCTTAAAACTAGAATCATTCCATGTCTTTCCAGTTAAATGAGCCAAAGATGATTTTTTTTTCTTATCGATATTTGAGTTAGAAGTATGTCTGTTTAAACTATAAGAATTTAATAGTGCTTTTTTGATTCATATTTTGCTTTGGCTTTTATGACTTACTAACCATCTCTGTCTTTCTGATAATTAATTTATTTGATGTAATAGTACTGAGTGCCGAAGAATTGATGCTTTTGAACTGTGCTGTTGGAGAAGACTCTTGAGAGTCCCTTGGACTGCAAGGAGATCCAACCAGTCCATTCTAAAGGAGATCATCCCTGGGATTTCTTTGGAAGGAATGATGCTAAAGCTGCAAGTCCAGTACTTTGGCCACCTCATGCGAAGAGTTGACTCATTGGAAAAGACTCTGATGCTGGGAGGGATTGGGGGCAGGAGGAGAAGGGGACGACAGAGGATGAGATGGCTGGATGGCATCACTGACTCGATGGACGTGGGTCTGGGTGAACTCCGGGAGTTGGTGATGGACAGGGAGGCCTGGCGTGCTGCGATTCATGGGGTCACTAAGAGTCGGACACTACTGAGCGACTGAACTGAACTGAACTGAATAGTACAGGTAACTAGTTTGCAGTCAAAGTTGATGCCATCGTAAGAAATATTTTGTGCCATTAGTACAAATTTACATATCTTCAATGATTCTATATGTTCTACTTTAATATTTAATCTGATAAAACAGTTTCATTTATCTTAACTTTAAATCTACCCTGCTGCTGATAGTCATTCCTATGCACTTTCTTAGTGTCCTAATCCTCAGCTCTAAATATTTACTTTAGCAAATAATAGAAAAGATCTTCTATCAACTCTTTACAGTGATTCTCCAAATACTTATTGGAATATACAATGTTTTTCCATGTAACCTTTCCTCATCCTAAGGAAAGTTTCATTTGGTATATTATTGATCTTGGCTATGTGCTCTGCTTTCTTCGGGTTACATTCCAGATTTTCAGTTTCTCTTTTTAAGTATTATATTAAATATTTACTAAAATCCATAATTTACATGGATAATAGAAAGTAGCAATGTCTCTCAACTGTTTCAGTTTACACTCATTTCCTCCAACTCAAGCTATTATCTCATGTGACGAGACGTCATCTGACTATGTTTGAACTATCCCTATATATTTTATCTATGGCCTTCTTGGTAGCTCAGTGAAAAATAATCCATGTTCCAAAGCAAGAGACTTGGGTTTGACCCCTGGATCAGGAAGATCCTTTGGAAATGAAAAGAGAAACCCACTCCAATAACCTTGCCTGGGAAAGCCCATGGACAGAGGAGCCTGGTGGGCTACAGTCTATGGGTTCACAGAAGAGTTGACTTTACTTAGGAACTAGAACAAACAAAAGCATTTTATCTATGGATTCAATCACCCAGAGTCTGTAAACTTTGATATTACTAGTTAAATTCAGAAAATGTGTTTTATGTTATTAATCTTTATTTCAGTAAATTATGATCACATTTTCTACAATAAAATCTCTGATGGATATAATGAGTCCTTCATTTAAATAATTGGAAATCATACAATTCTGAAGAATAAAAGCATATATATGTGGCAATAGGTGAATCTGTGAGGGATGCTTCCTCATGTCCCTCACCCAAATTAAGCACAAGAGTCCTAGCCTGTGACTCTATTCTTTCTTAACTTGGCTGATTTCTCATCTCTTTTGGTCACAAGCTGGTCCATCCTCAGAAGCACAGGCACCTTTTCAAGATAGGATTACAGTGCTTATCTAAACTGCTATGACGCTAGCAACAACTTGAAGTTTTTACCTTCAAATGTATGGCTTTTATATCTACAGATAAAATTTTCAACAATGGTTTTGATTTGGTTCTAAATCAATGAAATGATAGTGGAAGCCTGATAGACTGTACTTGGATGAGGTTTTAGAAAGAAATCATTTTCCTCCACTGTACATCTAATAAAACCATGTAATAAATTCTTTCTTTGCCTTGCTGACAGGGTCATCTTCCAGAAAATTGGGAACATAACTAAGGAACTTCAATTTTTACTTAACTTTAACAAAAAAGAAGTTCTGCCTACTGAAGAATAGGGATGAGAATTTTGGAGAGAAATATATTACCTTTGTATGTATAGTCGTCAGTACTATGTGGCTACTATTATGGTAGCATTACTATTATACTCTGCAGAAAATGAGATTTTTTTTTTTAAGTTTTAAGGAGATAATGGAATAATTCTATGGTACTAGGATATAATAAAACATAAAAACATAGGATTATCAGAGGCAAGAAGCAACATAGAAAAGTGATTAAAAGAGCCACCCTTATGGCAGAAAGTGAAGAGGAACTAAAGAGCCCCTTGATGAAAGTAAAAGAAACGAGTGTAAAAAGCTGCTTAAAACTCAACATTCAAAAAGCAAAGATCGTGGCATCTGGTTCCATCACTTCATGGAAAATAGATGAGGAAACAATGGAAAGACTGAGAGACTTTGTTCTGTTGGTCTTCAAAATCACTGTAGATGATTTCAAGTGACTGTAGCCATGAAATTGAAAGATGCTTGCTCCCTGGAAGAAAATCCATGACAAACCTAGACAGCATATTGAAAAGCAGAGAAAATAATTTGCTGACAAAAGTTTGTCTGGTTAAAGCTATGGTTTTTCCAGTAGTCATGTATGGATGTGAGAATTCAAACATAAAGAAGGCCCAGCACTGAAGAATTGATGGTTTTGATTTGTGGTGTTGGAGAAGATTCTTAAAAGTCTCTTGGACTGCAAGGAGATCAAATCAGTCAGTCCTAAAGAAAATCAGTTCTGAATATTCATTGAAAGGTCTGATACTGAAGCTCCAATACTTAATGTGAAGAATTGACTCATTGGAAAAAAAACCCTGATGCAGGGAAAGATTGAACACGGGGGGAGGGAGGGGATGATAGAGGATGAGATGGTTGGATGACATTACCAACTCAATGAACATGAGTTTGGGCAAACTCCAGGAGATGGTGAAGGACAGGGAAACCTGTGTTACTGCAATCTCTGGGGTCACAAGCAGTCGGACACAGCTGAGTAACTGTACAACAAAAAAGTTAAAGTTGGAAGTGTTAGTCCCTCATTCTTGCCCAAATCTTTCTGATCCCATGGACTGTAGCCTCCAAGGCTCCTCTGTCCATGGAATTCCCCAAGCAAGAATACTGGAGTGGTTTGCCATTCCCTTTTTCAGAGGATCTTCCTGACCCAGGGATCAGACCCAAGTCTCCCATATTGCAGGCAGAGTTTTACTGTCTGAGTCACCAGGGAAACCCCTAAGAGCACCTAATCATAGCCATAACACTTACCAATGATACAACGCTTTACATTATTTTAAACTGAGAATAATATTATGTATCTCAAGGAATTATTGGGAGGCTTAAATACATTAAAATATGTAAAATGTTTAGTATAGTACCTAGTAAAGTATCTTGCTGAAATATTTTGATAATGGAAATTTATTATTTCAATACATCAAAAAATTATTTGAAAATGAAGGAAGAGTATAATCATGAAAGAGTCCCTTGGACTGCGAGAAGATCAAACCAATCAATCCTAAAGGAAATCAACACTGAATATCCATTGGAAGGAAAGATACTGAAGCTGAAGCTCCAATACTTTGCCACCTGATGTGAAGCACTAACTCACTGGAAAAGATGTTGATGCTGGGAAAGATTGAAGACAGGAGGAGAAGGAGATGACAGAGAATGATATGGTTGGATGGCATTAATAACTCAGTGGACATGCTGCTGTTGCTAAGTTGCTTCAGTCATGTCCAACTCTGTGGGACCCCATAGACACCAGCCCACCAGGCTCCTCCATCCATGGGATTTTCCAGGCAAGAGTATTGGCGTGGGGTGCCATTGCCTTCTCTGCAGTGGACATGAGTTTAAGCAAATTCCAGGAGATATTGAAGAACAGGAAAACCTGGTGTGCTGCAGTCCATGAGGTCGCAGAGTCAGACATGACTGAACAATTGCACTGAACTGACTTGATAGCAGTTCATATATATATCTAATAAGGCTATTTGTATCTATTTTAATATTTAAAGAAAGGATGCTTAACTATGAGTAAACACATCAATGAATAAAAGTATAATGGTCCTGCTGTTGCTGCTGCTAAGTCGCTTCAGTTGTGTCTGGCTCTGTGCGACCCCATGGACAGAAGCCCACCAGGCTCCCCTTTCCCTGGGATTCTCCAGGCAAGAACACTGGAGTGGGTTGCCATTTCCTTCTCCAATGCATAAGAGTGGAAAGTGAAAGTGAAATCTCTCAGTTGTGTCTGACTCTTAGCAACACCATGGACTGCAGCCTACTAGGCTCCTCCATCCACGGGATTTTCCAGGCAAGATACTGGAATGGGGTGCCATTGCCTTATCCAGTAATGGTCCTAGTGTTTCTATTATTAAAAATATGCTGGCATCTGTAAAATATATCAAAAAGAATAAGTACACTTATGAATATTCTCACTATTTTAGGCAAATCTTAGCAAAAAATATAAAAGGACTTCTAGATGTAGTATGTTTGCCTTTCTTCTTTCAAAGAGAAAAGAGCTAGTGGAAGTGAAAGTCAGTCAGTCATGTCTGATTCTTTGTGTTCTCATGGACTATACAGTCCATGGAAGTCTCCAGTCCAGAATGCTGAAGAGGGTAGCCTTTCCGTTCTCCAGGTGATCTTCCCAACCCAGAGACTGAACCCATGTCTCCCTGATTTCAGGCATATTCTTTACCAGCTGAGCCACCAGGGAAGCCCAAGAATACTGAAGTGGGTAGCTTATCTCTTCTCCAGCAAATCTTCCTGATCCAGGAATCAAACCAGGTCTCCTGCATTGCAGGCAGATTCTTTTACCAGCTGATTTACCAGACAAGCCCATTAGTGGAAAGTTAGTGATTTATGGCAGAGGCATCATTGCTTTGTGACAAATGAAAGGAAACATTAAATGAATCATAATTTATAGACACTGGGGATTATAACTATGACTTGATAATTTAAAGTGTGATTGTGCAATCATTGTTGGATGTCTACGAAGCATACAAACAATACCATTAGGGTCAAAATTTAAAAACAAGAAAAGACTGCTTTATCTTTTAAAAATGATAAATTGATATGTTTTGGAACCTACACAAAATACACTAAAAGTCGTTCCTGTGAAAATTTGGGTATTAATTATAAAATTAAGCAATTGTTTTGTAAGAAAATTTGTAGTTGACAAAGAATCATAATGTCAAAATTCTAAACCTTATCTTTCAAATCACTTATTCTGTAACCCTAGTCAAAATACCTCATTCCCTTGATTTATGATTCATCCTATGAAAAGTGAAAAAAGTATATTAGAAATGACTGAAGTTCTCTTTTAATGAGAACATTCTATAAATCTATGACAATGTGATTCTGTCCTTGACAAGAGCAAAACATTTTAGGCAAACACACACTTCATTGTTTATCCAAAGAAAGCATGATTGCAATTAAAAGAAGTTATCAACATTAGTATCATCAAACAAAAACAAATCTGGACTTCAGAAAAGAAAAACTTTATCTAAATTGAGTACCGCAATAAAAGGAAGACAATTTTACAACAAGAGGAGAGGGGACATGATAATGGGAAGAAAACTATGAGGTCTGGAATATCTCCTTGCAGGCAGAGAAGAACTTCCCTTTTACAGAGAAGAGTAAACAAAGTGACAAGGAAAGGATCAGAAGAAATGAGAAGAGTAAATGCAGGTGATGATAGAACAATTGTTACAGAAAGCTTTTCTCTGCTGTCAGCCTATTCTATCTTTGGCAGAGGTTGTTAAGCAAAGTTTGTATGCTGGCTCAAGCTGAGGCTGAGTCAAAAATCTGGAACCTGGGAGTAAAGAGAGAAGTTTAAAGTTTGAACAAATCAGATATATGGGCATTTTTTTTTCTTTTTTCAATTGAATTTTGGTGACAAACATTAGCAATCATTTATGAGACACAGAAAGGCATTTTGAGGAGAATGTAACTGGTCTTTTCATAGTTTAGCAAAGAGGGAATCTCTGAGCAATATAGTAAAGAGAGATTCAGTAAACCATTCCCTGGAACTTGAAAGAGATTTATTAAAAAAAAAAAATACTAGCTTTCTACAAGCCTTGGTAAAGTTCAACATTATCAATGTACGTATCTTAATGTAGATGTGTTTTTATTTTTTCTCTGATAATTAGTTAGGGATGGAATCTCTGAGTCATATAATGTCAAAGAAAAATTGCACCAGACAGTTAAATCAGCAGAGGTAGATTTTATCTGAGACTATGACAATAAGGTTTTGTTTAGGCCATTCAAGTATAATCTAAATCAAATCCCTTATGATCATGCAGTGGAGGTGACAAATAGATTCAAGGGATTAGACCTGGTACACAGAGTGCCTAAAGAACTATTTACACATAGCCATAACTTTGTACAGGAGAAATTGACCAAAACCATCCCAAAGAAAAAGAAATGCAAGAAGGCAAAGTGGTTGTGGAGGAAGGTTTACAAATAGCTGAGGGAAAAAGAGAACCAGAAAAGAAGAGGGAAGAAGGGAAATGGAGAAACAGAAAAATATACACAACTGAATGCAAAGTTCTAGCAAATAGCAAGAGGAGATAAGAAGGTCTTCTTAAATGAACACTGCAAAAAATAGAAGAAAACACTATAGTGAGAAAGACTAGAGATTTCTTCAAGAAAATTGGAGGTATCAAGGAAACATTTATGCAAGGACAGAAATGACAAAGCACAGAAAGGGTAAGGACCTAACAGAAGCAGAAGAGATTAAGAACAGGAGGCAAGAATGCACATAGAAGCTGTACAAAAAAAGGTCTTAATGACTTAGAAAACCACTATGGCAGGGGGTTACTCACCTAGAGCCAGACATCCTGGAGTGTGAAGTCAAGTTGGCCTTAGGGAAGCATTACTATGAACAAAGCTAGTGGAGGTGACAGGGTTCTCCTGTTAAGTGCTGCACTTATGATGCTGTTAAAGTGCTGCACTAAAATGTCAGCATATTTGGAAAACTCAGCAGTGGCCATAGGACTGGTGAAGGTCAGTTTTCATCTCAAGCCCAAAGAAGGGCAATTACAGACAATGTTCAAATTGCTGGACAATTGCAATCATTTCACATGCTAGCAAGATTATGCACAAAATCCTTCAAACTAAGCTTCAGCATAATGTAAATGAGAAATTCCAGATGTACAAGCTGTGTTTAGAAAAGGCAGAGGAATCAGAGATAAAATTACCAACGAATCTCTGTGATTCGTTGGATCACAGAGAAAGCAAGGGAATTCCAGAGAAACATCTACTTCTGCTTCATTGACTACACAAAATCTTTTCACTGTGTGGATCACACTCTGGACAATTTTTAAAGTGAAATGAATACCATATCACTTCACCTGTTTCCTGAGAAACTCGTATAAAGTTCAAGAAGCAACAGTTAGAAACGGACATGGAAAAACAGACTGGTTCAAAATTGGGAAAGGAGTATGGCAAGGTTGTATATTATCTCCCTGTTTATTTTAACTTCTATGCAGAGTGCATCATGTGAAAGGCTCGGCTGTATTGTTCACAAGCTGGAATGAAGATTGCTGGGAGAAATATCAACAATCTCATTTTTGTAGATGATACCATTCTAATGGCAAAAAATGAAAAGGAACTAAAGAGCTTCTTGATAAGAGTGAAAGAGGAGAGTGAAAAAGCTGACTTGAAACTCAATATTTAAAAAACTATGATTATGCTATATGTACCATTACGTCATGGCAAATAGAAGAGGAAAACACGGAAGCATTGACAGATTTTATTTTCTTCGGCTCCAAAATCATAGTGCACAGTGACTACAACCATGAAATTAACAGATGCTTTCTCCTTAGAATGAAAACTATGACAAAGCTAGACAGCATATTCAAAAGCAGAGACACACTTTGCCAATCAAGATCTGTATAATCAAAACTATGGGTTTTTTTTTTTGTTTGTTTGTTTGTTTCCCAGTAGCTATGTATGGATGTGAGGGTCGAACCTCAAAGAAGGCTGAGTGCTTGAATTCATGTTTTCAAATCATGGTTCTGCAGAAGACTCTTGAGAGTCCCTTGGACTAAAAGGAAATCAAAGACGTCAATTCTAAAAGAAATCAACCCTGAGTATTCATTGAAAGTTCTGGTGCTGAAACTGAAGCCCCAATATTCTGGCCACGTGATACACAGAGCTGACTCACTGGAAAAGACCCTGATACTCAAAAGATTGAATGCAGAAGGAGAAGGGGATGACAGAGGATAAAATGCTTGGATGGCATCACCAACTTAATGGACATGAGTTGGAGCAAACTCGGGGATAGTGAAGGATAGAGGATTCTGGTGTGCTGCAGTCTTTGGAGTTGCAAAAAGTCAGACAAGACTTAGCTACTGAGCAACAGCAACATTTCAGTAAGGAGAGACATTAAACTGATCTCTAGTGAATTAAAGGACAGGAACGGTTTTAATCACTGTGATGAACTCTTGGAAAATTATGGTGGGGAGGTTAACAGGAGAGGTTGGTCAATGTGAATAGGCTATCTGTGCTTGTTAATAGGCTTATATTAAAGTTAGGTGCCTACTCTTCTACAAAGACTAGGCTTTATCTTTTTTGATGGCTACATTTCAAAGAGATGACCCCATATTTTATAGAAAAGTTTTCCATGGATTTCCCTGGTAAGAAGCTAAACTAATTCATCACTTACTTACCTCTCAAGGGCAGAGGAAGAATTTTCAATTGAAGTTTTTCTAACACAAATGCTCTAAGGAAAAGCAGAGCTTTATACCAAGAAGAAATCTTTTTGAAGTTAAGTCATGCTAGGGGAACATTAAAGCCATCCTGGTCAATAAAAGGTGGTGTTAACTTATAGGAAACTCTCAAATTGCTTTCTAATGTAGTCTTACCATTTTGCATTTTTACTTTATTTGAAAAAACTAGAAACAACACAAGTATCCATCAGCAGGTGTAAAGATGACACATTGTGGTCTAAGCATTGGGGTAATGCTCAAGAAAAAAGATGATCAGTGATATATGCAGAAATACAGGTGAACCTCATCATCTATGGATTGATAGATGCCATATAGGAAAGTGAAAGTGAAGTCGTTCAGTCGGGTCTGACTCTTTGCGACCCCATGGACTGTAGCCTACCAGGCTCCTCTGTCCACTGGATTTTCCAGGCAAGAGTACTGGAGTGAGTTGTCATTTCCTTCTCCAGAGGATCTTCCTGACCCAGGGATTGAACCCCAGTCTCTCGCATTGTAGGCAGATGCTTTACCATCTGAGCCAGCAGGGAAGTCATATAGGAAAGAAGGGTTTCTAGATGATTCCACTTACATAAAAGTAGGAAAGGAGAAATCAGATTTACAGAGACAGAAAGCAGATCAGTGTTTACCTGCAGCTAGGAGTAAGGCTGAGTTCTAAGTCACAACAGAATTACTAAACTTTTAGGTAGAAAGAAAATTCACATATTAATTAATTTCCATTTTCAACATACAAGCTAATAATTATGTTCTGGCTAAGATAAGGGAAACAGAGTGATGGTAAGAGTTGTGTATGATCTCAGACTACTATGGAACAAAGGGAACAGAAGGATGGGAGACAGCTCTTATTGAAATTTAAACTTATTAACTCACTCTCCCTTGTCATGATTATTTGAAAGGAGGAAAAAAAACCCCAAGATATTCATAAGTGATATTATATATTCCCTGACCTATTTACTCAAAAAAGGCAATCGCACCCCACTCCAGTACTCTTGCCTAGAAAATCCCATGGGCAGAGGAGCCTGGTGGGCTGAAGTCCATGGGGTCGCTAAGAGTCGGACACGACTGAGCGACTTCACTTTCACTTTTCACTTTCATGCATTGGAGAAGGCAATGGCACCCCACTCCAGTGTTCTTGCCTGGAGAGTCCCAGAGACAGAGGAGCCTTGGTGTGCTGCCGTCTATGGGGTTGCACAGAGTCGGACACAACTGAAGCGACTTAGCAGCAGCAGCAGTAGCAGCAGACCTATTTAGTATGCTGTCTTTTAAAAAATTCTCCCTATAAACAAACTCTAACGTCAAAGTATGAAAAACTACAATGTTCAAATAAACTGGAGAATGTTTATTTTAATGTTAGTTACTCAGTCGTGCCTGACTCTTTGCAGCTTCATGGACTGTAGTCTATCAGGCTCCTCTGTCCACGGAATTTTCCAGGTAGGAATACTGGAGTGCATTGCCATTCCCTTTTCCAGGGGATCTTCCTGACCCTTGGAATTAACCCAGGTCTCCTGTATTTCAAGCAGATTTTTTACCATCTGAGCCACCATGGAAGCAACATTTATTTTAGGGAAAAGGATTTTTCTTTTCCTACGTAAGTAGTAAAGGAACTTAAACAGCCTTGCATTTTACTTATACTATATATATATATATACACTTTTTGAGACTTGATCAGAATAGCAAAATAAAAAAGACAATTTATGTAATTATAGTATAGGTAAAATCTATGTATACTATAATTACATAAATTGTCTTTTTTATTTTGCTATTCTGATCAAAGTCTCAGAAACGATATATCTCCTCTTTCTCCTTGCATTCTTGCAAGATAAACATAACTACTTGAGATTTGAACATAAAATCACAAGTGAAGCCTGACTTCTTTCATGGGGTTACTGTTCTCCTTGGTAAAAAAATAGCTACAGATGACATCACATACTTTCTGCTGCAAAATTTCAGTTTATGAGTTTTTGTGGGCAAGATGAAGAAATGTTCTTTGAAAGAAGCATTGGTATTCACTGGTTAATCACATTAACAAAGGTAGTCTACAGCCTGGATTTGATCATTCGATATAACTTTTGCACTTCCCAGGTGGCACTAGTGGTAAAGAACACACCTGAAAAATGCAGGAGACAAGAGACGAGCAGGTTTGATCCCTGAGTCAGGAAGATACCCTGAACGAGGTAATGACAATCCATTCCAGTATTCTTGCCTGGGAAATCCCATGCACAGAGGAGCCTAGGATCACAAGGAGTTGAACAAACTAAAGTGACTTAGCATACCTCTGAAGTACATACCACTTTTACTTATTTTATGATCTTGGATAAAGTTTTGATTTATCTTTGCCTCATATTAATCCTCTCTAGAGAGTTCCAGAAATATATCTACTACTATTTTAAAACTACACAAAAGACTTTCACTGTGTGGATCACAACAAACTGTGGAAAATTCTTCAAGAGATGGGAATAGCAGACCACTTTACCTACCTCCAGAGAAATGTGTATGCAGGTCAAGAAGCAACAGTTAGAACTGGACATGGAACAACAGACTGGTTCCAAATCAGGAAAGGAGTACCTGAAGGCTATATATTGTCAGCTTGTATATTTAACTTATATGCAGAGTAAATCATGTGAAATGCTGGGTTGGATGAAACACAAGCTGGGATCAAGATTGCCAAGAAAAATATCAATAACCTCAGATATGAAGATGACATCACCCCTATGGCGGAAAGTGAAGAACTAACAAGCCTCTTGATGAAAGTGAAAGAGGAGAGTGAAAAAGTTGGCTTAAAACTCAACGTTCAGAAAACCAAGATCATGGTATCTGGTCCCATCACTTCATGGTGAATAGATGGGGAAACAATGGAAACAGTGAGAAACTTTATTTGTGAGGGCTCCAAAATCACTGCAGATGGTGACTGCAGCCATGAAATTAAAAGACACTTACCCCTTGGAAGAAAAGCTATGACTAATGTATACAGCATAATAAAAAGCAGACATTGCTTCACCAGCTAAGGTCCCTCTAGTCAAGGCTATGGTTTTTCTAGTAGTCATGTATGGATGTGAGAGTTGGACTGTAAAAAAATCGGAGTGCTGAAGAATTGATGCTCTTGAACTGTGGTGCTGGAGAAGACTCTTAAGAGTCCCTTGGACTACAAGGAGATCCAACCAGTCAATCCTAAAGGAAATCAGTCCTGACTATTGGAAGGACTAATGCTGAAGCTGAAACTCCAATACTTAGGCCACCTGATGTGAAGAACTGACTCATTTGAAGAAACCTTGATGCTGGGAAAGATTGAAATTGAGAGGAGAAGGGGATGACGAGGATGAGATGGTTGGATGGTATCACCAATTCGATGAGCACGATTTTGAATAGGGTACAGGAGTTGGTGATGGACAGGGAAGCCTGTTATGTTGAGGTCGTGGGGTCTCAAAGAGGTGGACATATCTAAGCAACTGAACTGAACTGCAAACGGAATAAAAATAGTATCTACTTCTAATGGTTAACATAGTATGTCAACTTGACTAGTCTATGTCTGACAGTTATACGGCCAAATATCAATCAAGATGTTAGTTTGAAGCTGTTTTTGGATGTGATTAACTTTTACATCAGTAGTTCAGTTCAGTTCAGTCAGTTGTGTCCGACTCTACGCGATGCCATGAACCACAGCACGCCAGGCCTCCCTGTCCATGACCAACTCCCAGAGTCCACCTAAAGCCATGTCCATTGAGTCGGTGATGCCATCCAACCATCTCATCCTCTGTGGTCCCCTTCTCCTTCTGCCCTCAATCTTTCCCAGCATCAGGGTCTTTAAAAATGAGTCAGCTCTTCACATCAGTTCAGGTTCAAAATCAGTCCTACCAATGAACACCCAGGACTGATCTCCTTTAGGATGGACTTGTTAGATCTTCTTACAGGCAAAGGGATTCTCAAGAGTCTTCTCCAACACAACAGTTCAAAAGCATCAATTCTTCAGCGCTCAACTTTCTTTATAGTCCAACACTCACATCCATTTATGACTACTGGAAAAACCATAACATTGACTAGACTTTGTTGAAAAGCCATATCTCTGCTTTTTAATATGCTGTCTAACTTGGTCATAACTTTCCTTTCAAGAAGTAAGAGTCTTTTAATTTCATGGCTGCAATCACCATCTGCAGCAATTTTGGAGCCCAGAAAAATAAAGTCAGCCACTGTTTCTACTGTTTCCCTATCTATTTGCCATGAAGTGATGGGACCAGATGCCATGATCTTAGTTTTCTGAATGCTGAGCTTTAAGCCATCATTTTTACTCTCCTCTTTCACTTTCATCAAGAGGCTCTTTAGTTCTTCTTCTCTTTTTGCCATAATAGTGGTGTCATCTGCATATCTGAGGTTATTGATATTTCTGCCAGCAATCTTGATTCCAGCTGTACTTCCTCCAGCCCAGCGTTTCTCATGATGTACTCTGCATTTAAGTTAAATAAGCAGGTTGAGAATAAACAGCCTTGACTCCTTTTCCTATTTGGAACCAGTCTGTTTTTCCATGACCAGTTCTAACTGTTGTTTCCTGACCTGCATACAGGTTTCTCAAGAGGCAAATCAGGTTGTCCAGTATTCCTATCTTTTTGAGAATTTTCCACAGTTTGCTGTGATCCAAAGAGTCAAAAGCTTTGGCATAGTTAATGAAGCATAATAGATGTTTTCTGGAACTCTCTTGCTTTTTCAATCATCCAGAAAATGTTGGCAATTTGATCTCTTTCTCTGCCTTTTCTAAAACCAGCTTGAATATATGGAAGTTCACAGTCCACGTATTGCTGAAGTCTGGCTTGGAGAATTTTAAGCATTACTTTACTAGCGTGTGAGGTGATGTCAACTCTGTGGTAGTTTAAGCATTCTTTGGCATTCCTTTTCCTTGGGATTGGAAAGAAAACTGACTTTTCCAGTCTTTCGGCCACTGCTGAGTTTTCCAAATTTGCTGGCATATTGAGTGTAGCACTTTTGCTGTATCATCTTTTAGGATTTGAAATAGCTCAACTGGAATTCCATCACCTCCACTAGCTTTGTTCGTAGTGATGCTTCCTAAGGCCCACTTTACTTCATATTCCAGGATGTCTGGCTCTAGGTGAGTGATCACACCATGATGATTATCTGAGTTGTCAAGATCTTTTTTTGTACAGTTCTTCTGTGTATTCTTGTCACCTCTTCTTTATATCTTCTGCTTCTGTTAGGTCCATACTATTTCTGTCCTTTATTGAGGCCATCTTTGCATGAAATGTTTCTTTGGTATCTCTAATATTCTTGAAATTATCTCTAGTCTCTCCCATTGTATTGTTTTCCTCTGTTTCTTTGCATTGACCCCTGAGGAAGGCTTTCTTATCTCTCCTTGCTATTCTTTGGAACTCTGCATTCAAATGCTTATATCTTTCCTTTTCTCCTTTGCTTTTCACTTCTCTACATTTCACAGCTATTTGTAAGGCCTCCTCAGACAGCCATTTTGCTTTTTTTGCATTTCTTCTTTCTTGGGAATGCTCCTGATTTCTGTCTCCTGTACAATATCATAAACCTCCATCCATAGATCATCAGGCACTCTGTCTATCAGATCTAGTCCCTTAAATCTATTTCTCACTTCCACTGTATAGTCATAAGGGATTTGATTTAGGTCAAACCTGAATGGTCTAGTGTTTTTCCCTACTTTCTTCAATTTAAATCTAAATTTGGCAAAAAGGAGTTCATGGTCTGAGCCACAGTCAGCTCCTGGTCTTGTTTTTGTAACTGTATAGTGCTTCTCCAAATTTGGCTGCAAAGAATATAATCAATCTGATTTCGATGTTGACCATCTGGTGATGTCCATGTGTAGAGTCTACTCTTGTGTTGTTGGAAGAGAGTGTTTGCTGTGACCAGTGCATTCGCTTGGCAGAACTCTATTTGCCTTTGCTCAGCTTCTTTCTGTTCTTCGAGGACAAATTTGCCTGTTAATCCAGGTGTTTTTGACTTCATAGTTTTGCATTCCATTCCCCTATAATGAAAAGGACATCTTTTTGGGTGTTAGTTCTAGAAGGTCTTGCAGGTCTTCATAGAACCGTTCAACTTCATCTTCTTCAGCATTACTGCTTGGGGCATAGACTTGGATTACTGTGATATATATATTTTTTTAACTTTACAATATTGTATTGGTTTTGCCATATATCAACATGAATCCGCCACAGGTATACACATCTTCCCCATCCTGAACTCTCCTCCCTCGTCCCTCCCCATACCATCCCTCTGAGTCTTCCCAGTGCACCAGCCCCAAGCATCCAGTATTGTTCATCGAATGGTTTGCTATGGAAAGGAACAGAGATCATTCTGTTGTTTGTGAGATTGCACCCAAGTAATGCATTTCAAACTCTTTTGTTGACCATGGCTAAACCATTTCTTCTAAGGGATTCTTGCCCACAGTAGTAGATACAATAGTCTTCTGAGTTAAATTCACCCATTCCAGTGCATTTTATAAGGCCCAACGATCACTGATTCCTAGAATGTTGATGTTCAGTCTTGTCATCTCCTGTTTGACCACTTCCAATTAGCCTTGATTCATGGACCTGACATTCCAGATTCCTATGCAATATTGCTCTTTACAGCATTGAACCTTGCTTCAATCACCAGTCACACCCACAACTGGGTGTTGTTTTTGCTTTGGCACCATCCCCTTATTCTTTCTGGAGTTATTTCTCCACTGATCTCCAGAAGCATATTGGGCACCTACCGACCTGGGGAGTTCATCTTTCAGTGTCCTATCTTTTTACCTTTTCATACTGTTCATAGGGTTCTCAAGACAAGAATACTGAAGTGGTTTGCCATTCCCTTCTCCAGTAGACCACATTCTGTCAGACCTCTTCACCATGACCAATCCATCTTGGGTGGCCCCATCGGCATGGCTTAGTTTCACTGAGTTAGACATGGCTGTGGTCCATGTGATCAGATTGGCTAGTTGTCTGTGATTGTGGTTTCAGTCTGTCTGCCCTCTGATACCCTCTCTCAGCACCTAACTTGGGTTTCTCTTACCTTGGATGAGTGTTGTCTCTTCACGGCTGCTCCAGCAAAGTGCAACCACTACTCCTTACCTTGGACGTGGGGTAGCTCCTGTCAGCCACTGCCCCTTACCTTGGATGTGGGGTAGCTCCTCTCTGCTCCCTCGCCTGACCTTGGACATAGACTTTGAGTAAAATAAATCACCTTCCACAAGATCGTTGGGCCTTATAGAATCAACCGAAGGCCTCCAGAGAAACTCTCTGCAGAGGAAGAAATTCTGTTTTCAGACTGCCTTTAGATTCAAGATTTTAGCATCAGCTCTTACTGGAATTTCCATTCTCCAGCCCTGCCCTTTCTATCTCATACTAGCAAGTCCCTACAATCACGTAAGCCTATTACGTAAAATAAATCACACTCAATATGCATACTTTCTATTGATTCTCTTTCTCTGAAGAATTCTAATAACATCATCTCATGGGATACTTATGTGGCTTAATTATATTGGGCTGTAGCAGAGTGCTTGACAAACAGTAAGGACACCATGAGTTAAGCGACTTATTTATTAATAAAATGTTTCTATTAATTTCCAACTTAAAATTGTGAATATCTTAACTATAAAAATAATTATTTATCTCTATAATTATATAGATATATATGAACCAAAGCATATTTAAATACTAGTCATTCTTGAAAGTTTTAGTTCTGCTAAAAATTAAAACATATTCTCTTATACATGAAAGAATATGTTCAATTTTTGCTGTTTTTATTATAGTCCCTAGATACTTCATTTTACCCAGCAAGTTTCTGAAAATTTATCATGCAGATTACAGTATACTATTAACCACCTTTTAGAAAACTGTAAAATGCATTCCATGGTGTTTCAATGCATGAAGGTACTTTGCGAGTGTTTTATGTAGCATAATCCATTTGCTAAAATTTCAGTGCCCCTTGTTTTATGAGGTTCTGAAAAGATGACAGATGTTTCTTAATGTTTCACCCTGGGAATTCTCCCTCAAAAAAAGTCATCTACATAGGAAACTATGAATATAGAGTCACTTGTTTAGAGGAAGGAAATTTTCCAATTATAACACTATTTATTATGAGTTTCACAAGAATATTTGCACTAAAACAAAATGTACTGGAGTAAGATGAGTAACTCAAGCTCTCTCTTAATTGTCATGCAAAAAAGTTACAGCAATTTTATTTTTTAATGCATAGATATAAATGTCTGGCTGCCTGTGTAAGGATGATATGGAGAGATTGTTCTAATACAGATTTCTATATTTTATCCATGCTTACTGGGCAGGCCCTGCATCTCTACATTTTAACAATGGACTATATTTCTGATCCACTGTAGTTTAAGATCCATTAAATTGTCTTGTCACTAAATAGATTTCAGAATCAACTTAGAAATATTATTGAATAAAATAGCTATTTGACTTTAAACATAAAATTGCTTTCTTTGTTTTTATTAAAAAACATAGAATTGAGTGTTTTGCTTATGTTTTCACATAGACAGTGTCATGAAGCAAAACTTTATTTTACAGCACAAAATTTTTGTCACCATAAAATATTTGTATCAATAAATTTTGAATAAGGCAAACCTATATCTTCAACAGAGAGATCATTTCTTTGAAAATTACTGAAAGTTGCCATAATATTTCAGACTCAATAAACAAGTAATTAATCTTGAAATTTGATTATTTTGGTGTAATCATGTAGATTCCCCAAAGCATTTTCACTTCCTCATATAATATTTATTAATCTAAACAGTTGTTGTACACCTGCAGAACTACAAATCAACAAAAGAGTGAGATTTAATGTTACATTCAGGTAATGGATGAGGAAATAACTGATTGTTTTCTTTTTCAAAATCCTTTCCTTTTTTTTTCAGTTCAGTTCAGTTGCTCAGTCGTGTCTGACTCTGTGACCCCATGAACCACAGCACACCAGGCCTCCCTGTCTGTCACCAACTCCCAGAGTCCACCGAAACCCATGTCCATTGAGTCAGTGTATGCAATGATAAAATGTTTATCCATTACCTGTCATGTACTAGCTACTATGTATCAGTATCAACCACATAGATTAATAAACTCATCTTTATCTTGAAACAATTTAAAATATTAAGTTTTAATTATTTATTCATGCTTTCTTAACAGTCCCATTTTGTGTTATGTTATTTCACCTACAACTATAAAATATTATGTTCACCTACAGGAAGAAAGAACTGCATTAGTTTTATGTTGCTGTTATAACAAATTGCCACAAACTTGTAACTTAAAACACTGCAATTTTCCTATAACTCTGGAAGACAGAAATCTTAAATCAGTTTCCTTAGGCTCAAGTTAAGATGTTGGCAGAGCTGAGCTCGTTTTGGTGAATCTAGGGAAGAATGGGTTCCCTTGATTTACCCTGGTCTCTAGAACTGCATTCTTTGGCTCATTGTTTCTTACTGAATTTTCATACCAGCGGCTCCTGAGTAGCATCTATCTCAACAATCAAATATGATTTACCACCCTTTTAAAAGGCTCCTTTCAATATAATTAAGCTTATTCAGACAATCTAGAATAACTTCCCTTTCTCAAAATCCTTAATCACATCTACAAAGTTACTTTTACAATACATAAGGTAATATTCATATGTTCCAGGCATTAGGACCTAGTTACTTATCAGGACCAATATTCAGGCTACCACATTGAAAACAGTAGCTTAAGCAAAACTGAATTCAATTTTTAACATCCTAAAAGTAGAAGTCCAGTCCAGTGCAGTTCAATTCAGTCACTCAGTCATATCCATCTCCTAGCAACACCACGGACTGCAACATGCCAGGCCTCCCTGTCCATTGCCAACTCCTGGAGTTTAATCAAACTCATGTCCATTGAATGGGTGGTGCCATCCAACGATCTCAACCTCTGTTGACCCCTTTACCTCCCACCTTCAATCTTTACCAGCATCAGGGTCTTTTCAAATGAGTCAGTTCTTCACATCAGGTGGCCAAAGTATTGGTGTTTCAGCTTCAGCATCAGTCCTTCCAATGAATATTCAGGACTATTTCCTTTAGGATGGACTGGCTGTATTTTCTTGCAGTCCAACAGACTCTCAAGAGTTTTCTCCAGCACCACAGTTCAAAAGCATAAATTCTTCAGTCCTCAGATTTTTTCACAGTCCAACTCTTACATCCATGCGTGACTACTGGAAAAAGCATAGCTTTGACTAGATGGACCTTTGCTTGCAAAATAATGCTTCTGCTTTTTATTATGATGTCTAGGTTAGTTATAGCTTTTCTTCCAAGGAGCAAGCGTTGTTTAATTTCATGGCTGCAGTCACCATCTTCAGTGATTTTGGAGCCCAAAACAATTAATTATCTTACTGTTTACATTGTTTCCCTATCTATTTGCCTTGAATAGATGGGGCCAGATACCATAATCTTAGTTTTCTGAATGTTGAGTTTTAAGCCAACTTTTCACTCTCCTATTTCACTTTCATCAAGAAGCTCTTTAGTTCTTCTTCACTTTCTGCCATAAGGGTGGTGTCATCTGCATATCTGAGATTATTGATATTTCTCCTGGGAATTTTGATTCCAGCTTGTGTTTCATTCAGCCCAGTGTTTCTCATGATGTACTCTGCATTTAAATTAAATAACCAGGGTGACAATATACAGACTTGACATATTCCTTTTCCTGTTTGGAGGTCGTCTGTTGTTTCATGTCCATTTCTAACTGTTGCTTCCTGACCTGCATACAGATTTCTCAAGAGACAGGTCAGGTGATTTGGAATTCCCATCTCTTTCAGAATTTTCCACAGTTTGTTGTGATCCACACAACAAACAAGATTTTGGCATAGTCAATAAAGCAGAAATAAATGTTTTTCTGGAACTCTCTTGCTTTTTCTATGATCCAATAGATGTTGGCAATTTGATATCTCATTCCTCTGCCTTTGCTAAATACAGTTTGAACATCTGGAAGTTCACAGTTCACATACTACTGAAGCCTGGCTTGGAGAATTTTGAGAATTACTTTGCTAACTAGATCCCAATCCCATATTCCTGTCTAGCTGTATAGAAGGCTAGGGATAAAACTGTTTAGATAATTACATTGCTGCCCATATAAAATTGGATTATTGAAGTGGAAAATAGGAATTTGATACTAGGATCAGCTGTTATATATTAACACTTACTATAAGCCTATATTTTTTGGTATATCTGTATACATGTGTTATTAAGTCAGTAACTGTATCATCTGTTAGTAAGACCATTGCTAACACAACAAAATACCAATTTTTGCTTTTGAAATACATCATTTTTAAAAATAGAAGTCTTGCTGTTGGTGCTGTCTGGGGCAAAAAAAAAGGAGATTGAATATGTGCCAGTCATCCCGTATAAGAAATACATAGTAGTTGTCATTGTGTCATGTAATATAGTCTACAAACACTAAAATTAGAATGAAAATGTTGGAAATGAAAACTCTGAAGCATTTGTGTACATGAAGATGATTCACATTATTTGTTCTTCCAAAAGATTAGAGAATTATTCTGCCAGGATTTTTGGCAGAAATTTGAAAACAGTATATCTATTTTAGTTCTATCTCCTAGTAAGATGGCTAAGACCTGACTGACAATTCTAGCACAGAGACATTTTAAATACATTTTTTTCTAACAAAATATAATTTTAACATGGGAATATATAAAGAAATTATGTTTAGAAGAGACACAAAAACTTCTGAAAAATTCTAAAACAAAATGACTTTTCATGTTTGGGTTTTTTCTTAAGATACCCTGAAATGACTTTGTTTTCTTTCTCACATTGTCAGTGCTACTTATTGTGAGTCAGACCTAAGTGATCTCTTGTTTTTATACTTTTAGTTTTCTAGAGCTGTTTACAGTAAAAATTGCGTCTAAACAGAGTTGCTTCTGGGTGGCAGAAACCACGTTGCTTTGCTTTGAGGTTTCAAACATCAGAGGTAACTCTAAATTGTTCAGCTAAGTGCCTTGCTGAACAACAAAGGGTCACTCTTCTCTGTAGCTCTCCACCTCACTTGCTGCTCCTTCTTAGGTGCTTTTGGAACATCTTTCTCTCTGATTCTTCTTAAATGTTTCTGTTTATCATAGTCAGTTTTTCTCCTCTCTTTTTCACCGTCTCCCTGGGAGAGTGTATTGTCTTTATCTTGCTTATGACTTCCATATCTGTATCCTTACTCCAAATCTCTCCTGTAATCTCTAGTCCTGTAAGTTTATATGTCTACTAAAATTTTCCACTTAAATGTCTCACAGGTACCTACAACAAAGTCAGTTCTAGGCTAAAGACTCCCTCACTCCCTACAAATATGCTTTTCCTCTATTGTTTGTTTTATTACTAAAAAGCAGAATTATCCACTTGAAGGCTGAGATAGGAAATCAGGGTTCACTCTATGTCTTATCATTTGTGTTCTCACTACTCATCACAAGGTGTCAAATCACCATGCTCTGCAAACCTTCATTCCAAAGTATTTCTAGAATCTCTACACATCCAAATGCATCTACACATCCAGCTGATATTTTGCAGTAAGCAACAGCTTTGCAACTGGATTAAAAATCAATTGGATCACCTTTCTCCTAGTCCCCCCCCCCCGCATTGCAAAAACACACTCTTCTGAAAACTCCTATCTGACCATGTGTGTGCTCTCTTAAAACTCTTGGGTTAACCTCTGTTAAAAAAAGCTTTCCCTAATTCGGCTTCTGTTTTTCCCTCCAGATAAATCTCTTTCTTCTCACTCTAATTTCAATTTACTAAACAGTTTTAGTAAATTCCTAAACATGCTACGTGCTTTCTTAAATATATGTATTTATTGTAGAAATAATAAGATCTGTTCTTTTACCTGAGCATTCCTTTAATTAAAATATTTGTCCTTTGGTGTCATTTTAATTGTTTCATCCCTTACTATTTTCTACAACGTGGTAAAATTTAATACACATATTTGTTATACTTTAGTGATACTCTCTTTTCTGTTCTACTCTCAGAAAAAAAGCTTCACACACAGCTTCTAAATGATAATATAAATGAATATAGTAAACTTATGCTTATCTCTTCTTTTACTTTTAAGAGATAGTTTCTGACAAAATCTCTATTTAGATGATTAAAAAAATAATAATGCCGAGTATCTGAGAGTTGAGGTGTATATTGGGGAAGAGTGAACATAAATGGAAATGATAATGAAGATTCCTGTGGGTTCTCCTTAACTTTCTTTCTTAAAAGTGGCCTGAGAAGAGGAAAAAGATGGGGAGAGTGAAACTCCTCACACTTTAGGTTTCTTTGATTCAGGAAACAAGCAGAAGGACCTTGATTGTAGTCTTTCATTTTGGGTCTGTTCCATATGAGGTAGAAAGCCTCCTCAAATTGATTAGTTTATCTTTCATAGAAATATTAGGAATATTAATTCATTTTCATCGTTATCCACAGGGACTTCTGAATTTTCATTGCTTCTCCTTTATACACTTTTCTGATTCCATCTCTATCAGTTCTGTTCAGTTCAGTTGCTCAGTAGTGTCCAACTTTTTGTGACCCCATGAATCGCAGCACGCCAGGCCTCCCTGTCCATCACCAACTCCTGGAGTTCGCTAAGACTCATGTCCATCGAGTCGATGATGCCATCCATCCATCTCATCCTCTGTCGTCCCCTTCTCCTCCTGCCCCCAATCCCTCCCAGCATTAGAGTCTTTTCCAATGAGTCAACTCTTCCCATCAGGTGGCCAAAGTACTGGAGATTCAGCGTCAGCATCAGTCCTTCCAATGAACACCCAAGACTGATCTCCTTTAGAATGAACTAGTTGGATCTCCTTGCAGTCCAAGGGACTCTCAAGAGTCTTCTTCAACACCACAGTTCAAAAGCTTCAATTCTTCAGTGTTCAGCTTTCTTCACAGTCCAACTGTCACATCAATACATGACCACTGGAAAAACCATAGCTTTGACTAGACGGACCTTTGTTCACAAAGTAATATCTCTGCTTTTGAATATGTTATCTAGGTTGGTCATAACTTTCCTTCCAAGGAGTAAGCATCTTTTAATTTCATGGCTGCAGTCACCATCTGCAGTCAATTTGGAGCCCAAAGGAATAAAGTGTGATACTGTTTCCACTGTTTCCGCATCTATTTCCCATGAAGTGATGGGACCAGATGCCATGATATGAGTTTTCTGAACATTGAGCTTTAACCCAACTTTTTCACTCTCCTCTTTCACTTTCATCAAGAGGCTTTTTAGTTCGTCTTCACTTTCTGCCATAAGGGTGGTGTCATCTGCATATCTGAGGTTATTGA
>NW_011494778.1:732754-741872 GCF_000754665.1 Bison bison bison | reverse complement strand
TGAGGTTATTGATATTTCTCCCGGCACTCTTGATTCCAGCTTGTGCTTCTTCCAGCCCAGCATTTCTCATGATGTACTCTGCATAAAAGTTAAATAAACAGGGTGACAGTATACAGCCTTGATGTACTCCTTTTCCTATTTGGAACCAGTGTGTTGTTCCATGTCCAGTTCTAACTGTTGCTTCCTGACCTGCATACAATTTTCTCAAGAGGCAGATCAGGTGGTCTGGTATTCCCATCTCTTTCAGAATTTTCCACAGTTTATTGTGATCCACACAGTCAAAGGCTTTGGCATAGTCAATAAAGCAGAAATAGATTTTTTTCTGAACTCTCTTGCTTTTTCCATGATCCAGCAGATGGTGGCAATTTGACCTCTGGTTCCTCTGCCTTTTCTAAAACCAGCTTGAACATCTGGAAGTTCACAGTTCACGTATTGCTGAAGCCTGGCTTGGAGAATTCTGAGCATTAGTGCAGTTGTGAAGTAGTTTGAGCCTTCTTTGGCATTGCCTTTCTTTGGGATTGAATGAAAACTGACCTTTTCCAGTCTTGTGGCCACTGCTGAGTTTTTCAAATTTACTGGCATATTGAGTACAACACTTTCACAGCATCATCTTTCAGGATTTGAAATAGGTCAACTGGAATTCCATCACCTACACTACCTTTGTTCATAGTGATGGCCCACTTGACTTCACATTCCAGGATGTCTGGCTCTAGGTGAGTGATCACACCTTTGTGATTATCTTGGTCGTGAAGATCTTTTTTGTACAGTTTTGTGTATTCTTGCCACCGCTTCTTAATATCTTCTGCTTCTGTTAGATCCATACCATGTCTGTCCTTTATCAAGCCCATCTTTGCATGAAATATTCCCTTAGTATCCCTAATTTTCTTGAAGAGCTCTGTAGTCTTTCCCATTCTGTTGTTCTCCTCTCTGTATAACATACATTATTTTTGTCTATTGTCTTATGTATGGAATATATTTCTTTTTATTTTTTTATTTGTTATATATAACTTCTTAAATGTAAGAAAGCATTTTCACAGATTAACCTTTACTGGATCAAAAGTGTCTAATGTGAAAGAAATTTAAAAGATTAAAAGGGGCCAGATTCCAAGGACTGGACTGGAATGAATTCACTTCAGAAAACCTAGATCATAGAAATCATGGAGAGCTGTTTTCTTAACATTGAAACAAAAATGGCAATAACAGCAACAATAATAATGATAAGGGAAGTAAAATTCGCTTTACCTTGTTGTTTGAAATTCATGTAGAAGGCAAAGAGCATTCCAAAATATTGAAATGTTCGGTGAGAATTGCCTCACAACACCCACTAGAAATGTGGAGAGATTGGATAAAGAAATACCACGTGGATCACTATAAGATAATATATCCACAAATCAGTTTCAAGTGGCACAATTATTAAAGGTGAAAATGCTGTTCCAACAGTAAGTTGAGCACGTATGCCCTAGGAACCCATCTTCTAGACCTCTAAATAAAGCAACAGAAGGAAGAAATGAATATGCTAAAAGAGAGATAAGTACGACAATAATAAATTAAATCCAAGTCTGGAAGAATAAGGAAAAGTACCTTCTAGGTAGGAATATTCAACTAAAAGAGTTAAACATGAACTTGTTCTTTTTTTTTTTTTTTTTCATAAATTGTATTGGGCTTCCCTAGTAGCTCAAGTAGTAAAACATCTGCCTGCAATGCGGGAGATCCAGGTGAGATACCTGGGTTGGGAAGATCCACTGGTAAAGGAAATGGCAACCCACTACAGTAGTCTTACCTTGAGAATTTCATAGATGGAGGAGCTTGGCAGGCTACAGTCCATGGGACTACAAAGAGTGGGACACAACTGAGGTACTAACACACACATTCTGAACTCAATTATTTAATATTTCTTGCTAAAGCATATCATAAAGAGCAATACCATTACATTAATAATTAATTCAGTCAAGACAAACAAAGGATGCTAAAACTAATGATAAAAGTTAAAAAAATAATGAAATATTTATATACTTTTCCCCAAAATATTTACTGATTATAACAAAAAAATGTAGATGACTACAGTGAAGTCATCAGACATGTCTTTAGTCAAGGGATCAATGTTAATGTCACCAATAATGGGGGAAATTAAATTGTGTGCCATATAATGGATGCAATAAGAAGAATCCATCATTATTTCTGACTTCTATGGTATTTTTCCAAATAATCATTATCATAATTAAATCATGAGGAAACATTAAATAAAGCCAAATAGATCCCTATTCCTCAAAATAACGGCTATAATCATCAAAAGTTTCAAGATCATCAGTATCAATACTAGACTGTAGAGAACTGTTCTACATTGAAGAAAGCTGAGGAAAGAGTAACAGAATGAAATAATTATCCTGGATTAAATTGTTTGGTTAAATCACTGCAGATGGTGACTGCAGCCATGAAATTAAAAGACACTTACTCCTTGGAAGGAATGTTGTGACCAACCTAGACAGCATATTAAAAAGCAGAGACATTACTTTGCCAACAAAGGTCTGTCTAGTCAAGGCTATGTTTTTTTTCCAGTAGTCGGGTATGGATGTGAGAGTTGGACTATAAAGAAAGCTGAGGGCCAAAGAATTGATGCTTTTGAACTCTGCTATTGGAGAAGACTCTGGAGAGTCCCTTGGACCACAAGGAAATCCAACCAGTCTGTCCTAAAAGAGGTCAGTCCTGGGTGTTCATTGGAAGGACTGATGTTGAAGCTGAAACTCTGATACTTTGGCCACCTGATGCAAAGAACTGACTCATTTGAAAAAACCCTGATGCTGGGAAAGATTGAAGGAAGGAGGAGAGGGGACAACAGAGGATGAGATGGTTGCATGGCATCACCTACTCAATGGACATGAGTTTGTGTAAACTCTGGGAGTTGGTGATGGACAGGGAGGTCTGGCATGCTGCAGTCCATGTGGTCCAAAGAGTCGGACATGACAGAGTGACTGAACTGAACTGATGAAGGACATTTTTGGGAAAATGATGGAATCATAAATGGTGATTATAAATTATTATAATATTATACAATTATTTTAACCAAGAATTTTGGTAGCAGAGACCTGGTTGAGGCAAAATATATTTAATGTGGTTCAGGAGACAGGATCCAGGGAGACATGCAGTAGTAATCTCGAGCTTCTTCAAGGTCATGAATGGTACATGCAACCACTGTGTCTAGCCTTTTCTTCAATTATGTCTGGGCTACAGGGTAAGTCCCTCCTTGGATTCAATGTCCCTTAGAAGTTCTATTTATTTGGATATTTCTAGATATCTACTTTTATCCTCTCTTCATCTCGGGAAGAGGATTCTGTCTCTACCATAGAGTAGGCAATCCAGCCTTGTTTGAAGATTTCCATCTCCACCACTCAGAGTATATTTTTTTGTCCTGGATGATTTCTCAAATAATGGGAAGCTCTTATATTAAAGTTTCAAAGGGATATGACCCACCATCCCTCAGTAACAAGAACCAGCTTTAGGTTTAGCACCTATGGTGAGTGAAATTTGTTCAGTCTTGTCTCACTCTTTGCGACCCCATGGACTGTACAGTTCATGGGATTCTCCAGGCCAGAATACTGGAGTGAGTAGCTGTTCTCTTCTCCAGGGGATCTTCCCAATCCAGGGATTGAACCAAGGTCTTCTGCATTGTGGGTGGATTCTTTACCAGAATGATAAAGAATCTATGGTACTCATTCTCTAAATATCTACCTAAATGAGTCCAACTCACCTGAGGTGATTTAAGGTTACATTGGTCAAAGTGGGAAACTTCCAAAATCCCCAAATTAATTTACCTCTGTCCTCAATTAGAAAAAATGTATAAGAACTAAGCAAAATAAATAGATTTATTTTAATAGATATTGAGAAGCATCTAAACATAACACTGAAACAGTCATCTCTCTCCAGGTTGTAAATGAAAACAATGACTCAAATTGTTTCCAAACCTGAAAAACCAACTGAACTGTCTCCCTCCCATCCTGCTCCTGCCCAGGCAGTGTCTCCTCCTTGTGTTTCTTCCCTTCTGAGTGTTCTTCCCCTTCCTTTATCCTTTTACCCATCTCTTTCTGAATTCACCGTTCTCCCACTGCTGACTCTCTCCCTCCACCATCAATTTGATTCTACTGGACTTAATGTGAAAGTGAAAGTTGCTCAGTCCTGTCCAACTCTTTGTAACCCCATGGACTATACAATCCAACGAATGTTCCAGGCCAGAATACTGGAGTGGGTAGCCTTTCCCTTTTCCAGAAGATCTTCCCAACCAAGGGATTGAACCCAGGTCTCCCGCATTGCAGGCACATTCTTTACAAATTGAGCTATCAGGGAAGCCACTGAACCTAAAGCTCCCTCTCAAAGCCCTTGCTCTAAAAGCCTTTTAAAAAACCAAACCCACAGGGTAAGGAGAACCCTCAGTTGTCTAGTCCCATGGACTAAAGCTGAAGAGACAGAGCTAAACAATGTCCTGACCCTCTTCTAGACCCTATCTCTTTTGATGAAAAATTAGATACAGTGATCTAGACTTATTGGTCCAACCATACTGACCTGTGTCTCACATATATGTCAGTGAAAAAAGAGAGCAAAGGCTCAAGGAGACAGGTTGGAAAAACCCTACAGATTTACAAAAGAATATCGTGGAATACCAAGAAGAAACCCAAATGTTAGCTAAAACCCTTCCCTGGTCATTCCAGAAGTCTCCCCTAAAATTACTGGTTGAAAATAATTAATTATGCATCCAAAACTTGATAAATCTATTCCTTAATTTTTGAGATGTTTGAGAAAATTTTCAAACAACACTCAGGGATGGAAGATAACATAAACCCTTTTCAACTCTTTCCATATTGATTTGATGAAGACCTTACCCGTCCCCCTGCCTCTGTTAAAAGGTACCAGCTAAATTTAGCTACCATGGCTGCTCATAAGTTAGTTAACCTGGCAATTGGATTTTCTAAAGTTATACAAAAAATTGTCAAGAAAAAGATCTACTCAAATAATGAATTTACAACATCAGTAATTAAGCAGTCAAGCTAAATCAATGAAAGGGAATTTACTGTTTGGCTCAGGAAACTCAAACAGGGGCTGTGTATCAACCTAGAGGAGTGGGATGGGGAGGGAGATGGGAGGGAGGTTCAAAAGGGAGGAGATATAGGCATAACTGGGGCTGATTCATGTTGAGGTTTGACAGAAAACAGCAAAATGCTGTAAAACAATTATCCTTCAATTTAAAAAAAATAAAATAAAAGATCCTCTAACACTTAAGGCTCTCAGAGGAACATTTGCTTTTACTGCAAAAAATGTGTACATGTCAGAAGAGATTTCCCTAGATTAAAGAATAAAACCCTTCTTATTTTCCCCCAGATTATAAATTTAAAACACAGTAAAACTCTGTCCACCTTTATTCCCTTATTTTTCAGTATTGTTCTGAGGAAATTATGGGATTTTCTTTTTTTTTGTCTGTTTTCTCTTCAATAGCATTTTTGGTGGGATTGAACTTATTGTTTTGGGGAAACAGACTAAAGATTTAATTGATATTGGTTGATATCAAGACTTAATTGATAACTCTTAATTGATAAGTTAATTGATAACTCTTCTCAACCCACTGCTTTAAAGCACCTCCTTCTTCAGAGTTGGTGGCCATGAGTTTGAGTGGGCTCTGGGAGTTGGTGATGGACAGGGAGGCCTGGTGTGCTGCAGTCTATGGTGTAGCAAATAGTGGACAAGACCGAGAAACTGAACTGAACTGAACTTCCTCAGAGTACTGGAACTATTTCAATGGTGGGGGTTTCTTATTGCCCTATGACCATTTTTAAATCTTAACTCATGCCACTTCAACTTGGGCTCCCTTTCAGGAGTATTATTTTCTCATTTCTTCCACTCCCATGCATCTCTTGAAAGAGATGTTTTAGAAGTCTTTCCTCAAAAGAGGAAAATATTTTAAAATCTAAAGGATAATACAAATCAACAAAAGTATGAATCTAATAATTTAAAGTTTAATCCTTTGCATGGAGCTCCCATTTTCTTTTAAGAAGGAAATGGCCACCCACTCCAGTATTCTTGCCTGGAAAATTCCTTAGGCAGAGGAAAATTCCAATGGCAGGCTACAGTCTATAGGGTCACAAAGAGTCAGACATGACTGAGCACACATATGCACCATTCCTTTCCTTACACTCATTGCATCCCAAAGGATGACATTTCACAAATGTTACCAAACCATCTACGATTTCAATCTTCAACAGATACAGGGAAAAATTCATTCAGCAGCCCCAAGTAAAATAGAAATAGATAAATAAATACACCTGGTCCAAACATTTAGCAACCTTCTTTCAGAAAGGGATCCAGTATACTGTTATCATGAATATTAAAAAAAAAAAAAGGTATGATAGTTTCTTATAATACTCCTATCCTCTCAGTTAAAGAATCGAATGGAAGAAGATTGTAGTTTGTCCAGGACTCAAGAGGCATTAACAAAGTTACCATACCATTCCACCTAACCCTCTTACCTGCAGTGTCTGAAGCAGTAAAATTTTGGCAGTGCCTGATATGTGCAAGGTTATCTTTAGCATCCCTGTGGATCCAGACAAATAAGATTTATTTGTTTTCACTGGAAATGACCAACAACATACCTGGATGGTAATGCCCAAGGAAGCCTTACTTATTCCCAAACCCTAAAATCAGATCTTGCACATATTGTTTATCCAAAAGCTTACTTTACTATAATATGTAGAAGATCTACTCCTTTCTTCCCCAAATATGCAGCTTTTCACCTGGACAATCTCTATCTTCTTGAACAGTTAGTTATAAAGGGTCCTAAAGTTTCCAGAGGCAAGTATTGTTTTATCAGTCTCAAGTGAAATACCTAGGACATCTGAAGTTACTAATTGATCTAAACAGAATTAAAGGAAGCTCAGCCTTCCCAATCACTAAGACTTAAAACAACTCAGAGGATTTTTAGGATTAATTAGTTACTGTAGAAACTGGATTCCAAACTCTTCTCTTATGGCTTAGTCATTATAATTATTACTAAAATTGGGTAAGCCAGATCCCTTTCAATGGACTGAAGATGCCACTTAGCTTTTAGACAATTGAACAGCTTACTAAAGTCCAAGACTTCAGGCAAACTAACTCAAAAATGCCTTTTTTATTGAATGTACATGAATAATAGGAATTAGCTTTAGTAGTATTAATTCTGAAACAGTGATCAAAATAGGTCAGTAAGTTATTATAGTCATGAATTAGATTCTGTCTACAAAGGCTTGCCCTACCACAGCATGGGAGCTATTTTCAGTACATCAGCCTTACTTAAAATTGCTAAAGACATTGTCATGGAGTCTCCTCTGACCATTTACATAGCCCATTCTGTTGAAGTTCTCTGAAGTTTTCATCACACTCAATGCTTTTGCTCCAGTAGATTGATTTCTTATATAATTCTTCTTTTGTCTCCCTCAAATGTCACTATATGTCAGTGTCACACTCTTAATTTTGCTACCTTTTTTCCTTTGCCTTTGGACTAAAAACATCATGACTGCCTTGATTTGGCCTATCATTTACTGACTTCTAGATTGAGCTTCCCAGGTGGCACCGTGGTAAAGAATCCACCTGCCAATACAGGAGACAATGATTCGATTCCAGGATCATGAAGATCCCCTGGAGTAGAAAATGCAATCCCCTCCAGTATCCTTGCCTGGAAAATTCCCTGGACAGAGGAGCCTAGTGGGCTAAAGTCCGTAGGGCCACAAAGAGTAGGACAAAACTGAGCAAACAGCACATAGCACACAAATTGAATATACAGGAAACTTCTTTGCATAATCTGGATTTGATGTTATTTACTGAATGCTCTTCTCTGAAGGCTGATTAAGAAAAATTATAGGCTAGATATGCTATGGTGTCCTTCATGAAATTATTGAAATTATTACTTCCTTTAGTCATGTTGGCCCAACAAGCTGGAACAATGACTTTAGCTCAGGCTTATATTATGGCAAAAAATCAAACTTCCAGTATTTATACCGATAGTTGATATGCCTTCAGTGGAAGCAAAGAGGCTTTTTGACCTCCAAAGAGCAACCAATTAAAAATAACCAATGTGTCTTTTACCTGCTGGCGACATTAAATAAACAAAACTTGTGGCCATTGTAAGATCTCAGACCATTTAAAACTAAACTCAGAAGGAAGTAAAGAAAATAATCTGGCTGATAAAATGGCAAGAGCCGCTTCTGTGGCACTAGTGGTGCAGGAGACATAAGAGATGTGGGTTCAATCTCTGAGTCTGGAAGATATCCTTGAGGAGGGCATTGCTACCCAGTATTCTAGCCTGGAGAATCCCACGAGCAGGGGATCCTGGTGGGCTACATTTCATAGGGTCGCAAAGGGTCAGACATGACTGATATGATTTAGCATGTGCATGCACGCTTTTTTTTTTTTCTATACTGTTTTACTTTAGGTAAAACCTCAGTTTTGATCATTAAATCTTCTGTTAACATGAAAGATTTATTGGCTGAATCCCCCTAACATTTATTCCAAGAGGAATAAAACAAATATCTTCAAAAATATTGTAAGTTTTGGGACGATCATAACTTATAATATGTACTTAATAATAACCTAGTTCTGCCTCAATGTTTTCAAGAACATATTCTATCAATTGTCCATAGGGTCACCCACAAGGTCGATACATAATTATATTTTGGGAAAAGCAATACTATCGGAAGTCTCCCACAAAATAGCAAGGAAGATGTAAATGTTATGACCAACCTAGATAGCATATTGATATTGATAGCAGAGACATTACTTTGCCAACAAACGTATGTCTAGTAAAGGCTATGGTTTTTCCGTGGTCATGTATGGATGTGAGAGTTGGACTGTAAAGAAAGCTGAGTGCCAAAGAATTGATGCTTTTGAACTGTGGTGTTGGAGAAGACTCTGAAGAGTCCCTTGGACTGCAAGGAGATCCAACCAGTCCATTCTGAAGGAGATCAGCCCTGGGTGTTCTTTGGAAGGAATGATGCTAAAGCTGAAACTCCAGTACTTTGGCCACCTCATGCGAAGAGTTGACTCATTGGAAAAGACTCTGATGCTGGGAGGGATTGGGGGCAGGAGGAAAAGGGGACAACCGAGG
>NW_011494778.1:729904-732541 GCF_000754665.1 Bison bison bison | reverse complement strand
CCAACTGCCACTGCATTGAACATATAAATATATACTTCTATTGATATGCATGTTTTCTAACTGGGTTGAGTCATTTCCATTTTGGAGGGCTATCATATTTACAATGGGTACAATCAAAAAATTGTACCCCACATGGGGTATTCCCTCTGAGCTTCTCAGAAATTGAGTAACCTCTTTCTGGACAAATTATTCAATTTATAACTGAGTATATTTTTTAACATTTTCATGTTCATTGCTGCCTTAGTGTAACATATCAATTGTACAGTTAAGACTCACTTGACTAAATCGGTTGAACCTTTCAATTACCCTTGGCCAAAAGTCCTGACCTTAGTATTATATACCTAAGATCTACTTCTTTTGGAAAACACCTACATACTCCTTTTGAAATAATTACTGGTACATCAGTGAACATATATAGTAAGTTATATGAGCCCAGTTTGATTAAAGAGGAAGTTTTAATGTACTGACAGGAACTGTCCAAATTGTTAAGGATAAATATCTCACTAGTATTGTTTAATCATTAAGTCATGTCCAAATATTTTGCAACTCAGTGGTTTGTAGTCTGCCAGGCTCCTCTGTCCATGGAGTTTTCCAGACATGAATACTGGAGTGGGTTGCCATTTTCTTCTCCAGGGGATCTTCATGATGTAGGGATTGAATCCATATCTCCTGCCTTGGCAGGTGGACTCTTTAGCATGGAGTTGACAGAAAAGTATCCACTAGTATATAAATATTTTAATAGCAACCTCCTGGGAGATGGAGACCACAAAGAACATGATTCACAGTCAGTTGACTATGTTTATGAGAGAGAAAGAGAGAGAGAGAAAAAAAAAGCCTTCACAACCTCAGTTGTTACTGTTGTTCAGTTGCTAAGTCCTGTCTGACTCTTTGCAACCCTATGGACTGCAGCACACCATCTTCCTCTGTCTTACAATGTCTCCCAGATTTTGTTCACACTTATGTCCATTGAGTCAGTGGTGCCATCTGATCATCTCAAACACTCCTGCCACTTCTCCTTTTGTCTTCAATGTTTACCAGCATGAGAGTCTTTTTCAATGAGTTGGCTCTTTGCATCAGGTGGCCAAAGTATTGGAGTTTCAGCTTCAGCAGCAGTACTTCAAAGGAATATTCAGGGTTGACTTCCTTTAGGATTGAGTTGTTTGATCTTCTTGCAGTCCAAGGAACTCTTAAAAGTCTTCTTCAGCACCACAGTTCAAAAGCATCAGTTCTTCCACATTCAGACTTCTTTGTGGTCCAACTCTCACATCAGTACATGACTACTGGAAAAACCATAGCTTTGACTGTACAGAACTTGGTCAGCAAAATGATGTCTCTGCTTTTTAATATTCTGTCTAGATTTGTTGTAGTTTTTCTTCCATGGTGCAAGGGTCTTTTAATTTCATGACTGCAGAAAAAGGACCATATAAGGAATTGCTAACTCACCCATGTGTAGCAGAACTCGCTGCCATTGAATCATGTTTCTCATTTAAAAAGTGTTCCCAATCCTGACTGGGGGCTTCCCTGGTGATTCAGTGGCAAAGAATTCACCTGTAGTGCAGGAGATGCAGGATACCAGGGTTTAATCCCTGGGTTGGGAAGATCCCCTGGAGGCAACCCTCTCCAGTATTCTTGCCTGGAAAATCCTGTGGACAGAGGAGCCTGATGGGCTACAGTCCTTAGGGTTGCAGAGTCAGACACAATGAAGGGCTTAGCATAATCCTGACTGGATCTCTCAACCCATTGATGACCTCCAACTGAAACTAACCAGAAACAAGCAAACAACTAAGTATTTTCTGGATCAGAAGGAGGCAACATCTGAAACAGACAGCTCTTCCAAGGATCCAGATCAGGCCAGTGTACTTCATGCCTGATGTCTATGATATTGGAGAGTTCTATCTAATTTTTGTGAGGCAATGTTTGCTCTTAGTCTAATTACTTTCTGTGGGACTGGTGCAGTGGTGGTTTTGGTGAAACTTTTGAAGGAGTTAAAATTGTAGCGAATACCTAAGTGTTTATTTTCTTCATACATATTCTACTATTGGGCTTCCCATGTGGCACAGTGGTAAAGAATCTGCTTGTCAATGCAAGAGACATGGGTTCAATCTCTTGGTGGGTAAGTTCCCCTGGAGGAAGAAATGCAACTCACTCCCATAGTCTTGCCTAGAAAATCCCATGGGCAGGGGAGCCTGGTGGATTACAGTCCATAGGGTCACAAAAAGTGGGACACAACTTAGCAACTGAACATGTATGCATAATCTACTATCAATCATAGTAATCCTATACATTCTCACTAACAAATATTATTTTTTTTAATGTCGTACTCTTGTCACCTGAAAAACTCACAGAAAACATCTGCCTAATTCCTTTATAGTCATAGTCAAATGGTCCTCAATATAATTTAAGACCTTTTAAAATCCCTTTCTGTAGTTCTATTGTTTCCTATCTTTTCCATTCATTCATGACCTGGAAAGACAATGCCATTTTCTAAATATCTGTTTCTTGCAACTTCAGGAAATTTATCTGAGTGTTGGACATGTTACCCCTTCCTTATAGGGTATTTTGCAAAAAATAAAGACCCCCATCACTGTGACCAATTTCACCAATGCATCTAACTTTATCATAGCGCATAAAAGACAA
>NW_011494778.1:729143-729236 GCF_000754665.1 Bison bison bison | reverse complement strand
TCCAGACAGCCATTTTGCTTTTTTGCATTTCTTTTCCATGGGGATGGTCTTGATCCCTGTCTCCTGTACAATGTCACGAACCTCCACCCATGA
>NW_011494778.1:725700-728279 GCF_000754665.1 Bison bison bison | reverse complement strand
AAAAAAAAAAGGGGGGGGGGCTCGCAATAATTGACTACCATGAAGATAATTTCTATGAAGATAATAGCTGTACTCATTCTCAAGGATGTGACTTCCCTGCAGGATATTTAGGGGATCAATTCAGTTGCCTCCTCAGAATTTGGGGTTCCTGCTTTGGAACATGCTCCACTGATCTAGAGGTTAAAAGATATCTTACTCATACTGTCGACAGGATTATTAGAGCTCTGCAAGAGCTATTGGAGATCAGCAAAGGTCCTTCTCTTGCTCACATAGTATTTGATAACCACCTTGCATTAGATTATCTCCTTGTTGCCCAGTGAAGCATCTGTGCTAGTGTTAATACTTCTTGTTGCACTTGGATCAATACCTCCTCTAGGTGAAACCTGAAACAAGTAAACTATACCTGCCAAAACTCTTAAAGAATGTTCGAACTTTGCACTCAGAGGGCTTAATAATAAGTTTTCTGACATTTTTAGCTGGCCTCTCTCAGGTATTCAGACTACAGACCATTCTTTTGATTTTCATTATTGGTTTTGTCTTAATGGTATTCAGACTTGCTATGCTGTGTGTAACCAGCTTGCTTAAGACCAAAGTTTCCACCAAAGTTATGATTGCACAATGGCTTGAAGTTTCACTACATCTTTCCTCCTGAGGAACAATTAGCTCATCCTGGACCACTGATTGAGATATGACTTGGAAGGGACCATATCCTTGAAACTTCTCTGTTACTCAAATGTGACCCAGTTCTGTAATCTACTTCTCTGATCATTCTCCCCTTCAACACAGACCTCCTAGGGTAAATCAATCCCAGCTCCAAGAGAGGCTATGAATCTAGAGGAAATTATTACTCACTCTGGCAACAAAAAGGAACATAATTAGACCAAAATTGATCATCAATGCCTTCCAAAGGAAAGATTTGGATCATAAGGGGGAAATTCTGATATATTTAAGATGATTTTAAAATAAAAATTGAGTAACTATGCTTGCATCCAAACTGGAACCTGGTGTCCATTGTGGATGTTTGGTTTTAGGTATGTTCCTGCATCACTTAGAACTTGAAATTTCTCTAAATTGTATCAAACTTAAGGACATCACCATCTATTTTCAAAACAATATCTGCTAGCAGCTACCACCTGCAGCTTGTTTCAAAGCTTCCCCTTTTGCAATTATGTAATTAGTTTGAAAACTGACCAATCCTTGCTTAACACACATTTCGTGACAGCTCCAATCCTAGTTCCTGACAAACAATTTATACTCATGTTAATTTCGTGGCTTTTTGTCTTCATAAACCCTTCCCATTTTCATTGTATAGTTTAGCAGAACACAATTCAAGCATCTTCCTGGATCTGTACTTTTTCCAATCTTAATAAATCCCAAATAAAAGCACTTTCTGCTTCAACCAATCACTTGGAACTTTGAATTAACAGTGTAACTTAGAAGATTATATCATTGTTAAATTACTGATTTGTTTATTTGTTTATTTCTTTGGTAGGAATACTCTTCACTTGAGATTTCAAATTGGTGGACATCTTTGCCCCCAAAATGGTCAGAAATTTGTTCTCAAATGTCTTAGAAAAAAAAGTTATCTTATTATACTTGTTATTTCACTGTAAACTTGAAATAACCTCAAAATAAAAACAAAAGATAGACAATGTTTTTAGAAGTATCATATGTCCATATTTTATTACTCATAAACTATTTATTAATGTTTATAGCTATATTTTTAATAATTAATTGGTAAACTTTTAATTTTTTATGATGTACAAATCAATTCTCATCTGTACCATTTAAAATATCTTCTCCACAGTGTCTCAAATTACTTACTTGAGGCTTCTAATCAAAAAAATGGAGACTCTTAAAATTAAAACAATTAAGGTTGCTCTTAATTTTCAGTTATTTTTTTTATTATTAAAATTAGAAGAGTACATGCCTACAGTGCACCGAAGGATGAGATGTAATTGGTTGGAGTGATACATGAGCATTGCCATTTTCTCTATTAGCCAAGGAGAGAAACATGGACACCACCATAATTGAGAAACATCAGAGTAGAGATACTGGTAATGATGGCCAATTTATTGCTTTCTGTACATCAAGGCTGTATATTGTCACCCTGCTTATTTAACTTATATGCAGGGTACATCATGAGAAACCCTGGACTGGAAGAAAAACAAGCTGAAATCAAGATAATTGGGAGAAATATCAATAACCTCAGATATGTAGATGACACCACCCTTATGGCAGAAAGTGAAGACGAACTAAAAAGCCTCTTGATGAAAGTGAAAGTGGAGAGTGAAAAAGTTGGCTTAAAGCTCAACATTCAGAAAATGAAGATCATGGCATCTGGTCCCATCACTTCATGCGAAATAGATGGGGAAACAGTGTCAGACTTTATTTTTGGGGGCTCCAAAATCACTGCAGATGGTGATTGTAACCATGAAATTAAAAGACACTCCTTGGAAGGAAAGTTATGTCCAACCTAGATAGCATATTCAAAAGCAGAGACATTACTTTGCCAACAAAGGTCCGTCTAGTCAAGGCTATGGTTTTTCCAGTGGTCATGTATGGATGTGAGAGTTGGA
>NW_011494778.1:724856-725600 GCF_000754665.1 Bison bison bison | reverse complement strand
TGGGGGCAGGAGGAGAAGGGGACGACAGAGGATGAGACGACTGGATGGCATCACTGACTCAATGGACGTGAGTCTGAGTGAACTCCGGGAGTTGGTGATGGACAGGGAGGTCTGGCATGCTGCAATTCATGGGGTTGCAAAGAGTGGGACACGACTGAGCGACTGAACTGAACTGATCTGATTCTAGGATGAAATGTGGAACTAATTGAGAAAAGAAGATTGATGAGTCAAGGCTGTGTCTTCTACTCTTGGTGAGTAGAAAACACCTTATTTTTTATACAAGAGAATTAGTAGTAATAAACAAATCTGGAACATTAATTTAAATATTGTTGAATTTGCAATTTTAGGTAAGTTAGCTTTCCTGTTGTTTTCCTCTATTTCTTTGCATTGATCGCTGAGGAAGGCTATCTTATCTCTCCTTGCTATAGTTTGTAACTCTGCATTTAGATGCTTATATCTTTCTTTTTCTCCTTTGTTTTTCACTTATCTTCTTTTCACAGCTATTTGTAAGGCTGTGAATGAATGGCTCCAGACAGCCATTTTGCTTTTTTGCATTTCTTTTCCATGGGGATGGTCTTGATCCCTGTCTCCTGTACAATGTCACGAACCTCCACCCATAGTTTATCAAGCACTCTATCTATCAGATCTAGTCCCTTAAATCTATTTCTCACTTCCACTGTATAATCATAAGGGATTTGATTTAGGTCATACCTGAATAGTCTAATGGTTTTCCCTACTTTCTTC
>NW_011494778.1:719815-723689 GCF_000754665.1 Bison bison bison | reverse complement strand
AGAAGAAGAGGGGGAAAAAAAAAAAAAAAAAAAAAAACAAACACAGAAACACAGAATAACTGTACAAAAAAGATCTACATGACCAAGATAATCATGATGGTGTGATCATTCACCTAGAGCCAGACATCCTGGAATGTGAAGTCAGGTGGGCCTTAGAAAGAATCACTACAAACAAAGCTAGTGGAGGTGATGGAATTCCAGTTGAGCTGTTTCAAATCCTAAAAGATGATGCTGTGAAAGTGCTGCACTCAATATGCCAGCAAATTTGGAAAACTCAACATTGGCCACAGGACTGGAAAAGGTCAGTTTTCATTCAATCCCAAAGAAAGGCAATGCCAAAGAATGCTCAAACTACCACACAATTGCACGCATCTCATATGCTAGTAAAGTAATGTTCAAAATTCTCCAAGCCAGACTTCAGCAATACGTGAAACATGAACTTCCAGATGTTCAAGCTGGTTTTAGAAAAGGCAGAGGAACAAGAGATCAAATTGCCAACATCTGTTGGATCATGGAAAAACCAAGAGAGTTCCAGAAAAAAACATCTATTTCTGCTTATTGAGTATATCAAAGCCTTTGTGTGGATCACAATAAACTGTGGAAAATTCTTCAAGAGATGGGAATACCAGAGCACCTGACCTGCCTTTTGAGAAATCTATATTCAGGTCATGAAGCAACAGTTAGAACTGGACATGGACCAACAGACTGGTTCCAAACAGGAAAAGGAGTATGTCAAGGCTGTATATTGTCACCCTGCTTATTTAACTTATATGTAGAGTACATCATGAGAAATGCTGGGCTGGATGAAGCACAAGCTGGAATCAAGATTGCCAGGAGAAATATCAATAACCTGAGATACGCAGATGACACCACCCTTATGGCAGAGAGTGAAGAAGAACTCAAAAGCCTCTTGATGAAAGTGAAAGTGGAGAGTGAAAAAGTTGGCTTAAAGCTCAACTTTCAGAAAACTAAGATTATGGCATCTGGCCCCATCACTTCATGGGACATAGATGCGGAATTAGTGGAAACAGTGTCAGATTTTATTTTGGGGTGCTCCAAAATCACTGCAGATGGTGATTGAAGCCATGAAATTAATAGATACTTACTCCTTGAAAGCAAAGTTATGGCCAACCTAGTTAGCATACTCAAAAGCAGAGGTATTACTTTGCCAACAAAGGCCGGTCCAGTCAAGGTTATGGTTTTTCCAGTGTTCATGTATGGATGTGAGAGCTGAACTGTGAAGAAAGCTGAGTGTCAAAGAATTGCTGCTTTTGGGCTGTGGTGTTGAAGAAGACTCTGAAGCGTCCTTTGAACTGCAAGGAGATCCAACCAGTCCATTCTAAAGGAAATCAGTCCTAGGTGTTCTTTGGAAGGACTGATGCTAAAGCTGAAACTCCAATACTTTGGCCACCTCATGTGAAGAGTTTACTCACTGGAAAAGTCTCTGATGTTGGGAGGGATTCAGGGCAGGAAGAGAAGGGGACGACAGAGGATGAGATGGCTGAATGACATCACCGACTGGATGGACATGAGTTTGAGTGAACTCCGGAAATTGGTGATGGACAGGGAGGCCTGGTGTGCCGCGATTCATGGGGTCGCAAAGAGTGGGGCACAACTGAGTGACTGAGCTGAACTGACTGGCTTACCTACTAAATCTTGTATAAAATTCATAAAACATGGACACATTCATTATGTGAAATACCTTTAATTCTTCATGCTCAACAGAACCTATCACTATCCAACAATATACAATGTTCCAAATAATTTAGAGCTTATTACCAAAATAATTGCTGAATTATTAATTCAGATTTATTAAAATCAAGATAATCACTGTTTCATATTTTGATCTCTGTTGAAATAAATATTATTAATAATGTTCTTGAAGCTGTTTACCTTTTACCAGTCACTTAAGGTGATTTGATCAGATGCCTTAAGGTCAGAATTTAGGTTTTATTTATGCCTGTATCCCCAAGGCCAAGTAGAGTGCCTGATCAAGTCAAGTGACTGAATGAATAAAAGAGATGCTCAAATGAGAGTAGACATCTTTGGGTCTCATAAGTTTTTTCTCCAAATTATATTGTTGCTCTTTTTGTGCCAGATATAAAGTTATTCCAGCTCCTATGGGTTATATTTTACATTTTCTTTTTTTTTTTTTACAATATTTCATAAAATAAATTTGAATATTTTGAGAAGATATCTAAGCCAAAGTTCTTGAGATGTGGTTAATAATTTGCAGTTGGATGCCTCTACAATAATAAAAAAGAAGTTCCAAACGTGGCCTGTTTTTTTTGTTTGTTTGTTTTTAATGTGGTAAAAGTCACACAGTATAAAACATACTATCTTAACCATGCTTAACTATACAGTTCAGTAGCACTGAGTACATTCGCATTGCTGTGCTATCATCTGTTTTCTGAATTCATCATCTTATTGAAACTCTGTAGGACATGTATAAAATTTAACCTCAAAAATGCAGTCCAATATAATAAGTATAGACAGACACTGTTTGACTCTACTTATACAGGACAGCTAGAATAGTCAAACTCATAGAGTCAGAAACTACATTAATGGATACCAGGGGCCAGGGGATGGGAGTGCCTGGAGGGGGAATGGGAAATTAGTGTCTAATTGGGAAAGAATTTCAGTTTAGGAAAGTAAAAAAAAAAAAATTGAGAGACAGCCTATCTTAATAGACAGACTTTATGTATGAAATGAAGCATAAGTAAATGGCTCTATATCCATGTGCACTTAACTTTTTAGTGGGAGAAGATCATTCTATTTAATAGGCTCCATTTTTTTGTGTGTAAATAAAAATGAGTAAGCACAAGTTATGAATGAAAGCTCTTTGTCCTATAGAATTAGTGTTCTTCTGATGTTGGTGTCTCGCTCACCTTCCTCCTTTTAAAAGGTGACTAAGTTGGTCAATTACAGTGTGCTGCAGTCTTTGGTTTTATACCTCTCCTTGTCCTTGGCATTCTCTTTGCCTCATTATTGTAATGAGGCTAATCCTGTCTTCAGTGGACTCCTGTGGGGCTGTAGCATCAAGGCTCTCAATAAAAAGCTGAACAGTTCAACAATTTTTATAGAGTCTTGATTGAACAGCCCTTAGGGAGGTAAGCACAGAAAAGAAGAGATGGGGAAAGTAGTCAAGACTTGTAATAGCTTTGGTCTAAGTACGTAAAGCATCTATCCAGCAGACCTGACGATGCTTACAATTTAACAGCTTGGCATCAGTTCATATCTCCTGGTGCCAAATAAAGAAGCATGGAGAACTGAAATAAAAGTGCCATTGTAGTTGCATTCTTCTTTTCTTTTGATTGTGAAATACTTGAAATTACAACAGAATTATGAATGGTTACAAGTCACATTTGCTTGTTTCTTTTTAAGTGAAATGTTGATATTCTAAAAATAAGAAACCATGTTATGTTCTATAACAGAGACTTGAAATCTGCTGCTTTGCTGAAGTTTTTTCACCACCTCTTAGCTTTTCTCACCAGGAGAAGGCAATGGCACCCTACTCCCTTACTTTTGCCTGGAAAATCCCATGGACAGAGGAGCCTGGTAGGCTGCAGTCCATGAGGTCACTAAAAGTTGGACACGATTGAGCGACTTCACTTTCACTTTTTACTTTCATGCATTGGAAAAGGAAATGGCAACCCACTCCAGTGTTCTTGCTTGGAGAATCCCAGGGACAGGGGAGCCTGGTGGGCTGTGGTCTATGGGGTTGCTCAGAGTCGGACACGACTGAAGCAACTTAGGAGCAACAGCAGCAGCAGCTTTTCTCAGGCCTGTCCATCCCTGCTCTTATAATACTCTTAGCTCCTCTGTCCAGCTGATTGAGAAAAATAAATAAATACATAAATAACACAGAGATGGA
>NW_011494778.1:714809-717769 GCF_000754665.1 Bison bison bison | reverse complement strand
TGGGATCGCAAAGAGTTGGACACGACTGAGCAACTTCACTTTCTTTCACTCTCCTAAGAGACAAGGAAGAACTCTGAGGGTTTAGAATATAGATGTATTTCTCCTTTGGGAAGAAGAAACTGTCTCTGAGATTCTACCTTTTTAAACTGTGATGTTCTAGATTCTTGAAGGTCTGTGAGCTATTCAGCTATTCTTCTTAACTCAATATTTTTAAAATGTATAGGCATGTGAAACAATGAAGAACCCCATTTAAATCAGGTCTTTTTAATCTAATTATATGGTCAGTCCATACTCACTTTTTCTCATCTGAGTAAAACGGCAAAGAAATAAATTGTCGAGTTAATAATAGATTGAGAAGAACATGATGATTCCTGTGAGTGCCATACAAAAAATGCCACACAGTTACCAGTCTAATTGGAATAATTCTTGATGAATCAGAGACAAGATGGTCATGTTGTTTTCAATCACTGTTGTATCTAACAGACAGTAAATACAGTTTATGTCAATGGCATACCCAGGGGACTTAAAGAGATAATAATCAGCACTTTCTCCTGCAACACAGGAAGAAGAAACCACCAATTGATTTAAAGCAATAAAGCAGAATGATTATCTTGCTGTGACTCCTTGGGTTTTGGTGTGTCACTAGGGAAAACAATAGAGACTAATTTGCGTTGACTTGTTGAGGCCTCTCACTCAACTCACGTGATAAGAGAGCCTCCATCTGCTCCTGATTCCAAGAAGGACACATAACCATTCTGAATGAGCAGGAAAGATGTCATAGGATGCCTTTCACAGAATATACATTGATGTACAAAACTGATCTACAAACTCTAAGATCAGAAAATTATCAGGATATTTTTCTGTTTAGAAAGGATAAGTTCATGAATAAAAGAGGCAAAAGGCTAGTTCCTTTGTTTGATGTGTGGCACTTTAATTTTTAAAATTTTCAATTGAAAATAGTTCCACTACAGCTTCTACTTTACTGTTTCCTATGCAAAGTGAAGAAGAGGTCATTAAAAGTAAAGAATTTGAAAAACAAAAAGAATAATGAGAAAGGGACATTTATCATTCAAAATTTTCTCATATTTAGAAGTGGGGAAAAAAAGAGAGAGAGGGAATATTCTCATCTAAGCTCTTAAACAGTATTTAGATCTTTTGTCAGATCTTTATGGAATTAGATTAGGGGACTATAAGTCCAGGAAAAGCAGCCAGCCAAGCAGGGAATTAAACACTTGAAAGATTGTTGTATATCATTTTATTAGAGTAATATATTGCATTCAGCATTATCCAGACATCCAAAGGTATCAGATGTCTATTCATCTGTATTTCTTGCCAATGTCACAATGACACAGAGTCTTATATTTTTTTTCTTTTTTTTTTCTCCTATTGATAATATTTTTCTTGGCTTTTTAAGACAGTACTACCCATATTGATTTGAAGCCTAGTTTACAACATGTGAGATGAAATAGGATAGATTAAATCTATATCTGTTTAAATTAGAACAGTATTATTCCAAAGAATTAATTTTAATCCAAGTAGTTATCTATGAGAATTATATTGATTTATACTGACTTTTAAAACTTTGTAATTAAATTCACAATTTTAGATTCATGGAAATTCATGTCAGATCAAAATTTAATTCGTTTTATGGATAGAAATCCAAACAAACTGGAACAAATGAAAATATGTTATGGGAAGTTCAAACATTGTATATTTTTTTCCATTTCATCTTATTTTACAGATGTTTAACTTCCATCTTCTCATCTTCTTACAAATTACATTCATGACTTCTAAGTTACAAACTAACGTTTCAATAAAATAGTTCTCAAAGATGTGATAGTTTTGATAGTAATTTCCCACTTCAGAATTCAATTTTAATGTTCAAGAAAATTAAAACTGATGCAAAAGTTGGAACAAAATCGATACAGTTTAAGTAATTCTTTCTCCTTTACTTGGATATATTTGGGAGATAGACATTGGATCTGACTGGAAAAATATTCCTGGGAAATAGAAGGCATGTAAACCTGCCTTTCAAGAACTGGCAATTGGACATGCTAAATGAGAACAGGGAAGTTTTCCTTAGGCCATGGAGTGTGGTCTAAGCAAAATGGCTGTCTGAGGAGGCCTTATAAATAGCTGTGAAAAAAGAGAAGCAAAAAACAAAGGAGAAAGTGAAAGATAGACCCATTTGAATGCAGAGTTCCAAAGAATAGCAAGTACAGAAGAGAAAGCCTTCCTCAACAATTCATGCAAAGAAATAGAGGAAAACAATAGAATGGGAAAGACTAGAGATTTCTTCAAGAAAATTAGAGATACCAAAGGAATATTTCATGCAAAGATAGGCTCAATAAAGGACAGAACTGGTCGGGACCTAACAGAAACAGAAGATATTAAGAAGAGGTGACAAGAATACACAGAAGAACTGTATAAAAAAGATCTTCACGACCCAGATAATCATGAAGGTGTGATCACTCACCTACAACCAGACATCCTGGAATGTGAAGTCAAGTGGGCCTGAACCAACACTATGAACAAAGCTAGAGAAGGTGATGGAATTCCACTTGAGCTATTTCAAATCCTAAAAGATGATGCTGTGAAAGTGTTGTACTCAATATGCCAGCAAATTTGGAAAACTCAGCAGTGGCCACAGGACTGGAAAAGGTCAGTTTTCATTCCAGTCCCAAAGAAAGGCAATGCCAAAGAATGCTCAAACTACCACACAATTGCACTTATCTCACACACTAGTCAAGTAATATCCAAAATTCTTCAAGCCAGGCTTCAGTGTGAATCATGAACTTCCAGATGTTCAAGCTGGTTTTAGAAAAGGTAGAGGAACAAGAGATCAAATTGCCAACATCTGCAGGATCATCAAAAAAGCAAAAGAGTTCCAGAAAAACATCTACTTCTGCTTTATTGACTATGCCAAAGCCTTTGACTGTGTGGATCACAATAAACTGCTG
>NW_011494778.1:710951-714109 GCF_000754665.1 Bison bison bison | reverse complement strand
TTGTTGGCAAAGTAATGTATGGATGTGAGAGTTGGACTATAAAGAAAGCTAAATGCCAAGGAATTGATACTTTTGAACTGGGTGTTGGAGAAGACTCTTGAGAGTCCCTTGCACTACAAGGAGATCCAACCAGTCCATCCTAAAGGAGATCAGTCCTGGGTGTTCATTGAAAAGACTGATGTTGAAGCTGAAACTCCGATACTTTGGCTACCTGATGCGAAGAACTGACTCATTGGAAAGGACCCTGATGCTGGGAGAGATTGAGAGCAGTTGGAAAAGGGGATGGCAAAGGATGAGATGGTTGGATGGCATCACCAACTCAATGGACAGTGGTTTGCGTAGACTCAGGGATTGGTGATGGACTGGGTGGCCTGGCATGCTGCGGTTCATGGGTTACAAAGAGTTGGACATGACTGACAGACTGAATTGAACTGAACTGATGGCATGTGGAATCGAAACTTCTGTGAATAAATGTGTTTGATAGCACTATGTAGACAGAGACTAATGCCTGTAAAAAAAAAAATAAAGTCCAAGGACACCTTCAACTGGTATTTGTACTAGAGATTTTCTATTTGAGGGGCAAGTTCCAGTTTGACATAAAGACATTAATTAAAACTACTCTTATAACTCAAGGTCATAAAATTTTTTTGAAAACTAAACCCTTCTGATATTATGGAAGATGTCCAAAAAACATTCTAATGTGGAAAGTAATGGTCAGAATTCCCTAATACAAAGAAAGCAGTTTGTGAAGGATCATGCCACTGGGGGGCTGAAGGGAAAATATATTTATGAGTAAGGAGCCTTTTTTTTCCCTAGGGCTAACTTTGTAAATGCATGAAATATTGCCAGAATCTATCATCACTAAGACAGAGCCATATAAATATTTTCAGTTGACCAACAAAGAGTTGCTTGTTTGTGGACAGCAGTTCTGAGGTAAATGGACAACAAAATGTTTGGAAGCTCATGACTCTGATCAATAAAGGTAAAAACAAATCAGCTCAGTGGACTGAATTGTATGCTCCTTAACATGATGGTTTAACTTTAACCATCTTGTAGAAACTGGCCAGTGACATGGCTATTTGGTCACGTAGCAGGGCAGTGGAAACCTGGCCTATAAAAGTGTGTCTGCGTAGAACACAACTGTATGGAAATCACTCTAGGAACTTGAAGGGGGGATTAAAATAGGACATGTCACCATCCATCAAGAACCCCTCCAATACTGAAAGATGATTGGAGTAAAACAAATTATAGTTAATATATAAACAGTTCCCAAAGTTATATATTAAAGATGTGAAAATTTTTGATAATAATATTGTTTCTGAATTTAATTTCAATGTTCAAAAAATAAAACTATCATGTTTAAACATTAATTTTTCTCCAAATTAACATTAGAATTGATTGTAGACATATGAAAATGGAATCACAGGAGAGTTAGAGGGCTAATAAAATAACACAAATGTGAGTCTCAAGGCCACTTCAGTTGAAAAAGCAAGGTTTAGGAAACTAAGTAATTTCATATATGGTTACCAGGTGCCATACTTGGCATGAGTCATTCATCATTAAATGAAACAAAAGTTCTTATTTTCATATAGTTTACATTCTAGTGGAAAAGATTTTAAAAGTTTAAATGAAGGAAATTGAAACATATTTCAAATTCAGGAAGTGAAAAAGAGATGTATACAGCAAGGGAGTTTTTTTTTCAGAGATTGAAGAGTGGTTGTAACTGGAATGGCATGGCTAAGAAAGTTCTCATTCAAAGTATTTGAGCAAGGACATAAAGTGTTGAGGGAATATATTCTGCAGATATCTAAAGCAGAGTACCCCAAACCAAGGAAACAGTGCAAAGGGCCAGAGGCAGAAGTCTCAGAAACAATGAGAAATGTGTAAGTCTGGAGAAGAGTAAACCAAGAACAATGGAAACAGAAAGGTCATAAAGAAACAGACCTGTTAAGCTTTACTTTTTATGGTTGGTGATACAGGGTACAAAATGGAAGGCTTCACCAGAGGAGTATATATGTCTTGTTTAATAGGATCACCCTGGCTACTGATGTATGAAAAAAATACAGAGGGAGAGTGACAGAACTAAGAGTTTCTTCCAGTAGTCTTTCCAAGAACAAGTGGCCCACAGTGGTATACCCAGACAGAGCAAGTCCTTTGATTCTGGAATTTAAATACTAAATAAATAAAACTGACTGGCTTTAAGACAAATTTCATTTTAACATCTTTTTGAGTAACTACAATATATTAAGTATCTTTCTAGATCCTAAAGATACATCAATGCATAAAATAAATAAAATTTCTTCCTTATTGCTTATATTCTAGAAAAAGAGGATCAATTTCAACTCAGGAGTTACTTCAGTACTTGTCCTGAACAGCAGAATGTGGGGAAGCTCTTGAGTAAAACTGGAAAGATTGTAGGTAGAGATCATTTGGAAAGGCTCTCTTTCCGAATGATCTATTTGGAAAGGGCTATTGTTTTCAGACATAATAATTCTGACATGCTATGAAATGTGGAAGAGGCAGCTCAGTATAAAACCTAGAAGCCTAAGTTCAGGATAGAAGACCAAGTAAAGTATTAAAATTCATAGGTCATCACATGTCATTCATGCAAATAAGGCCATCAGTCAGAATAAAAATACCAAAACAAACAAACAAACAAAATACCAAAACAAAACAAACAAACAAAAAAAATCACATAGAAAAAGAAAAGAGGTTAATTCACTGAGCCATGAAAAACTGCTATACCAGAGGCCTGGAAATGAGTATTCACAGTAAATTGAGAAAGAAAGAAAGAGCAGTGGTAGCAGAAACAATGGAAAAGTGTGGGTTCCTAGTAGCTAAATGGATAAAGTTTTTCAGGAAATAGTGATATAATGCATTTGTGAAGTTAAATAGGAAAATGGACTGAATGCGTTTCAGAGAAAATGGGAAGAGAGAAATTTCACAGAGTGAGAATGGACAGTTCTTTCACTTTTGTGGTAAAAATATGAAGTAGATTGAAGAGGAGACAGAGGTGGGACAACCTTTCACTTATCTTTATTTTATATCTTGTTTTACAGATGAAAAGTCAGCATATTTCAATGGAATAATCCACTAGAAAGGGAAACATGGTGGTAAACAGGAAAGATAGGAAAAATTGCTGTTAATCATGTATTTTT
>NW_011494778.1:709507-709765 GCF_000754665.1 Bison bison bison | reverse complement strand
CTCAACAATTGGGGCTGCTGCGATGGGATGAGCCAGAGGGATGGCACAGGGAGGGAGGAGGGAGGAGGGTTCAGGATGGGGAAAACGTGTATACCTGTGGCGGATTCATGTTGATATATGGCAAAACCAACACAATATTGTAAAGTTAAAAAAAAAAAGAAAAGAAAATTAAAAAAAAAATAATGCAGGCGACTGTCTCTTGCTCAGAGTGAAATGTTTTGAAAAGGAATCATAACCAAATGTTTCCTTCAGAGAAAA
>NW_011494778.1:696563-708886 GCF_000754665.1 Bison bison bison | reverse complement strand
TTTTTTTTTTTTTTTTTTAATTGTGCTGGTTCTTTGTTGCCATACACAGGCTTAGTTGCCCCCAGCATGCCAGTTCTTATTTCCCCAACCAGGGATGGAACCCACAGCCCCTTCACTGGAAAGCAGATTCTTTACCATTCTTTACCACTGAAGCACGAGGGAAGTCACCAAAGAGGAACTTAAAAATTTTTTGATTTATGAAACTTTATTCAAGTAATATTTTCATTGTAAAACACACAAAATTTTAGAATATCATAAAAAGCAAAATTTATGCAGTAGCATTTGGATACACAGTCTAATAGGCTAATTCAGATGATAAGCAAAAATATGATTAGCAATGTATTCAACTCATTTTAAAAAATTAAAAAAACATATGATGCAATATAATGTGATATTAGACAAAAAGTTATTTTTTTCAACCTCATTAATTTGACCTCTTCAGAGGTATATACAAGAAAAAAAGATCCATCTTTCAATTTGATGTATGGAATTGGCCTGGAGCAACTTCTAATCCAATGTTGTAACCCTGTCTTTCATCTGAAACAACTGAGAGCAATTAACATTAACAATCCAGAAGCAATAGCTGTATTAACAGTCATCTGCTTCTGGTAAAAATATATGTCATCCTGTCCTTTAGTCCATAGCTCACAATGGAAAGAAATAAGAAAGAGAATGTGTCCTCTGTCCTTTATCCTCTGGGTGATGAGCGAAGCACTGGACTGTATATATCTTATCCTCAATAGCATCTGTAAGCATCATTACAGTTAATTTTGCACATCTCTGAGAGCTACACAGCAGTATCATGCTACAAATTTGTTTTTCTGCTTGAGAAGAATTAATCTCCTTGAAATAAAACAGTGATCCATGGCAAAAGATGCTTTCTATAGTAAAATAACCCAAAGTCATGGCTGTTTTATTCAGTTGCAATCATTCAGAAAGAGGTTAGCATCCTCTGCTCATCCATCAAAGGGAAAATAAAGATGCTAAAATTACCTGTATCAACAATAAGTACCTTTGATTTACTGCCTGTGAGATGTGTGGCTGAAAAGCTGGGCTCTTGCAAGTGTCGAACTCGAGATATTTCCCTGTGTGAGGTTCTAAACAGAGAGGCAGAAGGATGCTGAAGAGGAGAGAGAACAGTCAGTACTTTTCTTTATTGTGCCTGTCAGTGGAAGTTGGAGAGAGTAACCAGAGAGCAAACTATCTGTAACTCTCCCTGCCATTTGTCCATTGGTCCTATCTATCTATCAATCCATCATCTGTCTATTACCTATTCTCTATCTGTCAATGTGCATGCATGCTAATTTGCTTCAGTAGTGCCCAACTCTGTCCATGGAGACTCTTCAGGCAAGAATAATGGAGTGGGTTGCCATGCCCTCCTCCTGGGGATATTCCCAACCCAGGGATTGAACCTGAGTCTTATGTCTCCTTCATTGGCAGACGGGTTCTTTACCACTAGCCCCGTCTTGGAAGCCCAGCTGTCAATAACTATCATCATCTATCATCTATCTATATTATCTAATTATCCATAATCATCTATGAATCTTCTATTACTGTCACTTATCTATAGCTATCATCATATTTCTATCATCTATGTATTTTCTACCACTTATCTATTATTTACCTATCTGTCATCTAGCTAGCTATCATCTGTCATTGTCTATAATCCCTTTTTCTCCACCCCAATTCCCTCCCTTTTCATTTTTCCCTTAATGTATATTTTAATATGACATCTTATATGTTAAGAGCACAGACTCTGACTAGATGGTCTTGGTCCTATTTTAATAGATATGTTTCATTGTGTAAATTATATAATTTCATTTCCCCTGGTTTTCTTTTCTTTAAACTGGTACTAATTAACGGATTTAAATAAATGTTAAGTGCCTAGAATTCTGTAAGAGCTATAGAAGTGTTTGTAAAAATAAAGAGCTATAGAAGTTTAAACCCTGCTACTCATTGATACACAATAAATCATCATTCCTCTTATTATTTTGCCATAACATCATTACAATAAAATTCAACCTTTATATATGGAATAAATAATCTCAAGATTATCATTAAATTTTGAGAACTGGAATTTGCAAGGAAAATGATATAACCTAATGATTTTTTTGAACAATATGTGAATTAACATTAGATGCAGATCTTATTTTCATAAAGAAGTTAAAACTTTCTTTACAGAATTTTAAAAAGTACTTTTTAAGTACTATAAAAAGAATTTAGGAGCATAGTAGAATCCACAATTCTTTTCTTTCTATCCAATTCAGCCTGTGGCTCCCCAAACCTTGATTTTGCCTCCAAGTAGTCAATCATTTTTATTAATACAGTACAGATATGGAAATAAAACACCATATTATGCTCTAAATTGCAATTTTCAGTAATTTCATATAATCAAATCTATCTGTCTCCTTCTTTGGTTTACCACTATATATGAAACACATTTTTATTCTCACAGTTTTTTTTTTAAATAGTTTATTTTCCTTAAATATTTTGTCTTTCTTTAAATGCTATAATATCCCAGATGTATTGCAAAATATATTAATCAGTTCAGTTCAGTCGCTCAGTCATTTCCGACTCTTTGCAACCCCATGAACCACAGCACAGGAGGCCTCCCTGTCCATCACCAACTTCTGGAGTAAACCCAAATTCACGTCCATTGAGTTGGTGATGCCATCCAACCATCTCATCCTCTGTCATCCCCTTCTCCTCCTGCCTTCAATCTTTCTCAACATCAGGATCTTTTCAAATGAGTCAGCTCTTCGTATCAGGTGGCCAAAATATTGGAGTTTCAGCTTCAGCATCAGTCCTTCCAATGAACACCCAGGACTGATTTCCTTTAGGAATCGTATATATAGATAAACCGGAGAAGGCAATGGCACCCCACTCCAGTACTCTTGCCTGGAAAATCCCATGGGCGGAGGAGCCTGGTAGGCTGCAGTCCATGGGGTCACTAAGACTCGGACACGACTGAGAGTCTTCACTTTCACTTTTCACTTTCACGCAATGGAGAAGGAAATGGCAACCCACTCCTGTGTTCTTGGCTGGAGAAGCCCAGTGACTGGGGAGCCTGGTGGGCTGCCGTCTATGGGGTCGCACAGAGTCGGACATGACTGAAGCGACTTAGCAGCAGTAGCAGCATATATATAAACATATATAATATAAACATGTTAATAGATCATACCAATAATGACTATAATAAAATACACTCTCCAAAGAATAAATGCATGAATGTATATTTTATTATGGTGTTATCTCATATTTGCCTTTATAATTTCCATTGGCTATTTATAAGACAAGAACTATTAGAGAAATATGGTCATCATCATCTAGGTTTTATTGTTATTCCTTTTGCTAAACACAAGTTACCAAAATTTTTAAATAAATAAATAAATTACTTAAATAAATAAAATAAATTATTTAATTTATTCTGAAATGTATTACTTCTTGGGAGTAGCAACCATATATCAATCTCATTTTTCTATTTTGCATCTGCTATAGTTAATTCATCTACTCTCTATGCACCTGAAAGCTGATATGGGAAATTCAGTGTTTACTTACAATAATATGTGGTTTGAGACAGGTCAAATAAAATTCTGGGTACAGGACATTGAAATAAGTGATGTACTAAGATTTATATGTTTTAGTGCTCTGATTTGTGTTTTCTCTTCTTTCCTCTGTGTTACACAGAGATGCATCAGGTTTTTCAACTATAAACATTAAAAAATTTTGGAAGTTAAAATTGTCCACAAAAATGAAGAAATATATGATCAAATGATGTAATATCATTTAACATTAATTGCACAAAGACTCTTTTTCTTGCTGTTTTTTTTTTTTAATGACTCATTTTTTTGTTTAGAAGCACAGATATTCCATTGAATTATTTGAGCAAAAAATTATTGTAAATAGCTTTTGCTGTTGTCTTTTGTCAAATATAGTTGCTTTTGTTTTTGAAAAAAAGAAAGTAGCATAGAGCAAGATCTTCTAATACATAAATTTAGCATATCTGATTTATTAGCATGTCTACATATCAGCATTTATTTAACATATGTGATTTTATTATGAATATTTCTGATAATTAAATTATCACAACATGATTTTTGAATAAAATTTATTTTAAAATTTACAATATAATTGCTACACATTGTAGGTTAACAAATATTTGTTTCCTGAATGATAATTTAATAAACTATGTGATGCTGCATATATTTTAAAAAATCAGTAACTTTAATCTGTTGCTCTATTAACTAGAAAAATAAGAAATGGAAAGAACTAAAAGTTTTCTTCATAGAATTTTAGTTTATGTATTATTATGCACATGGAAGAAAAAAATAACAATACCAAAGTCTTTAGCCAAACCTTTATTAAATCATTGCAAACCGGCAACAACTCTGAAATCATTGTTTAGTGAAGATCAAATAATTTAAAGGTTTTTTGGCACAGAGAAGGAAAACTCAATCACAATACACTGTTCTGAAAACTGTTTACTGTTGATGTTCTCAGAAGACGGAAAGAAGTTGAGGTTATATCTGAGACAGTATATAGAGATAGCAAGAAGAGAGTCTCAGTTTAGCAGACTTTGCTGAGGTTAACTATGAGGTTAACACAGAGTTCAGTTCAGTTCCATTCAGTTGCTCGGTTGTGTCCGACTCTTTGTGACCCCATGAACTGCACCACGCCAGGCCTCCCTATCCATCACCAACTCCTGGAGCTTACTCAAAGTCATGTTCATTGAGTCAGTGATGTCATCCAACCATCTCATCCTCTGTCGTCCCCTTCTCCTACCGCCTTCAATCTTTTCCAGCATTAGGGTCTTTTCAAATGAGTCAATTCTTCGCATCAGGTGGCCAAAGTATTCAGCATCAGTTCTTCCAATGAATATTCAGGACTGATTTCCTTTAGCATGGACTGGTTGGATCTCCTTGCAGCCCAACAGACTCTCCAGAGTCTTCTCCAATAGCAGAGTTCAAAAGCATCAATTTTTTGGCCCTCAGCTTTCTTTATAGTCCAACTCTCACACCCATACATGACTACTGGAAAAACCAAAGCTTTGACTAGACAGACCTTTGTTGGCAAAGTAATGTCTCTGCTTTTTAATATGCTGTCTAGGTTGGTGATAACTTTTCTTCCAAGAAGGAAGCACCTTTTAATCTCATGACTGCAGTCACCATCTGCAGTGATTTTGGAGCCAGAGTTTGGGATGAATAATTGGGGGCTGCTAAGTAATAAATATTTGTATCTCTCCTCAGATTCATATGTTCAAACTTAATCAATAAGAGGTGGGATTTAGGGAGATTATGAGGTAATGAAGTAGGTAATCCTTTCATAGTGGGATTCATGTATTGAAATCTGATCAATATTAGAGGTGTCTCTTTGGGAGATGATGAGATCATGAGGTAGGTAATCCTTTTATAATGGGATTAACCCCCTTATCAAAGAAACTCAAAGAGGCTTTCTCCCTCGGCCCTCCTACCTGTGAGGAAGCTAGGTGCACATCTGCAGACCAGGAAGTGAGCTCTGATCAAACATCACACCTGATAGCACCTTAACCTTGGACTCTCCAGCCTCCAGAACTGTGAGGAATAAGCACCTGTTATTAAACCTCCCAGTCAATGCTAATTGTGTGATGCCAGGCCAAATTGACAAATTTTAGCCAGGGCTAAAATTTTCCAAGTCTCAATGGGGAACTGCTGGTCCTTCAAAGTGGCTTCAAGGTCAACAAACTTAAGCAACAGTCGGAGAACTGTGATAGTTCTCAGTCTGAAAAAATAATGGAGTCAAGAACTTAAAAGATAGTTGAGTCTGAGTAGGATCATTATTTTTCCATATAATTTGTTATATATGTGTGTGTTGACTTCAATCATATATGAAATTAGTGGGTTTATAGAAGTTTATACCAGAATGCAATACAGAACTAAGATGCCAATGATAGAGAAAGATGATTTGCTAAAAGGCTCCACAATGCTTCCCTCAGTCAACCGATATATAATGTGGTGTCCCCAATAAAGAAAATCAAGTCCATCTTTCATCTGAATTTCTTAAATCCAGTGACCTAGAGATTGACACAGTGTTCAGTTTTACAAGTTTAATTATAATTTTCATCTCAGTCTTCATCCTATTTGTAAAATGCTGACAAAACATCAAGGATTAATCCTTGAAAACATTATTGGACATAAAGTTTTCTTAAAAAAGCCTGCAAGTTTCTATTTTATCCTTAATACTTAATAATGGGAGAAGGCACTGGCTACCCACTCCAGTACTCTTGCCTGGAAAATCCGATGGAGGAGCTTGGTAGGCTGCAGTCCATGGGGTTGCTGGGAGTCGGACATGACTGAATTAATAATGTATAAATCTAAACTATAGAAAGCTTTAAAGATACCTATAAATTGGAGGTGATAGAGACAAAGAAATTGTGTGACAAATAGTTGCTTTTAATATTGAAGCATCTTTGTGAATCTTAGGTAGAAGCTGACTATGTATGGGAAATGGCTGCTTAATTTGAAGTTCTTGGGAGTGTGTTTTCTTCCTGATGCCATCTGTTCTTGAAAGAGCTTTAGTGGTGAATTTGTAAGAAGTAAAGACATTATGCTACTGGGTCATGTGTGGCTCTAAGGATTTATGTCTTATAACTCAAATAATTTTTAATACATAAGAGCTTCTGATATGAATAAGTCCAATATAGTTCAATAGTCTCTGATTAGAGTCATCTCTGTAAGTCAGTGCTAAGGACTAATGGCATAAAATTTCTATACTTAAATATGAAATAAGCTGTCTACCTTCTCAGTAATATATATTTGTGTATGTTGAATTAAGACTTTTTAATAATGCTTCAAATAAACTTATAAGTTTGCTTTTGTGGAATCATTTGTTCTCTCATTTACTGATGACCTACAAAGATAAGGTTAATTCAGAGCTTTCAAAGCCTATTGATCATAGTTTCAATCAATAGGCAACATTCTTACATGATAAGTTAATTGGTATTGTAGACCAAAATTTATAAATAAACAGAAATAAGCTCAAAGTGGTTAGTTTATTCAAGAACTGCAGAAATTGCAATCAGGGACATGCAAGCTATAGATGGCTACAAATAAGTTGGGGCTTTTCTGGTAGCTCAGTAGTAAAGAATCCATGAGATCAACCCCTGCATTGGGAACTTCCCTTTGAGAAGGAAACAGTAACCCACTTCAGTCTTCTTGCCTAGAAAGCCCATAGACAGAGAAGTCTGGTGGGCTACAGTCCCTGGAGTTGCAAAGTCAGACAAGATTTAATGACTAAAACACCACCACCACAAATAAGTCCACTAAGGATTTGGGGTAGGCTGTATTTATAGGAAGAAAATGTAAAGAAAAAAGAATTCAGTAAGACTCTGTTAAAATCAAACAGACACCATCTTTGAAAATTCCTGGGGCACATCAAACCAAGCAATCATTCAAACAAATCTGAATTCATCTCACTTTGGGAGACCAATCTGACCTAGATAATTTCTTGCTCATGTCTCTAAAAACCTTAAACAAAAATTATAGTGTTGATATAAAGCAACCCCTAAACAACTCCCTATCATTTAAGGAATTTCAACATTATCAATTTTCTATAAATAAGACATTTATGGGATATCAATCTTTCGATCAGTCAAGTTTTAGTCTCCTGAGTGCAAATGCATGAGATTTTCCATTTTTTATTCTCTAGTTTGATTTCAGATTGAAATTAATTCATGGTATAATAGAAGTTGGAAACACAAATTTTAGAATTTTTTTTTTTTCAATTGTATTTGCCTTGTTTGGTTGCTGCTTTTTTTTTTTTTTTTTTTTTTTTTTTTTTTTACTAATTGTACAGTTGCTGTTTGACAGCAAAAATCTTCTAGCCATCCTAGACAATGGCAAGAACATATCCATTCAAAGAAGTAATTATTTAAAAAAAAAAAAAAACTACATGCAAAAGTTTAAATTGATCTTAAGGCTTCAGTTCTTACCCATGTCCCACTTTTATAATTTGTCTGGGGTTATTGAAGAAAGTCAGCAAAATCACTAGACCACTCAGATATAACCTAAATTGAATCCCTTATGATTATACAGTGGAAGTGAGAAATAGATTTAAGGGACTAGATCTGATAAAGTCCCTGATGAACTATGGATGGAAGTTCGTGACATTGTACAGGAGACAGGGATCAAGACCAACTCACTGGAAAAGAAATGCAAGAAAGAAAAATGGCTGTCTGAGGAGGCCTTACAAATAGCTGTGAAAGAAGAGAAGTGAAAAGCAAAGGAGAAAAGGAAAGATATAAGCATCTGAATGCAGAGTTCCAAAGAATATAAAGGAGAGATAAGAAAGCCTTCCTCAGTGATCAATGCAAAGAAATAGAGGAAAACAACAGAATGGGAAAGACTAAAGATCTCTTTAAGAAAATTAGACATACCAAGGGAACATTTCATGCAAAGATGGGATCAATAAGGACAGAAATGGTATGGACCGAATAGAAGCAGAAGATATTAAGACGAGGTGGCAAGAATACACAGAAGAACTGTACAAAAAAGATCTTCATGACCAAGATAATCTGATGGTGTGATCACTCACCTAGAGCCAGACATCCTGGAATGTGAAGTCAAGTGGGCCTTAGAAAGTATCACTACGAACAAAGCTAGTGGAGGTGATGGAATTCCAGTGGAGCTATTTCAAATCCTGAAAGATGATGCTGTGAAAGTGCTGTACTCAATATGCCAGCAAATTTGGAAAACTCAGCTGTGGCCACAGGACTGGAAAAGGTCAGTTTTCATTCCAATCCCAAATAAAGGCAATGCCAAAGAATGCTCAAACTACCACACAATTGCACTCATCTCACACACTAGTAAAGTAATGCTCAAAATTCTCCAAGCCAGGCTTCAGCAATACGTGAACCGTGAACTTCCAGATGTTCAAGCTGGTTTTAGAAAAGGCAAAGGAACCAGAAATTAAATTGCCAGCATTCACTGGATCATCGAAAAAGCAAGAGAGTTTCAGAAAAACATCTATCTCTGCTTGATTGACTATGCCAAAGCCTTTGACAGTGTGGATCACAAGAAACTTTGGACTTTTCTGAAAGAGATGGGAATACCAGACCACCTGACCTGTCTCTTGAGAAACCTATATGCAGGTCAGGAAGCAACAGTTAGAACTGGACATGGAACAACAGACTAGTTCCAAATAGGAAAAGGAGTACATCAAGGCAGGTATATTGTCACCCTGCTTATTTAACATACGCAGAGTACATCATGAGAAATGCTGGGCTGGATGAAGCACAAGCTGGAGTTAAGATTGCTTAGAGAAATATCAATAACCTGAGATATGCAGATGACACCACCCTTATGGCAGAAAGTGAAGAAGAACTAAAAGGCCTCTTGATGAAAGTGAAAGAGGAGACTGAAAAAGTTGCCTTTAAACTCAACATCAAGAAAACTAAAATCATGGCATCTGGTCCCATCACTTAATGGGAAATAGACGGAGAAACAGGGTAAAGAGTGTCAGACTTTATTTTTTGGGGCTCCAAAATCATGGCAGATGGTGATTGCAGCCATGAACTTAAAAGATGCTTACTCCTTGGAAGGAAAGTTATGACCCACCTAGATAGCATATTGAAAAGCAGAGACATTACTTTGCTCACAAAGGTCCGTTTAGTCAAGACTATGGTTTTTCCAGTGGTCCTGTATGGATGTGAGGGTTGGACTATGAAAAAAGCTGAGCGCTGAAGAATTGATGCTTTTGAAGTGTGGTGTTGGAGAAGACTCTTGAGAGTCCCTTTGACTGCAAGGAAATTCAACCAGTCCATATGAAAGGAGATCAGTCCCGGGTGTTCATTGGAAGGACTGATGCTGAAGTTGAAACTCCAATACTTTGGCCACCTGATGCGAATAGTTGACTCATTGGAGAGACCTGATGCTGGGAGGGATTGAGGGCAGGAGAAGGGAACAACAGAGGATGAGATGGTTGGATGGCATCACAGACTCCATGGGCACAAGTTTGGGTAAACTCTGGGAGGTGGTGATGGACAGGAAGGCCTTGCGTGCTCTGATTCATGAGGTCACAAAGAGTCGGACACGACTGAGCGACTGAACTGAATTGAACTGATGAGTTTCACACATGGAACCTGAGCTAAATTCATCCTCAGTAAAGTAGGTTTTAATTTGATGTCATTTAATCTCTGCTATGGAGATAAAACTGAAGAGTTCTGGACAATATGTTATTTTAGCCAAAATTATTAGAATGCAAGTGATTGGAATACACTCATAAGGGCTAACACAGTCAATGTGTAAGAACTGAGTTAATGATTATCCAGTGAGAATATTAGCAATTCTTCAGTGACATTTGATTTATATGAAAAGCATATCGCAATTGTCTGTTATTAACTGGCAAGTGCATTATTATATAGAAGCAAAAGCAGTTTGTAGATAGTTATTATATTGCAGACAACTGTATGCTACTTTAAGTATATGTATTTAATATAGAAACAGGAGATTATGTCTATCTGTAAATACATACATTCTGCTTGTGCTTAGTTGCTCAGTCATGTCCACCTCTTTGTGACCCTTTGGACTATAGCCCTCCAGGCTCCTCTGTCCATGGGATTTTCAGGCCAGAATGATGGAGTGGGTTAACATTTCCCCCTCCAGAGTATCTTCCCTGTGTCTCCTATGTCTCCTGTATTGCAGGTAGATTCTTTATCCCATCCTACCCTCCTAGGTCATCAGAGAGCACCAGGTTAAGCTACCTGCATCAAACAGCACATTCCCATTGGCTGTGTATTTCACATACAGTAATGTATATGTTTCAATGTAACTGTCTCAATTAGTCCCACTCTCACCTTCTCCCACTGTGTCCACAAGTCTGTTCTCTATGTCTGTGGCTCTATTGCTGCCCTACAAATAAATTCACCAGTACCATGGAAAGGCCATATATATGTGTTAACACATACTAATAGAGTGAAACTATGAAGACTGAAGTTTCAATATGTTATTTTTATAATTTTGTCTTATTTGGATAAACAAAGAATATTCATAGTAGTGATTAATTAATTATCACTTACGAAATACCACAAAATCTAAAATTGTTTATTGACCTTCATTCTAAAAAATGAAGGAAAAATATTGTGTTGATTGGTAACCATTCTAAGAAACACAAAGAAGATTTTAGCAAAGAATACATCTTAATTTTATGATTAGAATGGGAAACTTTAATTATTTTAGCTATATTTTTGTGATAATATTAGACTTACAATAAAGTAACAAAAGTAAAACACAGAGCTCCCAAATAATATGCACACAGGTTCAGTTTCCCCTCCAGCAGTTTACATAATAATAGACTTATTACTAAAATTAGGTAATTAACTATGGTGAAATATGTAAAAGCAAACAAGAAAATTTATCAGATTTTACTTTTTTCCCCTAGATATTTCCTATTTCTCTTCCAAGACTGGGGACTGGATTTGAGAAAAGCAAAATCAATAAGAATTGATAGAAAAGAAAAGTATGACTAAAGGTAATCATTTTTAAAAGAAAAAAGTAGTTAATAAAAAGCTACAGCAATCAAGAACAACTATTAGTAGATACATAACTTTAAAAAAGTAAATTTTGTTATTTTGCAAGGAATACATTTCTTATTCCATGGAAATAATCCAGATTCAAAAAAAATTATATTTAATATTTTCTTTGTTTTTAATGTAATAATTGGTTTAAAAATATGACAGCTTGATCTTTATGAAATAAATCAATTAATGGAGTCAATTTTCTCAAAATGTAGCATATTGCCATTTCTTTGATATGTACTTTTATATTCATAGGCTTTATAATCTTAAAAAAATGTATGAGTGTGTTGTTATGGATACATAAATACAAAAAAACTATATGAAAAATGGAAATAAAACTTTTCATTTTACCTTCAAAATATAATTAGTTTAATAAATATATTTAACAAACTGTAAATTTTATAAAAAATTCCTATCTTAATAAACTTTATCAATCTCTTTAAGAAACTAATCATATTAACTATTTATATATATTCATATACCTGTTAAGTATTACAGCTTGAATAGTTTCAATCACTTTTACAAATTTTAAGGTAGAAGAAAAAATATATATATATAAAATGACCTAAATTTTTGGTACATCCTACTAATCTTAGCACATTGATAATGATAAATATAATAGTACAGATAACTATAATAAGCAAAATGTGTACCAGTTCAGTTGCTCAGTTGTGTCCGACTTTGCGACCGCATGAATCGGAGCACCTCAGGCCTCCCTGTCCATCACCAACTCCTGGAGTTCACTCAGACTCACGTCCATCGAGTCAGTGATGCC
>NW_011494778.1:666207-696463 GCF_000754665.1 Bison bison bison | reverse complement strand
GGAGCACCTCAGGCCTCCCTGTCCATCACCAACTCCTGGAGTTCACTCAGACTCACGTCCATCGAGTCAGTGATGCCATCCAGCCATCTCATCTTCTGTCGTCCCCTTCTCCTCCTGCCCCCAATCCCTCACAGCATCAGAGTCTTTTCTAATGAGTCAATGTTTTGCATGAGGTGGCCAAAGGACTGGAGTTTCAGCTTTAGCATCGTTCCTTCCAAAGAAATCCCAGGGCTGATATCCTTCAGAATGGACTGGTTGGATCTCCTTGCAGCCCAAGGGACTCTCAAGAGTCTTCTCCAACACCACAGTTCAAAAGCATCAATTCTTCGGCGCTCGGCTTTCTTCACAGTCCAACTCTCGCATCCATACATGACCACTGGAGAAACCATAGCTTTGACTAGATGGACCTTTGTTGGCAAAGTAATGTCTCTGCTTTTCAATATGATATCTAGGTTGGTCATAACTTCTCTTCCAAGGAGTAAGCATCTTTTAGTTTCATGGCTGCAATCACCATCTGCCATGATTTTGGAGCCCAGAAAAATAAAGTCTGACACTGTTTCCACTGTTTCCTCATCCATTTCCCATTAAGTGGTGGGACCAGACGCCATTATCTTCGTTTTCTGAATGTTGAGGTTTAAGCCAACTTTTTCACTCTCCTCTTTGACTTTTATCAAGAGTCTTTTTAGTTCCTCTTCACTTTCTGCCAGAATGGTTGTGCTATCTGCATATCTGAGGCTATTGATATTTCTCCCAGCAATCTTGATTCAAGCTTGTGCTTCATTCAGCCCAGCATTTCTCATGATGTACTCTGCATAGAAGTTAAATAAGCATGGTGACAATATACAACCTTGACGTGCTCCTTTTCCTATTTGGAACCAGTCTGTTCTAACTGTTGCTTCCTGACCTGCATATAGGTTTCTCAAGAGGCAGGTCAGGTGGTCTGGTATTCCCATCTCTTTCAGAATTTTCCAGTTTCTTGTGATCCACACAGTCAAAGGCTTTGGCATAGTCAATCAAGCAGAAATAGATTTTTTTTTGAACTCTCTTGCTTTTTCGATGATCCAGCGGATGTTGGCAAAATGTGTATATATTTTTATTTTAAATTTTTTTAAAAGATATCAAAAGTTTATTAACATAATTTAATACTAATATCCTAAGCTTAGATAAGACATAGAAGTTGTAGTCATTAAGCCCTCATTATTGTAGCATTAAAAGTATGCATAAAATCCAAGCCTTTAAAAACATTATATTACTACAAATTAATTTATCTACTTTTATATATTTGAAATATTAACCTTATTTAGGAAACACTTGTGACTTATCTTACTTGTAAAATCAGTGCCCAGTCCAGTTCAGTCGTTCAGTCTTGTCCAACTTTTTGCCACCCCATGGACTGCAGCATGCCAGGCCTCACTGTCCTGCACCAACTCCCAGAGTTTTCTCAAATTCATGTCCATTGAGTCAGTGAGGCCATCCAACCATCTCATCCTCTGTTGTTCCCTTCTCCTCCCACTTTCAATCTTCCCAGCATAAGAGTCTTTTCTTTTTTTTTCCTTTCTTTTATTTATTTATTGATTTATTTTATTTTATTTTTTAACTTTACAATATTGTATTGGTTTTGCCATATATCAAAATGAATCCGCCACAGGTATACATGTGTTCCCCATCCTGAACCCTCCTCCCTCCTCCCTCCCCATACCATCTTTTCAAATGAGTCAGTTCTTTGCATCAGGTGGCCAAAAAGTATTAGAGTTTCAGCTTCAGCATCTGTCCTTCTAATGATTATTCAGGACTGATTTCCTTTAGGATTAACTGGTTGGATCTCCTTGCAATCCAAGGGACTCTCAAAAGTCTTCTCCAACACCACAGTTCAAAAGCATCAGTTTTTTTCACACTCAGCTTTCTTTCAAAAGCATAAGGTGCTTGAAGAATGAAGTGAATTAGTGAAGCATAGGACAGTAATACACTGATATTCACTGATTAATTTATTGATAACTTGGTCTGCATACAAATGTATAAACAGACACATCTTAGTGATGTATTTTCAGAGTACAGAGGAGATAGTTTGGAGATGATTTCCATCAGAAACAAATCCATACTAACAAAAACATTGCTAACTTGAACAATTCTATTATACTAGAGTCTTGCCTCATAAGCATTTGTTTCAGAATTTTACTGATATATAATTCACATTCTAGAAATTTTATCCTTCTAAAATGTATAATTTAGTGGGTTTTGCAACTGTCACTGCCATGTGACTTTAAAAAAAATTTGTCATCCCCAAAAGAAACCCTGCATCCATTAGCAGCTGTGGCTCAAATTGTATTGATAAGATTTTGTGACTGGCTTCTTTACTTAACACACTATTTAAAGTCTTATCCAGGTAGTTACATATAACAATATGCAATATTCCATTGTATGGGTATACTATATTGTATTTACCAATTCATCAACTGATGGACTTTTAGGTTGCTTGCCCTAGCTGGTGCTTAAATGTTTTCACAATATTTTTAATGCATCTTTACCTTGGGTTTTTTCCCTAATGTTTGAAATTTGAAACATCAGAGCTCACTCTCTCTCTCTCTCTCTCTCTCTCATGCATGCACACACACACACACACACACACACACACAATGTTATAAAACAGTCTGTGAGAAGTTCTGGTCTGATATGATTCTTGCATGATTGGAGTAGGTTCTGTTGTTCCAATATCTATGATTTAACATTTGTGTGGTGCTTCCAAGCCTGAATTCCTCTTATAATTGTCACACCACTGTGAATTTTAGATAAGCCTACTATTTAATTGCATGCACATCTCTCCAGACTGGTGAATTATCAAGAAAAATAAAGTATAACTCACATTGGAGGAAAAACATGCCATCTGAAAAATGGAGATGACTGCCTCTTTCTTACATGCTGTAAAAGCCAAATTTGTTTTGATGTATGTATTGATTTTTTTTTAATATCATTTGAGAACCTCAGGAACAGTACATAATCACTACTACCTTTCAGTTGCTCTTCCCTTTGTTATTCTACGTTAGTCCATAAATGACCACGGAAAACAGACAAACAGAAAGAACTTCGATATAGTCCCAAATTCTTCCAGTTACATTTGAATAAATCATGAAAAACTAAGTACTCATGGAATTTTTGAGTTAAAATGATTAGAGTTCATTTTATTTATTCTCTATCCAATAATTAAACTTTCATACTATTGTATCTCATGATACATTGTTTACTCATTTAATTTTTTTGATACTGAAATATACACTCATCTAATCTAGTCAATAAAATCACAGCACAAATATGGTTCTTGCCTATACTAAATGTACATTTATATGGGAAAGTTAATTCCCCATATAGGCTAAGTTAAGAAATAAACTGTTGGTTTTGATAACTGCTTTTAAGGAATAGAGAAAGATGGCACAACCAGGAAATGCACACGGAGGAGACTTCTAAGCCGAGTGATGAGTGGGAAAAGAATACCTGGCAGCTAGGCATCCCAATGGCCTACACCAGGAGGAGATGGGCACGTAAATACTGCAAGGTGCAGTGTAGCAAGTAGAAAAGGACAGTGTGGCCCCAGAATGAAGATGAAGAACTGAGAGAGAATCATGCAGGGTCTGGTGGAGAGTCTGGATTCCTTCTAAGAGAACTTGAAAGCACTGAAGTACTTTTCAAAGGGCATAAAATGACCCAGTAACTTTATAAAAGACCATTCTTGCTGCCATCTGATGCATAGTTTAAATAATGGGATGTGTTTAGTGGCTTTTAGAGTCTTCCAAGAGGAAGGTAATCACCGTTAGGGCTAGTGGAGATGGAAAGTAATAGCTGCCAGTATTACTTGAATACTCCTAGAAACAATGCCTCCAAAGTTTTTCTTTTCATTTTGAGGCAGTTAGGTTGTTAAAAGGCTTTTCTAGAAAATGTCAGTTTTTTGTTTATAATAAGCACTCTCAAAATCTCAGTGCAAATAATACAAAATCTTTATTTTCTTCTAACTGGTAAGCAGGTCAGCTGTGACTTTCCTGGATTTGGATGGTTGGCTTGAGGCTTTGGACTAGGATCAGGTTTGCTCACTGTGTATCCCAGTCTTTGTGGAACAATGGCTACTCAAGAAATATTCTTCTTATAGCACTGGAGGGACGTGCCAGAGTCCAAGTCAAATGATGCAATGTGTTTGAATGTTTCCTTGGAACTGGTACCCTGTCCTTACTTTCAAACTCCATATTTTCCAAAGCAAGTGAAGTGACCATACACATATAAATGTAGCAGAGAAATATGCCATCTACTTTCATTGGAAAGGCTACATGGACACAAACTTAGGGGTATGGATACATAATTATTATGCAGATGGAAAAGTAAACAATTGCAAACAATATCCAGACCTACATATCTAGGTGCTTCAACTTTTGCCTGAAAGTGAAAGTGTTCATGGCTCAGTTGTGTCTGATTGTTTTCAACCCCATTGACTGTAGTTCACCAAGCTCCTTTGTCCTTGGATGCTCCAGACAAGAATACTGGAGTCGGTTGCCATTTCCTTCTCCAAAGGGTCTTCCCAACCCAGGGACACAACCTGGGTCTCCTGCATTGCAAGTAGATGCTTTACAGCCTAAGCCACCATGGAAGTGCCCCCAAATTTTCTTTGTAGCCACATAAAAAATACCTATTTCTTTAATACAACATTTAAATATTTACAGTCTGTTACTGTATACAACCTCCCATGTATTTTATCTCTTTTATCTGGTATTAGAATAGTATTGAGATAGTAGATGCTGTGGTCCCAATTATCCTTTCAAGTCTTATCTCTTTTTTAAATATAAATTTATTTATTTTAATTGGAGGTTAATTACTTTACAATATTGTATTGGTTTTGCCATACATCAACATGAATCCACCACAGGTATACACGTGTTCCACATCCCAAACCCTCCTCCCTCCTCCCTCCCCATATCATCTTATCTCTTGAAACACCCAAACTTTTGTCCAGTTCTTCCATCAGACAGTATATTTGTGACTTCTTAAACACATCATGAACTTTCAACTTACCATGCATTTATTCTAGCATTTTTCTATTAGCTAAAATATTTCACCTCCACCATGTCAACCTCATAAAATCTTTTTTTTTAATACCAAATTAGAATGTCAAATCTTTGTAGTCTACCCTGACCTCAGATGCATGATGCATTTTCCTCTGATTATATTCTTAATGCCATTTGTAAAGTAATCACTAGGGGTAGAATGTCTCTTTCTCTCTTAACCTCTCAACTGCACAAAATATAGATATTTCTTCTCATTTATGGCATTAGGGAGTATCCATCCCTCCAAACACAGTCATTTAACATTTGCTGAAGAAAACAAAAACAACTTTAATTTTTCAGACAGAAAATATTGGTTGTATAGGGAGAATTAGAGCATAGTGACTACAGCCATGAACTTAAAAGGTGCTTGCTCCTTGGAAAGATATGACAAACCCAGACAGCATACTTAAAAGCAAAGACATCACTTTGTCAATAAGGGTCCATATAGTCAAAACTATGGTTTTTCCAGGAGTCATGTATAAATTGAGAGTTGGAACAAAATTTAGACCCAGCAATCCTACTACTGGGTATATACACTGAGAAAACCACAATTCTAAGACACCTGTGCCCTAATGTTCACTCCAACTTTACTTATATTAACAAGGACATGAACCAACCTAGATGTCCATTGACAGATGAATGGATATCAGCAGTGGTCTCAGGACTGGAAAAAGGTCAGTTTTCATTTCAATCCCAAAGAAGGCAATGCCAACAAATGTTCAGACTACTGCACAACTGTGTTCATTTCACATGCTAGCAAGGTAATGCTCAAAATCCTTGAAGCTAGGGTTTAGGAGTACATGACCAAAAAAATTCCAGATGTACAAGCTGGATATTGAAAAAGCAGGTGAATCAGGGATCAAATTGCCAGCATCAATAGGATCATAGAAAAATCAAGGGAATTCCAGAAAAACATATACTTCTTCATTATGCTAAAGCCTCTGATTGTGTGGATCACAATAAACTGTGGCATATACTTAAAGAGATGGGAATACCAGAAGACCACCTTACCTGCCTCCTGAGAAATTGGTATGAAGGTCAAGAAGCAACAGTTAGAACCAGACATGGAACAACAGACTGGTTCCAAATTGGGAAAGGATCACAAAAAGGCCGTTTATTGTCACCCTGTTTATTTAACTTATATGCAGAGTACATCATGTGAAATGTTGTGCTGGATGCCTCACAAGCTGGAATGAATATTGCCAGGAGAAATATCAACAACCACAGATACGCAGATGACACCGCCCTAATGGCAGAAAGTGAACAGAAACTAAAGAGCCTCCTGATTAAAGTAAAAGAGGAGCATGAAAAAGCAGGCTTTCAACTCAATAGTTTCAAAACTAAGATCATGGCATCTGGCCCCATCACTTCATGGCAAATAGATGGGGAAAAATGGAAACTGACAGACTTTATTTGGGGGGCTCCAAAATCACTGAGCATAGTGACTACAGCCATGAACTTAAAAGGTGCTTGCTCCTTGGAAAGATATTACAAACCTAGACAGCATACTTAAAAGCAAAGACATCAATTTGTCAATAAAGGCCCATATAGTCAAAACTATGTTTTTTCCAGGAGTCATGTATAAATTGAGAGTTGGAACATAAGACTGAGCACCAAAGAACTGGGGCCTTCAAACTGTGGTACTGGAGAAGACTCTTGAGAGTCCCTTGAACAGTAAGGAAATCAAACCAGTTAATCTTAAAATCAACCCTGAATACTCACTGTAAATACTAATGCTGAAGCTGAAGCTCCAATACTTTGGCCACCTGATGTAAAGAGCGGACTCATTGGAAAAGCCTCAAATGTTGGAAAAGATTGAAGGCAGGAGAAGGGGATGGCAGAGGATGTAATGGTTGGATGGCATCATCAACTCAATTAACAAAATTTTTGTGAGAGACAGTTAAGGACAGGAAAGCTTGGCATTCTTCAGTAGATGTCAAAAACAGTCACATATGATTGAGTGATTGAACAATACCTTTCAAACTGCATCAGTGAATTTAGTTGTGAAAGTCAATTTATACTCATATATTTAATCACGAGGGAGTCGAAACAATCTCGTGTTTAGCTATGGGAATTGATGCTGGGTACCAAATATACCATATATTTAACAGTTTATTCCACTTTGTCTCTCCTCATTTTAAGAGAAACAGACAGTAATCTGATGGATGAGCTAGGTCAAACTTCACAAATAGTGCTTCACATTTATCTGACTATGTACCCTTAAGATATTAAAACAGTGAGAAAATGAAATATCAGTCTTCTGTGGTCATGAGTCTTTTTCACTTAACAGGGCACAAGACAGCAGTTATCCAAATAAGCATTTTTCTTGGATGCCCTTTCCCTTCATCCAACTCCAAGTTTTGGTTCAGAAGAGAATATTCCAGATCTATTTTGCCTCAAATTTATGCAAATTTTTTTTCAATTTTATGTGTATGGGGAGAAAAAAGACAAAGTGAAACAACAACAACAAAGTATACTCAAAGAGAAGTAGAAAAAGATTATATCATCACTCCTAAATCCAGAATTTATATATTTAGAAGTCAGACTACAGTGTAAGATCATGAGCTTTTCAACATAAAAAGTATTCTTAAGGGCTAGAGCCTGATATACTTTCAAATATTCTACTAAAATTAAACAAACATGATGTACTTTTAAGTTTCTTTTATTTGTCTAGTAAAGGGACAGCATAATAATGTCAATAACAAAGTTGCTGACAGTCAGACAGCTACAAATTCAAACTGGATTTAGCTCTTATCAAATTTGTGACCATTATTGGTCATCTCAACTTTGTATATCTCTGTTTTTTTTTAACCTATAAATAAGATACAGTATTACCTGTTTGTATAGGGAACATGCAAACTTTATTTTTTTAAATATAAATTTATTTATTTTAATTGAAGGTTAATTACTTTACAATATTGTATTGGCTTTGCCATACATCAACACGAATCCGCCATAGGTATACACATGTTTCCCATCCCGAATGCCCCTCCCTCCTCCCTCCTGTACAAAAATGATATTGATGAGAAAACATGGTAATGTGTAGATAACCAGTGAATGTTTTTTTCTTCTCCTTCCTTGTCTCCTCCCTCCTTATAATTCTTGTTATTAATCTCAGGACAAAGTCACTGTGTCAAACCTCTTCTCAATGTGTCCTGCCTAGAAATGAACACAAGATTCCAGGTGTGGTTTGTCTAACATGTCTGTAGAGGAGAGGCCTCCACAATAGTTCTAATCAGAAGTGCTTGTAACATCATTAGATTATTTGAAAAACAATTTATACCATTGATTTTTATTGCATTTAATCAATTCCTTAGGTTTTGTTTATACCAACTATTTTAGAAGAGTGTTTACACTCTTACTGTACTCAAAGCAAATAATATACATTAATCTCTATTATATTCCATTTATTAAGTTTGACATGGTGCCAAATTTTCTTTTATGCAGATTCTCTGCTTGTATATACTTGTGATATTTCAAAACTTTGTCATTTATAGTCCTTTTTCTCACCCCAACAATCTTCATTGATGTATATAAATGCTATTGGTTAGGAAAAACCTGAGGCAAGGACTTTCATTTCCCACTAGGAACTACTTTCCAGGTTGATACCAGCTATAAAGCTAATGATTATCTAGTTCATCAAATTATTGATTCCCTGAATTATACATATTTGCTTTTCACACTTCAATCTATTTCACAAGGATGTCATGACATACTGTGTGTAATAATTTGAAAAACATAATGCTGTAGTTGATATTGTAAAATACAGTTATCATCCTGTTTGGAGAAAAGAAAAAAACACTATAACAACTCAATTAACAAAATATTGATTTGAATTTGTTATTCACATAGCTTGCATTTTCTGTGCTGGGAGAGCTTAGATTTTCATGAGCCAACTATAGTGGTTTAGGAATCTGAGTTTCCCCCTTGATACATAGTGTGCTTCCAAAATGTAATTATTCAGCTGTTACCTTTGAGCAAAGTGCAATTCTTGGACTTTCTTTGTAACTCAGGCTATTAATTAGATGAAGCCACTTTTGTCATTAGTTATCATTATTTGAAAATTGCTCAGCTCTATAAAATTTTAAGGGCTTAGAATTTTAAAGTGAAACAAAGTAAAATATTTACAAAAGTGATTTGCTACCAATATTTAATCCTGTATAAGATAAAGAAAACAAATAATGATTTAGAGCACAATGCAAACTTGCTAATCACTTTAAAATTACACTAATTTTCTACTCTAAGTCCAAATTTACTCCACTGATCAAATTCAGACATCATAACGTATATTTGATGAACTTAAGGAACAGGTTAATCATGAAGAACCTATTTCAATAAATTAATTGTAAGAGTTTAAAAATCTGTGTCTTGAGGGAAGAAAAAAGGAAGGAAGAGATTGTCATATTAACTACGTCCCAAACCCAATTCTATAACTTGAAACCGCCTCAGGAAAATGAGCTGTCAACAGAACCTGAAATGGCTTTTGTCACATGGCACCTTTTTGGTTGCCCTGCTGCTTTTGCATGTGATGTAATATGGGAATGGTTGGTTGACTTGTGAAAAGGCCCAGCAGAGCTTGAACATACTGAGTATGCCAAAATATGTAGTGACGATTTGGTAGTTTGAGAGGTACCAGCATTATGTGTTGGAGAAGGCAATGGCACCCCACTCCAGTACTCTTGCCTGGAAAACCCCATGGACGGAGGAGCCTGGAAGGCTGCAGTCCATGGGGTCGCTGAGGGTCGGACACGACTGAGCGACTTTACTTCCACTTTTCACTTTCATGCATTGGAGAAGGAAATGGAAACCCACTCCAGTGTTCTTGCCTGGAGAATCCCAGGGACGGGGGAGCCTGGTGGTCTGCCGTCTATGGGGTTGCACAGAGTTGGACACTACTGAAGCGATGCAGCAGCAGCAGCAGCATTATGTGTATAGAGACACAGCACTTTTGTGTACCCATTCCCGTTCATAAAATCAACAAAAGTTCCCATTAAAGAGCTGAGGACATTCCAGGCAATGAACTTAAATGAAGGACTGGAGCAATAGATTAACACTATGTTATATACTGTGCTAGGATCACAACTGTTTCCTGTGGGCACAAGAGGCAGCATTGGAAAATGTTTAGAAATAACCAGGTAAGATTCTGAAGGTATCCAGAGATAATGTTTTGAATGTAGGTGCAGCCAGAAATCACCAACATTTGAATATGTATGTTAACATGATAAATTAATTATTTGTAGGCCATCAAAATCAGGGTAAACCAAGTTTAAATGTAAATTGTTATTTATCCTAAAAGAAAATTGCCATACTGTTTGTTTTTCCTTTAAGGTTATATCTTCTGGTTCAGCCTCTAATGCCCCTAAAATATTAACACTTAATGCATTTGAACAATGTAATATAGGCTGACATTCATTTTTGATCTTCTTTAGGACAGGGGCCATATTTTATTCACATTCATTTCAGCCCTTAGTATATTGTGAAATATAGCATATGCTCAATAGCACCTTTTTAATTGTAAATATTTAATTTATGACATAAGGTGTTTGAATTAAACTAATGTGCTTTGGTTGAATTTCAGTAAGTAACTCCATTCAAAATAAACTAATGCCCCTTTACACTGAGTCTATTTTGAGAGAGACTACATTTGCAATGGACAGAAAATTTAACCCATAGTCAACAAATGAGCAGAAATCCAAGATTTTGCACATAACAGAATTATCATATTTTAGAGATAATAAAAGTGTGCAGTCAGAATTCATTTAAAATAAGTCTATGGAAACTGACTTGCCAGTAACACACAGCTCAAGTTTGAAGGTTTATATTTCAGAAAAAATTTTGCCTGCTTTGAAAATAAATGGAAATCAATTATGCTGAAGTAAAAATCTAGATTAAAAATTATTGAAAATAAATAAAATCAAAAGGCCTTAGCATTTAAGGACAGGATTTTTAGTTTGATGGATATATCAGTAGTGGAAAACAGATTGTCTCCTATTTGTAAATGTTCTGTTATGCTGAGTCAGTTTCTATGATCCTTCCCTAAATGTCTAAAAATAGACAATACCTCATATTCATTTGTGCGTGCTCAGTCCCTTCAATCATGTCCAGCTCTTCGCAACCTATGGACTGTAGCCCTTCAGGCTCTTCTGTCCATGGGATTCTCCAGGCAAGAATACTGGAATGGGTAGCTGTGCCCTCCTCCAGGTGATCTTCCCAACCCAGGAATACGAACCCATGTCTCCTGTGTCTCCTGCACTGCAGGCAGTTTCTTTATCCACTAAGCCACCTGGGAAATCCTCTTCATGTTCATACCAACCTACATTTCTCCATTGGTATATTTATTGGTTTCATCTTTTTATTAACCAAACAAAACATGCTTTTTCTAAATTCTTTTTCTGTTTGTTTTTCCTTCTATTAGTTATGAAATCACATAGGCTGTCATTTCACTGAGCAATATTTTCTCAACTGGGAAAAGCATGGTAAGATTAAACCAAATGACAAAAGATAATAATTTTCTTCTTTTTCTGAATCTGAATTTTATTTTTGTCCTTGGCTTTCTCTGTGGTTTTATAAGACAGATGATCATTGAAAGCTAAATTTAAAAATATAATATCCCAGATAGATGATGCTTTCTCTAAGTAACTTCTGCTTAGAATACTCCTTTTAAAAAACTAAACATCTTCTTACACAATATCAAACCATTTAAAATACATCTCAGTCATAACAAGATATTTTAAATGACATTTCAGCAAATTCAATTAAATTTATTGATAGAAAAAATACAGTAAAAATAAGTTTCTGGAAGTTACTATCTCAAATCAGAGAAGGCACTGAAGAAATTAAAGTTCTGATAGTGAGTGTAGTTAGTCAAATATACTATCAGTAAGGCAGTGATGAGCAAAATGAATTAAAAGAGAAAAAAAAATTTTTGAAATCAAGACAATTGAGACTAGGCTGCAGTTCACCTCATAGATTTGTAAACAGTTTACATGTATGAGAATGGTGTTCTCAAACATTCAGTATTTCTTTTCACTTCTAATTTCATCCTTTAAAGAGGATTATGAAACTTTAAACTAGCCCTAACTTGTCTAATTGAAATTTGATATTGTTATACAAATTATCTTGGAGACAGTAGTTTTTAATAGTAAAAGAAAATACCTTATAAAGTATGATAAATTATTCAATAGTTATAATCAAGGTTGTAATGCCAACAGAAAAATATGATACAAGGAAATGCCCTTATAGATGGAGCTTACAATAGTAAAGAAGCATATTGACAGCTTAATTTGTTAAACAGTTCAAACTACTGGGCAGGAGTGAATTAATAGTGAAAACAAATAAAGATAAACTAAATATTTTTCCTGTCATTTATAGAATTTCACATTGAGTTTTATCTATGTCTCCATGCATATATAGTATTTTTGTAAATGTTTTGAATGCTCAACATGTTTAATTGTGATTTAAATGATATCCAAATTATTCAGATTGATCCAGTATACTTGTTTGGTATTAATATTAAAAGGCATCACTTTTTAATGTGTTGAAGCTATATTTAAAATATATGGAGAATGATTAAAACATGAAAAAAATTGCTGTTTATATGGCAACTAAGGCTGATGCCAGAAACTGTAAAGGCCAACTTCTAAAATGATATTAAGAGGTATAGTGGGAAAATTACATAAATATTTGAATCATGTAGAAGCTTTAAGACAAATGATTCTTGATGTTTCAATGCCATTACACTTTACCAATATTGTCTGAAAAGTGTGCTATGTTTCAAAGGTGAGAAAGACAAATTTGGAAATGAATTTGATATATCAAAAGTGACTTTGCTTCTTGGAAATCCAATAAGGTACATGTGCTCCTAACTTTTCATAATTGCCAGTGATTCTTGACTTACAGAATATACTTAATGAAAAACTAACAATAATCAAAATTTTAAGAAAATATTAAGAAACTAACAGAAGAGATATGCAAAAGTAACAATTTCCATCTAATTTAAGAGTAGCTGTTTCAGAAACTTGTCTTCCAGGGTAATGGATTTTGACTGATGGCCACCCCAGATTCACAGGTTCATAGTTTACTGCTCAACAGTTTTGATGTCTGTTATTAAAGCTAAAAAAGCTGGACATTAGTTAGTGTGACTAGAAAAGATTTTAGTGTGCAGTATAAGATTGTGATCATGTTGCTGTACAGTTGCTAAGTTATGTCTAACCATTTGTGATTCCATGGCATGTAGCACATTAGACCTCTCTGTCCTTCCCTATCTCCCAGAGTTTACTCAAATTCATGTCCTTTGAGTTGATGAAGCCATCCAACCATCTCATCCTCTGTCACCACCTTCTCTTCTTGCCCTCAATCTTTCCCAGCATCAGGGGCTTTTCCAGTGAGTTGTCTCTTTGCATCAGGTGGCCGAAGTACTGGAGTTTCAGCTTCAGCATCAGTTCTTCCAACAAACATTTAGGACTGATTTTATCTTCTTGGTATGCAAGGGACTCTCAAAGTCTTCTCCAGGACCATAGTTTGAAAGCATCAATTCTTGAACACTCAGCCTTCTTTATGGTCCAATGCTCACATCCATATGTGCCTACTGGAAAAACCATAGCTTTGACTATACAAACCTTTATAAGTAGTGATGTCTCTGCTTTTAATATGCTGTCTAGGTTTGTCATGGCTTTTCTTCCAAAGAACAATAATCTTTTAATATCATGGCTGCAATCACCATCTGCAGTGATTTGGGAGCCCAAGAAAATAAAAGCTGTCATTGCTTCAGATTTTTCCCTTTCTATTTGCCATGAAGTGATGACATTGGATATCATGATTTTAGATTTTTGAATGCTGTGTTTCAAGTCAGCCTTTTCACTCTCCTCTTTCAGCCTCATTAAGAAGCTCTTCAGTTCCTCTTCCCTTTCTGCCATTAGGGTGGTATCATCTCCCTATCTGAGGCTGTTTATATTTCTCGCAGCAGTCTTGATTCCAGTTTGTGATTTATCCATACTGACATTTCATATGATGTGCTTTGCATATAAGTTAAATAAACAGGATGACAATATACTGCTTTTTTATACTCCTTTCCCAATTTGGAAACAATCAGTTGTTCCATGTCCAATACTAACTGTTGCTTCTTGACCTGCATACAGGTTTCTTGAGGGGCATGCATAGTATTCTGGTATTCCCATCTCTTTAAGAATATGCAACATTTTGTTGTGATCCACACAGTCAATTATAGTCAGTGTAGCATAAGTAAATGTTTCTCTGGAACTCCCTTGCTTTCTCTATGATCCAATGAATGTTGACAATTTGATCTCTGGTTCCTCTTTCTCTTTGAAACTCATCTTGTATATCTAGAATTTTTCAGTTCATATTCTGCTTAGGCCTAGCTTTTACGCTTTTGAGATAATTTGCTAGCTTGTGAAATGAGCCCGATTATATGGTAACTTGAACATTCTTTAGCATTGCTCTTCTTTGAGATTGGAATGGAAACTGACCTTTTCAGTTCTGTGGCAACAGATGAGTTTTTCAAATTTGCTGATCTATTAAGTGCAGCACTTTAACAGCATCATATTTTAGGATTTGAAATAGCTTAGCTGGAATTCCATCACTTCAACTCATTTTGTTCATAGCAGTGCTTCCTAAGACCTACTTGACTTCACCTTCCAGGATGTCTAGTTCTAGGTGATTGACCACACTTTGTGGTTATCTGGTGACTAAGACTTTTCCTGTATAGTTCTTCTGTGTATTCTTGCCATCTCTTAATCTCTTCTGCTTCTGTTTAGTCCTTACTGTTTTTATCCTTTACTGTGTCCATTTTTGCATGAAATTTTCCCTTCATATTTCTACTTTTCTTGAAGAGATCTCTAGTTTTCCTCATTCTATTTTTCCCCTCTATTTTTTTAGCAATGATTTTTTTAACATAAATTTATTTATTTTACTTGGAGGTTAATTACTTTACAATATTGTATTGGTTTTGCCATACATCAACATGAATCCACCACGAGTGTTAAGAAGGCTTTCTAATTGCTCCTTGCTATTTTCTGGAATTCCACATTCAGTTAGATGCATTTTTCCCTTATCCCTTGCCTTTAACTTCTCTTCTTTCCTCAATTATTTATAAAGCCTCTGAAGAAAACCACTTTTCCCTCTTGCATTTATTTTTCTATGGGATGATTTTGGTCATGATGGTGTGGTCACTTTAATCTATTTGTCACTTCCACTGTCTAATCATAAAGGACTTGACTGAGGTCATATCTGAAAGACCTAGTGGTTTTCCCTACTTTTTTCATTTTAAACCTGAATTTTGTGATAAGGAGCTTATGATCTGAGCCACAGTCAGCTCCAGGTCCTATTTTTCTGACTGTATAGAGCTTCTCTATCTTTGGCTGTAAAAAAGATAATTACTCTGATTCTGCTATTGACCATCCCATGATGTCTATGTGTAGAGTTGTCTCTTTGTTTGTTGGAAAAGGGTGTTTGCTATAACCAGCTTGTTCTCTTGACAGAAGCCTAATAGCCTTTGCACTGCTTCATTTTGTATTCCAAAGCTATAGTTGCTAATCTTGTGACTCTGAGTATCTCTCAAATTCTTGCTTTTGCTTTCTAGTCCCCTATGATGAAAAAGATATCTCTTTTTGGCGTTAGCTCTAGAAGATGTTGTAGGTTTTCATAGAAACAGTCAACTTCAGCTTCTTTAGCATTAGTGATTGGATCATAGACTTGGGTTATCATGATATTGCAGACATTTTTGCTGACTATGAGAACTAGTCCATTCCTTATAAGAGATTCTTGCCCAGAGTAATAGATATTGGTTATCTGAATTAAATTTGCACATTCTCATCCATTTTAGTTCACTGATTCCTAAGATGTTGATGTTCGGTCATTCCAATTTCTGCTTGTCCACGTACAATGTACCTTGATTTATGGACCTAACATTTTCAGAACTGTTCACTATGGCCAGTCTGTCTTGGAGACTCTGCACACTCAGCTTGTATCTTCACTGAGTTTGGAAGTCCCTTCATTATGACAAGGCTGTGATCCATGAAGGACGTTATTATCTTTATTATTACTATCATTATTGTGTTACTGAATGCATGTTTGTGTGTCCTATGCAAAGTCAGGCCAAACAATACCAAAATATCAGACTTTTGAGAAGAGATCGGTTTATTGCATACTAGGACATAGGTACTTCATTTCTCCCAAACCCCAAACTCCTCAAAGGGTTTTGGCAAAACACTTAAAGGCAAGGTGAGGTATGGGCATGATTAGCTGTTGCAAACTTCTTGGTGTTGGAATCCTTTTTAATTGAAACTGTCCCCATAAATCAGGTCTTGACCTTCTTGCAAACCTCCAGCAATATATCTATGCATGATTAAGAACAAGCCACAGAGCACAAAGGTGAAAATAGATAGAGCCAGATTTGTTCTTCTCTATTACAATTGTCTTCCCCAATGTCAGTGGTAAAGAATCCACCTGCTAATATAGGAAGTGTAAGAGACACAGGTTTGATCCTTGGATTGGGAAGATCCCCTGGAGAAGGGCATGGAAACACATTCCATTATTCTTGCCTGGAGAATCCCATGGACAGAGGAGCATGGAAGCCTATAGTTCATAGGGTCACAAAGAGTCAAACACGATTGGAATGACTTAGCACAATTACAAAGGTAACAGTGAACAGAGTTCAGCATGAACTGAATTAAGCCTTAATTTTTATAGAGGTAACTGAGCATTTTAAAGAAATGATGAGGGAGTAGGAAAAAAGGTGAGCAGAATCTCTATGGAGTCAGAGGAGGGAAAACTTAAAAGAAAGTAGAAAGTGAGTGTTGGTTCAGGGCTTCCCAGGTGGCTCAGTGGTAAAGAATCTTCCTGCAAAGCAGGAGATACGGGTTCTGTCCCTAGAGGAGGAAATAGCAACCCACTCCAGTTTTCTTGCCTAGAGAATTCCATGGACAGGAGAGCCTAGTGGGCTTTGTATCATCCATGAGGTCACAAAAAGTTGGACATCACCAAGAGACTGAGGGCTGGTTCACAGGAAAACCTTCTGGGTTTGTTACCTTTTGGAATTTAGGAAGCACTTATGGAAATTCATTCCAATTCCAAAGAAAGGCAATGCCAAAGAATGCTGAAACTACACACACCTGCACTCATCTCACACGCTAGCAAAGTAATGCTCAAAATTTTCCAAGCCAGATTTCAACAGTACCTGAAAACTTCCAGATGTTCAAGCTGGATTTACAAAAGGCAGAGGAAACAGAGATCAAATTGCCAACATCCGTTGGATCATCAAAAAAATAAGACAGTTCAAGAAAAACATCTACTTCTGCTTAATTGACTATGCCAAAGTCCTTGACTGTGTGGATCACACACAACCAACTGGAAAATTCTGAAAGAGATGGGAATATCAGATCACCAGACCTGCCTCCTGAGAAATCCGTATTCAGTAAAGAAACAACAGTTAGAACCGGACACAGAACAACAGACTGGTTTCAAATTGGGAAAAGAGAATGTCAAAGCTGAGTATTGTCACTCTGCTTAATTAACTTATATGCAGAGAACACCATGGGGAATTCTGGAATGGATGAAGCACAGGCTGGAATCAAGATTGCTAGGAGAAATATCAATAACCTCAGTTACACAGATGACAAAACCCTTCTGGCAAAAAGTGAAGAACTAAAACCCTCTTGATAAAAGTGAAAGAGGAGAGTGAAAAAGTGGGCTTAAAACTCAACATTCAGAAAACTAAGATCATGGCATCTGGTCCCATCACTTCATGGCAAATACATGAGGGAACAGTGACAGACTTTAATTTTGGGGGGCTCCAAAATCACTGCAGCCATGAAATTAAAAGACATTTGCTCCTTGGAAGAAAAATTATGACCAACGTAGATAGTATATTGAAAAGCAGAGATATTACTTTGCCAATAAAGGTCTGTCTAGTCAAGGCTATGGTTTTTCCAGTGGTCATGTATGGATGTGAGAATTGGACTGTGTAGAAAGCTGAGCACTGAAAAATTGATGCTTTTGAACTGTGATGTTGGAGAAGACACTTGAGAGTCCCTTAGACTGCAAAGAGATCCGACCAGTCCGTGCTAAAGGAGATCAGTCCTGGGTGTTCTTTGGAAGGACTGATGCTGAAGCTGAAACTCCAACACTCTGGCCACCTCATGCAAAGAGTTGACTCATTGGAAAAGCCCCTGATGCTGGGAGGGATTAGGGGCAGGAGGAGAAGGGGATGACACAGGATGAGATGGCTGGATGACATCACCGACTCGATGGATATGAGTTTGAGTGAACTCCGGGAGTTGGTGATAGACAGGGAGGCCTGGCGTGCTGTGACTCATGGGGTTGCAAAGAGTCGGACATGACTGAGTGACTGAACTGAACTGAACAGAATCTGAGTCTGGGGTGGGAATTTAAAAATGACAGTCTTTAAAAATTACTTTCACATTATCTCTTGCATTCTCAATGTTTCTTATATAAAGGTTGCTAATATCCTTTCTTTCTAGTGCATGTAAAAGACACACTCCTACTTTTTTTCCATACCCAACATTGTGATGACAAGAATTATTGGCATGTCATTTAATTATTTATAGTTAGTGACCTGTATTTTTTTTGTTGTTAAGTTAGCAGTAACTTCCAAAGGGACCTGGAATAAAATTACAAAAATGAGCTATACTATTAGTCACCACTAAATAAATTCCACCTTGGACTAGTGCCTCAACTTCCATGGGCTTTGGTTTTCTAATTTAAGCCATGGAGATCTTATAATCATGATATATTTTTATAATCTTCATGATCAAAATTCCTGATAAACTGAGCAAGGATATATCTTCATAAAAGTTATATTATTAAGTGAATATAATATGTTAAAGAAAAGTAAACCAGCAAAACTCAAATTTTATTTGGGTCACCCAAGTTTAATACTCATATTACCTGGCTAGAGCCTTTTGCTCAATGTGTCTCTGTGTTTAGTAGCTAGTCATGTCTGATTCTTTGCGACCCCATAGACTGAAGCCTGCCAGGCTCCACTGTCCATGGAATTTCCCAGGCAAGAATATTGGAGTGGATTTGTCATTTCCTTCTGCAGGAGATATTCCTGACCCAAGGATCGAACCTGCATCTTCTGCTTTGGCAGGTGGATTCTTTACCACTGAGCCACCAGAGAAGTGCTTTTTCACTCCATATATAACTTTTAAGTGAAGCATATACTTTCCATTCGTATTATGTAGAATAAAATCTTACAGATAATTGGAGACTTACCCAAATGTTGAATAGCTAAAAGTGATAGGATTAAGAAGCTGTCTTTAATGGTCTTCATATCAACAAGATACAAAGTGGGTGTACTAAGCGGGTGATTCTCAACATGTTTAAAAGCCATAAGCAAAACTCCAGGTCTGCATCCATATGCTTCCAAGTGATGAAAGATAGCTAGAATTCTGATTCAAAGTGGATTCTGGGAAATCTAATTTATAGGTTTTTGCATCTGAGGTGCAGAGCAGAATATGGAGGAAAAACATCCAATACAGTCCATTCTTTTGGATACTCATTGTTCAGGATCCCTGCATATTTACTTTCCAAGCAACAACAAAAAGAGTGTCGTATTGCCTCTGTCTAATATTACATATCCATCCTTACTCAAAATACCTTCTCTGTTTCTCTCCCAAAATGGAAGACTAGGAGTTATATATATATCTTAGTGATAGTCATTGCTCTTCTAATTCAAACTTTTCCTTTGATATAATTTAAGGACAAAATCAGTAAAACCACAATCAATGTACTTTATATAGTATTACATAAAAGGTAGAGTAAAAGGAGTTAACACACAAAAATTACATACATAATAAAGAAGAAAAGTATTCATAGCCATTACGGCTCATATTTCTGCAACTGGACAAGAATCTATAATAATTGTTAAGTGAAATGCTCTTCCACTATCTGTCCATATTGCCTTTGGTTTCAGTCAACAGTACAGCTGGATGTGGTTCTTGTGCTCAGTCAAAGATACAATTCCATTTCATTCCATGTGATCTACCATAGAAATGCTAATGGGCAACCCAGGGAATCCTCTGAGTTCCAGACATACTCCATCTTGCTATTACATTGTAGCACTGTAGACAGGGAATAAATATCTGGATCCCAAGAAAGTGCCCTCTCTATAATGGAAGATTCTGATGTAATCAACCTATCATTAGTTATGGCTGGTTTGCCAGAGAGCAGTGTCAGAGCAGAGACTCAGTATCTGTTCTCTTAATTTCACAGGTTAGGAATACACTGCTGGGGCAGACTGGTAGGTCAGAAATGGTGAGGAGAAACCTGGGTTGTTGAACTATTCCATAACATTCATCTCATAATTCCATTATTAATTTGCCTACTAGACAAACCTTGGGGTGGTCTAGAGAAAAGTTGATTGAGTTCCAGAATGGGTCGTCCTAACCATCTGATTATTACAAAGACCATTTGCCGTGGTTGCCCTTTATTAAACATTCATGTCAGTCGTAGATATTCTTACATATTGTGCCATTCCTTTCTCCAGAACTCCTTGTTAGTAATCCTCCAAATCTTGCTTTTCCTGTGCCACACTCTATGTATTTATGTACTCCATGCTCACCCAGGGGTTCTAGTGCAAGAACATCTTGCTATCACAGTGTTGTTTTCTACAGAAATTTTATACAAGACGATTGCAAGAGATGATTTACTTTTGCCATTTGTGTACTTTAGACTCTAGTGTTCCATTTTGCATGAGCAGCATGATCATTACTTTCTTTAAATCTGAGCATCTTAGAACAAATTTCATTACCTAATGCTTTAGTAGCTGGTCAGGGAAGCAGAAGGCACTTAAGCTATTAAAGTAAGATGTTTAACTCAGGGAACAATAAGTTTGCACAGAAGTCCAAAGGCGGGGATGCAAATACTGGGAAGCCATCTCCAAGGTTCTCATATGCCCAGAAGTAACAAAGTGATACTTAAGTGGTGCTCAAAAATGCTTTGAAATCAATTCCAGAGAACAATGGCATAATTTTTCCTTTTCCTTCCAGATATAGCATATATGATATATGAGTATACATCGGTGACTTTTATTGGAGGATATCAAGTTAATCAGGCTTCCCTGGTGGCTCAAGTAGTAAGAATCTGCCTGCAAAACAGGAGACCAAGGTTTGATCCTTGGGTTGGGAAGATTCCCTTGGAGGAGGGCGTGGCAGCCCACTGCAGTATTCTTGCCTGGAGAATCCCATGGACATAGGAGCCTGGCAGGCTACAGTCCATAGGGTTGCAAAGAATCAAACATAACTGAATCAACTTAGCATGAAGGCATGCACATCAAATGAATTGTGCTGGCAGTGAGTTTACGGGAAACGTAGTTTCCAGGTTGCACTTCCTTGGGTTACAGGAGAAGAGATAGAATAGCAGAGGAGAATCGAAATATTTTCACACTGTATCTGACAACCATGATAAATCTAACCCAAATATCTCAACATGTACTTTCAGAATCATAGGCAAATATGTATTTTAAATTTATTTTTCTTATTAAACTACTTTGTTGCCCTTTAATCTAAATATTTAAAATTTATTTAAAAATTAAGCAATTATGAAAATATACTGAAATTGTCCCCATGAAAATTTTTATTTTTATTTCTTCATTAAATTCTACACATTCCCAGAAAAGCTGGGAATTTTTTTTTTTTATACACTACATACACAGAATATACATTGCCAACTAAGGAAAGGAATTATGTTCCGTTTTCTTTAAATTATTTTAATACACAATATAATAAAATATTTAATTATAGCAGATTCCTTGTTTTTAAGAAAATAAAATTAGGTTCATTTGGGAATAGAATTACATTACTCTTTCTATGACGTTACGTAATTTAAAGATGATTAAGATAATATTTACAACAGTATTGCACTATTACTGATCCTAGGTTTTATGTGTGCTTTAGGAGTTATCTGTCTGATTTCTCAGTTTCAACGATATATTTTTCCTCTGTAATTAATAAAAAACATGTCTTCAATGTATCTTGCCCTTTGTAGTAATGCAGTGGAAAGAACAGTATATTTTTAGTATCTGTACCTGTAACTCGAATCTAGCACTTAGGACAAAATACAGACATGTGTCCTGAACTCTTTATGATATCAATAGCAAGAACTGCTTAAAGGATAAACAACAAAAATCAGTGAAATTGTTCTACATTAAAGGAATATAAAGAGCTCTGATATCAAATGCCATGAAAAATCCTTGAGGAAATCATGGATTGGAAAATATAAAAATTAAAAAATGGACATGACTATGATAGAAATCAAAATTCAAAATATATGAGTCTATCATGGGAAACACTACTCTATCTTTGTGGGAATAATGGTATAAGATTATATAGGAGAATTCCCCTGTTCATGATACTTCATAATGTGCATGTTTAAGTAATGGGGAATAAAGTGTCATGATGTCTACAACTTTTATTTAAATTGTCCAGCAAACACACACACACACACACACACATACTTTTATAAGAAATAAAGCAAATATAGCAAATTTTAGCAATTGTTAAATATAAGTTTTAGTTATACTGCTGTTCTTTGTTCTAGTCTTTCAAGTTTTCTATAGGTGCCATTTTTTTAAAGAAAAAAAAGAAAAAAAAATGAGTCATTGCCTTATGCACTAAAGTAAAAAGGTACCCAATATATATCATTTAGTCAAAGAAGCATTCTTTAGAACAGTGTGTGTACAGTATGCCACTATTAGTTTAGCAATTTGAAATATGTCAATAATTAGATGTTTTCCATATGAATTAGGTATAATCCTTGCCTTTAAAGAACATATACATAAACTGAGGGAAAAATAAATATAGCAAAATCACAAGACAGCATATTTATTTAGAATTGAATTATTAATACTGTTGGTAAATTTAATTTAAAAAATGACATTACAAATGTTGGGTTGAAAGAAGTCAACAAATTTAGTTTTGGGGGAAATAAAAAACAGTTATTTATTATATTGTAAATTTAGATTAATAACAATAAAGCAAAATAATAGCAATTAAGTGTTACATGCACACTCATTTCAGATGAGGAAACTGAGCATACAGGAGTTAAATAACATGTTCACACTACACAGCAGTTCGAAATTATTACAGAGGATTCTGGTTCAGAGAGTTTGACTATGATATTAGTACTAAACCAGAAAAGCTAAAAGAATGAATTAACTATTTGCTTAACAACCAATTCACAAGTTATAATATGATCAAACTGTTTGTATTTAAAATATTTTTAAAGGTTTCAAATTGATAAAACTCCAATGAACAGGAGCAGTCATTGCAATTGGCACACGAAACTGAAATAAGACACGTGAAGAGCTTAGGGGTCTATTAGGAAAAATATATATAACATAGAATGAACTACATATGTATGTTTCAAATTATGTCATTTATTCTTCAAAGATATCAGTGCTTCTAACATACAAGTTTTGTGTGCTATGATTTCAGTGTCTCTCCCTGATGCTTCTGTTGTTGAAATAACATGAGTGTGAAAGAAGCTATTTGTCACACACATACACAAAATTGCCTCTTTATAATGCTGTATCTTTAAATAATAATGTTAAACAACTTTATTAATTTTTTCAACCACTAATAATTAATAACCAACGTTTAGAATAAAATGTAGCCCACCAGGCTGGGATTCTCCAGGCAAGAATACTAGAGTGGGTGTCTATGCCCTCCTTCAGGTGATCTTCCCAACCCAGGAATCGAACCTGCTTCTCTTATGTCTCCTGCATAGGCAGGTGGGTTTTTTACCACTAGCGCAACCTGGAAAGCTACTAAGAAAGGATGTCTTCAAAACAGAACCACATGATATGAACAAACTCTCGGGTATGAAGCTTGAATGTTTATTTAGAATTTATGACAGTTGCTGAGTGTTTACTCAAAGTCCAATCCTTCTTTTCTTCCTGCAAGTGAAGTAGAGATAACATTGATGAGTCTCTCATGCATTTTGCTGTGTTCTTAATATTACATTTTAATTAATGTTCAAGGAATCAAGAATACCCAACTAGCACTTAGTTGGGGAGAGGGCAAAAGTTGCTCTGAAGTGAAGCTTGAGACTGTGCTTTAAGCAGTCTATAGTCTTCTTCATAACCATGAAACCAGCTGCCGAAACATGTTTTTTAGTTGTACATTTTACGGAATCATGGTAAATTCAAACTCAAATCTGTTCCATATGTGCAGTAGGAGAAAGTGCTATGCATTGTGATTACATATGAGGAAGTTCATGAGATAGCTCAGTACTGTGGGTATCAGTTAAAGGACTCAACAAAGAGTATCTTATTACAAGGAATGTAGAATATAAAGCAATTGATTTAAAATCACCCAAAGAAATAAAGAAGAAATATTTAAACAGCAATAAAAAATATGTAAAAATGAGAACAAATATGAAATTTCAAGAATAAAATATGGACAATTTTTTTTTTCTTTTTTGTAAATTTAATGGTTTGTCTAAAACTGTAGACTGGATGAAGTTGAAGAGAATATCTAAGTCAGGACTTAGTAGAGGAAAAAAAGAGACAAAACATTTGACAGTTAAAAATAAATTGTTAATAAAGAATCTTAAACTTAGGTACAATTGTTACTGGAGTGGGTTACAGTTTCCTTCCCTAGGGGATCTTCCAGACCCAGGTATCAAGCCCAGGTCTCCTGTGTTGCAGGCTGACTCTTTATCATCTGAGCCACCTGGGAAGCATTTCATAAGCACAGCTTGTAGAAAATCATGCTATAAAGTTCTGATATGAGCAACATTTGTGAATATCTTTAATTTTCCAAAGTTTCATTAGTTTTATTAACCTTACAATATACCTTAAATGATATATATCTCACCAGGTACTAAAGGTTGTATACAATGACCAGACAACCTTATTGACTCTTGTACTTTTCAAAACTAACCAAATCCTCTAGGGAAGTCCTTATCCATACTTAACCTATGTAAAATCAGAATTTAAATTTAGATGTTTTGGTGTAGTTAGAAGCATGTATGTTTATCTTCAAGTTGTTGTTGCAATTCTAAATCAAGACATTTGACTAATAGATTATAACTTTTATGTTATTGTTATTTTCCAAGCATTGAGGTATAGTACTCGCATTCTCCCTCTGTCCCTAACTCTCCCTTTCAGAAGTGCAGATGAAAGTGAAAGTGGAGTTGCTCAGTCATGTCTGACTCTTTGTGACCCCATGGACTCTAGCCCACCAAACTCTTCCATCCATGGGATTTTCCAGGCAAGAGCACGGGAGTGGGTTGTCATTTTCTTCTCCAAGGGATCTTCCTGACCCAGGGATCAAACCCAGGTCTCCCACATTGCAGGCAGACGCTTTACCATCTGAGCCACCAGTGAAGCAGGAAGGGCAGATATGTACTGTATACACTCAAAGTCTGTGTCACCTATGGTCCTAACTTGTCTTCACTACTGGGAGGACACTGCCAACTTGGGTTTACATTGTGGTTGTTTCAGGGGTCTGGACTAAGCAATGTCTCTCAAATTATCTCAGAAAACTCAAAACTGAGAGAATGAAAGCTTAGGTAGGTTGATAGGCAGTCCAGAGCCCTTAAAGAAGGAGGAGACAAGCACTCTTTTATACATTCTTCGGCCTTTGTCACATAGAACTTGTTTCTTTTATGTCCTGTATTCATATTGCAACAACATATTTCACTTGCGACTTGGCCTTTCCTTGGGTCTGGAGCTAATGATTACACAGCACAATAATATATCTTACTCATGGGTATGCTTCTCTTAGGCTCTAGGTTAATCATTATAATTGTAACAAATCTTGCCTGGGAACCTGATTCTTAGCAACAATATATCACATCCAGAGAAATATTGCCCAGAACACGTTTCTTTTGGCCAATCTTGTATTGAACTTGTCTCAATATGTATGTCTTGGCAAAGGGTCTGGTGGAACTTTTACAACCTTGAAGTATTATTTTTAATCTCTTCTCAGCAGCTAGTTGAAAAGTACATGATGTCCTGCTTAAATTAGTGAGATGGATATTCTTTCTACCCCCTTCTGGTGTCTATGTCAGAATCTCTCCTTATCCTTTCACTTTAATAAAATCTTTGCTGTACAAAGCTCTGAATGACTGAGACTGCGTCTTTGGTCCTGGAGTGAAACCTTCTACTTCAGAGGCCACAAACCCAACACCAACCACCCTAAGCTATCAAAACCACAAGCATTCTTGGACTACGTCCTAAGTTGATGGTGTCTAGCTCTTGTGAATGAGATGAATAGTTTACAAATTATTGTCCTTGTTTAAGACTTTGAGTAACTGAACTTCATTTACAAAATTTGATTGAAAGAATAGTTTCTTAAGTAAAAGCATAATCTTTATTATACTCTTGTTATATCACTTACTACAAAATAATTAACATGTTACCTGAAATGCAATCTTTATTCTCAAGATTTTAAGAGATATTTTTCTTGAATTTTTTCACTTTTTAAAAAATTATTATTATTATTTTTACTTTATAATATTGTATTGGATTTGCCATACATTAACATGCATCCAGCACGGGTGTACACGTGTTCCCCATCCTGAACCCCGCTCCCACCTCCCTCCCCATGGGTTAATCAATTGGCTGATACATTTTGAGATAATGGAAAAGATACTTGAACTTCATCACAGGTCAGTGGTCAATATCCCTTCCATATATTCCAGAGCATGTCATAAAGTGATATTCTTTTCAAAAAACTCACAGGGGGCCCTTATTCTCCTTTTTTCTCATCTGCCTTTCTAGCCATATTATTCTTGCTACATTCTGTCCATTGATATTTATGAAAACCCTGTCCACCTGTTGCTAAGTCCACCCTTACTGTTTCTTCCACTCAGCCCACAGAGGTGAATGCAATGTGCTCCTCAAACATGCAAGACAGATTCCTCAGTGCCTGTAGTGCCTCTGTTTGCTCTTTCAGTATGTGTCTGTTTTGGAGTGACCATGGTACTCTCGATTAATGCAACATCTTTACCATATGGACAACTTTCTGTGACTTTATAGATGATATTTGAGTTTTCTAACAAGAAGTGTGTGGCTGGGCCTGACTTGGCTTTACTGATTTTTCTTTCTATGCTTTTCTTGTTTGATATCATATTTCTTAATCTGACATTCTTGTTCAACTTCTGTTCTCAAATAGAAATATTGAATAGACAAGACTCTAGGTCACATATCTGGCTCATTTAGCACAAGTGTATAGTAAATAATACGCCCATGAATGAGAGTAATAAAAATAGAATTGAGTTTCTAATGAGTCTAATTAGGTCATGCATAAATCTCCTTCCAAATTGAATACTATGTCTATTGTCTGTAAACATGAAACATCATGTGGTATGCTTTTGGGGGAAAAAATAGAAATGTGTCACAAGTAAGAACATTTTGGAAGAAAGAATAGTCTTAAAAAATCATGTGTCAAAGTTATGGAAATTCTTATAAAGGAAAAGGTGGCATGAAACAGATCACTGAGGTCAACAAGACAGATTCTTGACAGATTAGAGTTCTGATTTATTTAACTCTAGATTTTCTAATACATATATATTTCATAATGCTTACTGTGTATGTCAGGAAATTTATGACTTAAATATTATTCTGCTTAATTTATTTTGGACTTTCAGAGTATTTTATTTGTCAAAAGAAGTAGAATGTACTTACTTACATATCTTTAATATTTGTCTATGCTAGAAACAGACAGCATTTTTCTTCTTTTGGAACTGCATTAACATTCACCATCCACAAACATCAGTTTGTTTTTTCTCCGTTTCTTTTGTAATACATAAATTGAAATTCTAATGAAATCTGTGTTCTTGAAAGAGACTCATCAGATTACATAACATGAAACTATTTTCCCTTCCTCTCCCCAATGCTGTTACCAAGTGTTTTCAGTTTAAAGAAGTGTGGGGTTCCTCGACTATTAGGTGTCAGATAGATCGTTACATTTGGCAGGTGTATCTGGTGCACAATTTGGCAGTACATTCAAAAACGTTAATCAAATATTTTACAAGTTTTAGTGGTTAATTATGAAGTCATGAAATTCACAGCTCATTTTCAGTCTTACATTTAAAAAATGAAACAAACTGAAAGAAAAGGTAGTGTGGTAAATAAAGACAATGTTCTTAGCATTGTTGGATCTCTGCACACAATGTTTTTAGTGGGTAATTGTTCATTAATGAGAAAAATCTGCCTCAAGAATTTATTCATTTTTCAAAGTGTACACATTTTCTGAAGAAAAAAAAAGATTTTTCATACTTCACTAAAAAATATGCACTGTTAATGCATCTCGTGATGATCAACTACACTACTGCACTTGGCAGAGTTCACAATTAATTAGCAAAATGTTCCTTTGCTTTCCTAGTTGATTGTGTTGGTACTTAACAGTTTTCACTAACATTGGAGAACATTTTAAGTACCGAAGATTTTTGAAAAGCATGTGAAATTCAAATAGAAAGCTAAAAATCAGGATATATTTCTTATTAACTTTTGCTTTGGAAGGAAAACAGATGGTTGGAAAATTAAGGCCTTATTTATATCTGTTCACAGGAACAGCTCAAAGCAAATTCTGAGTAAATGTACCAGCATCCATGTCCTTGAGTGTAATGACAGCTTTGGGAGAATGATTCAGAGCCCCTGAGGGAAGTGAACAAAAGATCCTTTTGTCTTTCATTTATTGCACAGCAGAGAATGACCACAGATGGAAAAGAGAGCCATGTCTTTCCTGCAGGGTAAAGAATTCAAAAGCCAGAAAATTCATTAATGTCCCACAAGACCAACAACTAGTACTTAAATTTGGGCAATATGAAAATGAAAATCTTAATATAAAAAATAAACTGTTCATTTAACAAAAGTATATTTAGGCATACACATGTGTGTGGGCAAATACACAGACACTCATACACCCAAAACTGAACAAGACTGAAAAGTTTTCATTTATTTTTTTTTATTTATTAAAAGGTTTTTGACTTAATTATTTTTTAATTTAAATTTATTTTAATTAGAGGCTAATTACTTTACAATATTGTATTGGTTTTGAAAGTTCCATGTTTTGTTGAAATCATTTTTGTAGATTAACATACTTGAATACACAACTACATTTATAAATTGAAAGTAAGATGCTGATGGTACAAAAGGACCAGCTTTTCTTTTAGAGACACCTTGTGCAATAATTTTATACCTCACTTTCCAAACACAAGCATGTTCAGCAATTCTTAAATATCCTTCTGCTTAAATCTATGGCTTACCCTCTATTCCTAATGCACTATGTTTGTAAAGGTTTCCAATTCAGACATTGTTAGACATTGGCACCCAAGGGGTCTGGCATGGTTTCAGTCTTAATGAAGCAATGACACAGCTGGCAAACCCATTGATCAAATTCCATTGCTTCATTTTCTTTTTAAATAAGATGGCTAGAGTTCTGCGGAATGTATGCCTTCAGATCAGTGGCTTTGTGATGACTTGCAGACATTAAGTCTTGATTTTGAATCTGTGACATTCAGTGTGTAGAATACATTTTCTTAGGTAGTAAATTTACCTCAGTACCCTCTGAAAACTTGGCATCTCCCACGACAGTGGCTAAATGAGCAGCCTTGACCTTTTGTGTTTATGGGACTCATTGTATTCTGTCTTTATGTTTAAGAATTCTCTATAGAATCCCATGGACAGAAGAGCCTAGCAGGCTGCAGTCCATAGGATCACAAAGATTCAGACATGACTGAGCATACACATATGAACAGAACATCAACGTGCATGAACAGAACATCAACGTTCATGCTCAGAATGTCTGTGAGCCAAGATGCATACCCCTTTGTGCCCATAGACCTATGTGACATTTCGGTGATGCCCACGGATATGTTCTCATAATAATACTGTAAACATATTTAAAGAAAAACAAAAGAAGCCCCAAAATATTCAAATACATTATCAAAATATTCTAAACAAAATTTGTGGTATGTGTTACAGATAATTTAACTACAGTTATCCTGAAGTAGTGATAACCATGAAGATTAAGTTGTAGTATATGCAACAACTATAATGTGACATGCTGCTGCTGTTGCTGCTAAGTTACTTCAGTCGTGTCCAACTCTGTGCGATCCCATAGACAGCAGCCCACCAGGCTCCCCCGTCCCTGGGATTCTCCAGGCAAGAACACTGGAGTGGGTTGCCA